>NC_139967.1:43589445-43619445 GCF_963993115.1 Abramis brama
AGTTCTGCTTGAGTGAGCAAATACAAAGGATACTCAGGAAGGACAGAGTGAGATAAACGGGGCAAGAGAACATGCTTATGTAAATGTTAATAAAATGAAGGAGGGATACAGTAGACGAGACTGACAGAAAAGGAGAACAATGAAAGAGAAAAGCAAAAGGTTAAAAGAGGGTCACGTCCTTCCTGCTCTGCAGATGCATGTTACATCTGCAATTAATGATGATATCAAAGTGAAGCAGACGTGAAGGATTAAAGATCCAATGATCCAAATCAAAAAGCAAGCACACATACAGCTGCACATTAATAAACACAGCACAGTTAGCTGATAGTGTTTTATACATATGGAGCTGTAGATCTTGTAAAATGAATCATGTTGGTTTTACATGGCTTGTTGCTGATCTAAAATGGTTTACAAGCTCAGTCAGGTCCCCACCAGCTGGTCTACCACCTAAACCAGACCAGTTTGGACTGGCTAGTAACCAGAAACCATCTTCCAAAACACAATTTGTACCTTAAATTGGTTTTAATTGAGTTTTCCAGTAGAGCGAGCAGGATTTTAAAACTGAAACCTAATCTACTTACTGGTAGTCCAGCTAATTAACCATCTAGACAAGCTTAGAACAGCTAATGACCATAAATTATGAAACTAGCCAAACAATCAGAAGCTGGTTTTAGCTGCATGGGTTTTGGAGGATGGGGGAGTTTTAGTTGGAGCTGAAAATCAATATTTTGGCTACTGGTGCTGACAGGAAACATTTCAGGAGTCAAAGAAAAATGATTTACAGGAACACAAATATAAAATAGAAGCATTAAAGAACAATAATTGAATGATGGCAAAGGCTGTGGTTTATACTGTGAACCAAAACCTTCCATTAGTGAGGTTGAATGAATGGCTAAATTATATTTGGCCTGCAATGCAGACTCCCACAGGAAAAACCTAGCTGAGTGGAATTTGATTATTGCAGTGTGTGTGGTGTGTGGTGTGTGGTGTGTGTGTGTGTGTGTGTGTACAGGTTTATATTACATTTTGGGAAACCAAATGTCCCCACAATGATAGTAAAACCTGAGATCACCTACATTGTGGGGGCCAGCCAGCGGTCCCCACGAGGGAAATGGGTTAATAAACATACTAAATTATATTTTTTTGAAAATGTAAAAATGCAGAAAGTTGTGTGTGATGGGTAGGTTTAGGGGTAGGGTTAGTGTAAGGGGACAGAATATACAGTTTGTACAGTATAAAAATCATTATGCCTATGGAGAGTCCCCACAAATATAGCGAACCAGACATGTGTGTGTGTCTGTGTGTGTGCATGTGTGTGTGTTTGTGTGTTGCATTGGTTTACTTTTATGAAAGACTGGCAATTCGTTTAAAAAAAAAAAAAAAAAAAACATAAAAATAATCAAACTAAACAAAGAGTACCTGTTCATATACTCTGATGTTTCACATTCGGAATGGCATACTTCCATGTTTCTCATTCTATTTCTGTAGTATGTATACTGTGCACAATGTGCAAATTGATGGAATACCTTGATGACCTACTACAGCTGCCAAAATGTGCAGTATACCACAGATCATCCTGCATGAGTTTCTGTATCCCACAATACAACACACTTGTACTAGTAGATGTGATAAACCTGAAGAAATTTGTCAACAGGTAGAGATTTTGAATCATTGTCTCTATCGTTATTATTTATTACATTCTGAATACAGTGTCTCAGATCGTCTTTTCACACTGCGCTTAACCCCGGGTTATCATCATTCTTAACCCTGCTTTTAATCTTGTGTAAAGGAATGTTTCACACTTGAAAGTTAGAAGTGAGGTTTTACCCGGGGTTATGAAACCCTACTCAGGAGACCTCTTTTATAGTGTTAAGCCCACATTACGGTGGCAACCTTGTACAGTGTGAAAAGATGATGTGTTAGAATGTTATGTTTAGATGCTTAGTAACAGACAACCAATCGCGTGTCTCATATTCACATGTTTTGGACAGTCATGGAAACACTGCACATTAAAGCAGCGCTATGCAGTTTTGGCAATTTCTTCACTTTTTGCTCGCAGGTTTCTATATAGAGCTCCCCCTACAGCTTCGGAATAGATATTTGACAAAACCGTCGTCAAAACTCGTTGATGACTCTCTCCCCTCCCATCTTCACCCTCTGGTCATGTGCATTTGTTTTCAAAGAAGCCGGCGAACGCACAGAGCCATGTCCACTGAGGTATGTATGATACACAGAAGGCTAGCATATAAATGTTTAGATAGTGTATGTGTGCCGTAAAGCAATTCGTTACATCGCGAGACCTGATATCACGCGATACTTCCTGACGCCCGCCGGCCCAAAGTTGCAAGGGTGGTTTTTCCGCTCACAGGCGCTAGGGGTGTGCGAGAAGACCACCATTCAACCCGAAAAAAGTCATATAACCATTCCAATGACTCCGAAGCTGTTCAGTTAAGGTAAATTAAGCTAAAAAAAACTGCATAGTTCCCCTTTAAACAGTAGTTTCAGGGCCCTATCTTGCACCCAGCGCAATTGACTTTGTACACTGACGCATGTATCATTCCTATTTTGCACCCGCGCAAAGCGCGCTTTTCCCTCCACAGAAGCACGTCGCTAAACTAGGGAATGAACTTGCGCTCCCTGGGCGGTTCAGCGCAAAAAAGGAGGCGTGTTCCGGCGCAAACGTTCCTTCATGCTATTTTGCAGGTTTAGAAAACAATTGCGCCACTAACCAGGAAAAAATAGTTTAAAGTCAGTGGCGCGTTGCGCATGTTATTCATATGCTATTTTAAGGGCGCATGCTTGGCCATAATCAATGTAGCGTGTGCACAACGCGCATACACTTTGATTCTCTCATCTACACAGAAGCAGCAGTTTTCATTTTTGCAAATCATACATTATTATGATAGATAGATAGATAGATAGATAGATAGATAGATAGATAGATAGATAGATAGATAGATAGATAGATAGATAGATAGATAGATAGATAGATAGATAGATAGATAGATAGATAGATAGACAATTTATTATAAAAGCATACATCTAGCTTACACATTTACCCAAATTATCATACGCCTTTTTAACCGAAGTTAATTTGGGTGGGTTTCTCCATCCCCAACGTCCCTGACGAGAGCATTGCTCTCCTTGGCTGTTAACCGCTCCTGGCGCGCGTCTGGCAAATCCGCCGTTATAATAGGAATCCGCTTTAGAACAAAGCGCGTCTGCTCTTAAAGGGAATGTGAGATGACGCTCTGATTGGTTTATTTCACGTTACGCCCAAACCACACCTATGAATAATGAAGCTACTTCAGACCAACCCATTTTAGATTTGCGCCTGGCGCAAGAGTCATTTATCCCGCTGGGAAAATAGCAACAGCGCCAAGACCCACCCACAAAGTTACTTGCGCTTTGCGCTTTGACACTTGCGTTTCAGATCGTTAAAATAGGGCCCTCAGTGTTTGATGGGAAAAATGTTAAATGGTGACAGAAAACACAACAATTGGAGTGAAGAAAAGACCGTGAAGGATGTGAAGTGCTAGAGCTTTTATGTAAACTGGTCGCGTAGTTCGTCCAATCAATGACACTGACACCACAAATATGCAAATAAGGACATTAACCCAAGGTTAGGAATGTACCGTGTGAAACGACAGCTTGTGAATACCAGGGCTGCCAACTTTTGAATTTAGCTTGGAGTGAGAATTATGGATGGGGGATGTGGTGTGGAGGAGGTGATTTGATTCAAAAGCTTGAGATTGATACTGATCTTGATTTAGAATTGATTCATTTGGCTAATTATCAGGTACAGTAGTGCCTACATGTTAATTTTTACTCAAGGAAAAAAATCTCTATCAACTAATGCTGTAAACATACAGGGAAACCTGTCAGCTGGTATTATTATCAAAGGGTAAAATTAACATCTCATTCTTACACAATTATTTATTATTAATTGTTAACCCCCGGTTAAATTATGAGCAATGTGATACTTGAACCAAGGATTCACATTTTCAAGTGTATTCAAGTGTATTATTGAACTCCTCACATACCTGTTTGCCATCCAGTGTGTAGATCCTTTTCACGGCTCCGCTCTCGAGTTTGATGGCCTCTGTGATGTCAGTGAGCACCTGCTCGAAAGAGTGTGCCGTCTTCTTATTGAGCAGCACACGGACAGCCTTCCTCGGCTTCACCCCGCTCCTCATCACCGTCACCAGCTTGGGTCGCACAAAGTCCTTGGTCTCTCTCGCCTCACAGGCGGAGCGGTTGGCTAGCATGTTCTTCTGGCTGGCTGATGCTTTCACATTGACCGACCAGTTGGGGTTCACATTTTTGGTGTAGTCCACTTTCTTGTAGAAGTTCTCGGAGGCGCAAACATAGCTCTCACCTGAAGAGGTAGAAAACACAGAAACAGAGAAAGAAAGATGACTGGTTGAACATCTCAACACATTTCTGCTACAGTACATTTAGTTTGACAGCTTTGGTTTCAAATGACAACTATTGCTGATTTCCAGTGTTCTGCTACTTTGATGTATGAGGAATGTAATTGCTTTCCATAACCTTCACCCTCTCTCCTCTCTCTAGTGGAATGAGCAGCAACCTCCATCTGAACTGCTGAAACAATCACATCTTTCAAGAAGACACACCTTTTCCGCCAGCACTTAACCACTCCACAAGCAAAACCAATTCACTTGCAAATAAATAAATCAATAAAATTCTCTTCTTTTCCTACTCTGTATTTCTCTTCTGCTTGTTTCTAATCTAGCTTTTTAATAAACGTGGCTTTGTATGCTGCAAATATTTTTAGCTCTCTGACGAATGCTCTTCTATTGTAAGATAATAAATTGTAAAATAATATGCTGAATGCATGAATGTGAATGTAAGTTTGAGCATGACTTGTGATGTGTCCTGATAAAAAAACAACTTGATGAAAAGGTTTGTCAAGATAAACTTTATGATGGCTTGAGAATGCCTGACCTAATTAGTTTTAATAGCCAGAAGTTTAAATGTTTTATATAGACTTCATCGGATTCAAACAAAAAATAGATTTGACATATTTATAACACAGTTCCCAATAGGACTCTCAATTATTCCCAATAATTATGGTTACTAATAGGATAAACTGACCCTGTAAAACCCCTGGAGCCCCCCTCCAGGGGTTTTACAGGGTCAGTTTATCCTATTAGTTGATTGTACAGGAGCAAAACATTATTCCAGTACAATACAAGTAGAGATATGATAAATATTATTATTAAATATCCAAAGAGAACATAATTAAAAAATCCTATAAGACTTTTACTTTGTAGTAAATGTGGGAATTGTTTCGCAATCAATTCCATTAGGATCCTTTAAGATTGCCTCCAAATCATGCCACAGATTCCATCAGGAATCCTGTACACATTCCTTTAGGATATTTGTGACTATGGGGAGCAGTCAATGGTCCCCACAAGGAAAACAGCTTAATAAACATACTAAATAATGAAAATATAAAAATTCTAAAAGTTTTCTGTGTGGGGTTGTAGAAAATAGTATTAGGTTTGTATAAGAACGTACGTGTGTGTGTGTGTGTGTGTGTGTGTGTGCCACACTCTTAAATGCATAGGCAGTGCGGTTAACACGCAAATGTATCACACCAACAGACGACACAGAATAGCTGAGCTCCAGAAACACACGGTTTAGCGGTTGAGTGTGTGTGTGTGTGTGTGTGTGTGTGTCTGGGTGCCACACATTTTGAGCATGTTCCTCTAGGCTCCTTTATTTGCTGTCTGCTCCCAGCTTGATTCATCTCAAATTCAACATATACTGACAAAGCAGATTTGCTCTGTAATGAAGAATGTGTTGTCTTTTCATGTGGAAAACATTTGCTGCTTTCAATCACTAAAATTGTTGGGGATGAGAGTACCGGCAACATATGAGAAGTGCCAGTACGCAAGAACAAGTGAGGGTACACTACAGATTAAATGATAGAAGTGCCGTATTGTGCCCTCGTCATCTTTAATCTAAATAAGGGAACCTCCTTTTTACAGCGACATCTCTTCTCTTCTCTGACCAATAGCAAACCACAACCATCCAACTATCCAATAAATTCCTGATGGACTAAATCAAGTCCCTCCTTACATTTCTTCTTGTTTGAGAAGCAGTTTCACTCAGATATACGTCACAATAGGGAAGAAAAGACTATCACAACTTCCGTTTCTTACTGCTTTAATTAGACTGACACTGGTCATTTATGCCACAATTATCTGATAAAGCTGTGGTCACTGATTTATCATACAACCCGACTCAAAGTACATCCAAAATGTGTTTCCCCATGTGAACTATCTATGCAGGAGAAGTGCACTAGCATTGACTCCATACAATTTAAGAGCTGGATTAAAGTAATTACCATGTTTCAGGGACTGAATGACTGCTAAGCCCTCTGATCTTTGACCCGTGTCTCTAAAATGTTAGCATACATGAGCGACACAGTTTACAGCAACACTAGCCTACTCTGTGGTTTTTAAGTTTAAGTTTAATTATGCAAAATAGCTATTTTTGTTTTCCAAATAGCAATGTTGAAAACAAACCACTTTGCATGTGTACATTGGACATGTTCCATATTTTCATGACCTGGAAGGTGGTACTGTATTGATATTCCTTAAACAGTTGTTATGGTTTGTTCTAAACTAATAACCGCAATTTATTCAGCCTGAACTACATAAAATACTTCATTCACATTTCGTTTTGTACATAATTTCGGTTGAAGTGTTTTCTGCTTTCAACCTCAGTTTCAGCTATTTTTGTTTGCTTTTATACTGGTATAGTAGTCTTAGACGTGTGAGTGTGAATGTTCAGGATTAAAAGCTGGTGTCAACCTTTAATGGGCACATTACTGTTGGCATGGCAACCAGACAGGCCAACCAATCTGCTTTTAGCTCTTGGAGAGCTTAGTGCAGGTGGGCAGTGTGTGTTTTACTAACAACTGGTTTAGTGCTCATCACACACTAATAGGGTACAACGGGGATAAAGGCACACCTTAAGAAAAATGTGCTTTTCACTACCCCCATAGCGTATGATTGCATTTTTTATTTTTTTATTGAACATTGATGGAGCAACAGATTTTGTGTGAAAACAAATCATAAAAGTGGTTTGTTTGTTTAAAAATCGTATAAATGTATGAGGTGGCAAGGTGGGCCTTTTACTCCACACACGGGATAAAACCAGCATGGGGCAAAATGCAACATTATTTACAAAAATACTTTGTATGCTTATGCAGAGATTTTTTGCTTAACAATACTATGCAAATGATGAATGATAAAGAGAATAAACATTATGGTTAACATAAATACAAAAATGCCTAACTCAAAACACTCACCTTCCTCGAGCTCATCCAGATTGGTGATCTTCAGTGATCCGTCGATGGTGAAGATGTATCTGACCCCCTGTGGCAGGTTGATGTGGTCAGACAGAGAGCGGGTCAGGTCAGCCAGAAGCGCATCAAATGTGCGGAAACGGTCACTGGCCACTGCATACACGATGCCCTTGAAGTAGCGGTCGCCGTTGCGGTAGAACCGTACCTTCTTAGCCTTCTTCTCATTGGTCAGAGCCTGGAGGGTGCGTGTACGGTAGAAACTGCAGTGAGCGCTGTGAGTGGGGCTGGGGAGGCCGTTGGGCCGTCCACCTCGTGAGGTCCGAGACGCCTTGTCCCGCTCATCGAAATGGCCGAAGTCCAGCTCCATGGCAACGTGTTCAGAGGGGGCATCCATAGTGGTGGTGAAGGAGGTCTTGTACTGAGGAGTTATGGGTCTAATAGAATGAGAAAATCATAAAAGACAAACAGAATTATTTTTGGTCTGACTAGGGAAAGCAAACTTAAGAAAGCTTTTTTTTCGCCACAGAATAAAAAAAAGGTAAAAATACAAAAGGTATTTTTTTCTCACAATTCAATTTGGACTTTTTTCCTCAGAATTGTGAACTTTTTGAAGTGTCAAAGTAGGAGTTGCATAGCTGTCAATGGAGGACAGAAAGCTCAGATCTGTTTCTTCTCAGATTTGTGTTCCGAAGATCACAAACGAAACGAAAGTCTTACGTGTTTGGAACGGCATGAGGGTGAGTAATTAATGACAGAATTGTCATTTTTGGGAGAACTAGGCCTACACAATTGTGAGTGTACAAATCTTAATCATTCCTCAAAAGTTTTTATTTTTATATCAAATAGCCAATCATATTTATACAAATATCATAAATGATGAATTCATGAACATCATTATGTTTTTTGGGGGGTTTCAAAATAGAAACCTGTCCTCAAAGTCTGTCATTCGAAAAACATGTTACCTGAAACACTGAAACCAACTGTGTTTTTCGGTCTACGCCTACCATCCAGTAAGTACTACACATATACACATGCTTTCTGAGTAACACACACTCCACCATGGATTGGCCTACATACAGCAGACCCACACAAATTTCAATGTCACTCATGTGCTATTATTAGAAATTCCCTGTGGAGACAGTCATTTCCCAAAAAAACTAAACACAAGGAAACTGAAGGTATGGTCATCTTTAAACTACCGTAGTTATCAGGCGGTATTTAAATGCCCTTACTGTAGATTGAGAACATAGAAATACACACAAGTTCACTGAGTTTATACACATTTATACAGCACATTGATAACAACATACTCCACATTTAAATCAATCAACTGTTCCTCAACTAGCCAGTATCCATGGCAACAGCAACACAAGCTTGCCATGTTTTCTAAAAGGATACACAGATGAAGCATAGAAACTACACGTCAGCATCAAATCACACGTGATCATTAACATTCCATTCATTACCCATTTATCTATTAAATGTCATTAACTGAAACCTTCTGAAGAACTGAAATCAAATATTATACTGGTTTGTTTGTTTTATTGGCTGATTTCTTTTATAAGGAACTACCTGTAGAAGTTACAGGACATTCATGGTGAAGTGTGTAATTTCCACACCACCTGCAACACCAAACTGAGTGTGATGGGGTGGAACCACATGTTTCACTTTGTAAAATACCTGACCTGACTAATTATTTAGGAAAATGATGTCATTGATATGGCAGCACAATTAAATGCACTCTGCAGTCGACAGTCCTCAAGAAATTAATTAGCTAATTGTCTGATCTGTGACATAAAGCAATGAAAAATAAGTCTATTTCACACTTTTAAAAGCCCTCCAAAAACAAATCTTAAGTGACTTCATTTACAGCAACAGACATTCATCAGCCAGTAACACTCGCAGATTTTTACTATTATCATGTAGCTATGCTAGCATAGTGATAATAACAACAAACATGCAAAGTTAATAGAGATATTGGTTACAATTTTTTGGAATGCATCAGAAATGGTCATTTTATTTTGGTGTGATGATTCTTTTTTATATTTCTCTGAAGAACTGAATTCTTTGGTTGACAGAACCAATACAAAACTGTTGTTATTACCCTAGTGAAAAATAGATATACCAAGATGTATTTGAAATACATTTATTGTTTGCACTTTATTTTACAGTACGACCACTTTTGTACTAACAGTGTAATCACCTAAGAAAGTAGTGGGCAAGGTTTAGAGGTAAGTTCAGGGTTAGTACCTAGTTATTACATAGTTATTATAATTACTATAATGACTGCATATAATGCGGAACAGGACTGTAAAATAAAGTGCTACACATTTATTTTATGCTAAGTATACTACAAATGCATTTACATATTTAAGTACCTTATATTACTAATTTTGTACTTAATGCACTTCGGTTTTCCTCAAGTAGTGCTGAGGTCCAACTAAAGATATACTTAAGTATGTTTTATGGTTCTAAAATTAAAGTATTGCAAGCATACTTTAGGTACACTTTAAATATCTTGCATTTAAAGACTAATATTATATAGTCAGTGATCATATCTTACTAATAGTGATATTTAAAAACACATTTTAGGCTTAATATTAAGGCATGTGCATTGTGCAATAAACAAGTACTCCAAAAAAAGTTTAATAATAATATTTATATCAGTAAGCCTCAAGTGATATGTAAGTAAATATTTTACTACTTGGTATGAAATAAATGATTTTTAAATACATTTTGGTATAGTTTTTTTTTTCTTTTTTTTTTCTTTTTTCATTAGGGTATGCATCATTTTCAATCTTAGAATAGATGCACTGGTCTTTATTTATATGCAAATTCTTGACTTTTCATTGGAATTCCACCTACAATATCATGCTACTAAAATCATCCCACAATCCACCGCTTCACCCTTAGCGAGAACTGTGAGAAGGAAACAAAAGAGGAGAGGCGGACATATATTTAGCCTCCATTTCCACAGAAACACTCCAGCACAACTGCCATTGGATGGGTTTTATCTCCAAAAAAAAAAAAAAAAACCTTTTCAGGTGTGGGCTAGGGGAAGAGATCATTGTAGAGGTTTTCCAGGTTTGTAAAATAAGCCAGTGGCTTCTTTTAAAGTAGTGCAACATTTACATACACATGCAAATTTGATGTTCTAAAATTACTATCAAATAGGCTGAGCAACAACTCTCTGCAAAAGTATGGAGAACTAAAAACAAACAAACATACATCTATAATCTAATAATCCTAAAAAATATATATAAAAAAATAAATTAAATAAAGGGACAAAAAGAAATTGAGTGAGAAAACCAGGTCAAACCATTGTAGGGTGGTCAAGCTAGTTTCTGGAGCATTCTCCAGGTTAACTTTAGCTCCACCAACATGTGGCTCAGCTGATCTAAACAAGCTTCTACTGACCTTAAATGGACAGTCTGGATCAGATAGAAAGCATGTGAAACCAGCTACAGTTCGAGCAGTTCTAACAGTTTGTGTGATAAAGATGATGGATAATGCTATTGTATCTCAGAGATGACTAGAAGACTAAAACAAATTTCATTTTCTCTGTCTGTTTCAAACCCTATTAAGCTGTCTCGCTGTCTTATCTATCTAGACATCTGTCTTCTAGGGAGCATCCTAACCTGAACAGAACCTCATTAATGACTGATCTGGAACTCTCTTCACAAAATAGCAATATGCATAAAAAGCGCATAGATTGCATTAGCGCATTAGATTGCACTATTGCACTATTAAATTTAGTTTACATTCATACACCATCTTGGTTGGATTTCCTCACTGAGCATATTGCAATGTAATCGGGGATAACCTTAGTTTAGAAAAAAAAAAAAAAAGATATCTTGGAAGGTAGCATAAGGTTGCTGCCTAGCTTTTGTAACAGACATTATGTCTAGATAGGCAGCTCACAAGGTTTTGGAACAGAGTTTATGTCTCTCTCTCTGATTAAAGTCCAGACTGAGAGGAAGGCAGATCCTGGCCACTGAGCTCCATGTGGACCAGGGCCAGAACTTCGAAAACACAGCTGCTCTCTTTGAACAAAACTCTCTCTACCCTCCACAAAAGAAATGAGAAATAAAAGAAAGTGAAAGAAGGAGAGTGTTAGAAAAGGACAGTTGTCTCTGCTGCAGTTCCAACTGTATCTTTTCACATCACCCTTTCTTTGAGGATAAAGTGATTAAGCAAGCGCAAGAATGTAAAAGTCACTCACATAAACACACTAACGGCACACATGCTTAATAATGCATTTGAAGTGCTAAACACACACATGTGTGGTGATACACCCTACATTATGTGGACCAAATGTTCCCACAAGTATGATAATACAAGTACATTTTGACATTATGGGGACATTTTTTTTTTTTTTTTTTTTGCTCCCCATGAGGAAACAAGATTATAAATCATACATAATGATCTTTTTTGGAAATATAAAATAGCAGAAAGTTTTCTGTGATGGGTAGGTTTAGAAGTAGGGATATATAATGGGTTATATAGTATGAGGGGATAGAATATACAGTTTGTACAGTATAAAAGCCATTAAGTCTATGGAGAGTAAACCAGACACAGAGAGTGTGTGTGTGTGTGTGTGTGTGTGTGTGTGTGTGTGTGTGTGTGTGTGACTAGCATATGCCCCATCTGATTTCAATAAACAGTGGTCATCTGTCCATTTCTTTGTCACTGAGGTCTCCTGCCCCCAACAAGACTTTTACAACTTATACTTGCCCCTCCCACCCACCTTCTGCTGTCCCAGCAATTGGTCAATATTCTCATTCTGTTACCGCACTCTCCCATCTGAGCACACATTCCCTCAAAATATTCCCCCATACCCCTCCCCAAACCAAAAATGGATCAATAAAGCTACACCACCTCATATTACACACAAAACACACACAGTGAGAGAGAGAGAGAGAGAGAGAGAGAGAGAGAGAGAGAGAGAGACTCCTATTCAAAGCCAAATCAATAACTACTCATCAATGTCCTGATATGTTTTTAACTCTTTTTGTCTGCAGAACCGCCAGCTGTCAATAGCCCTGCTCCCTATTCCCTGTCTGGCAAATATCACACCGTGTCCTGGATTTGGTCGATTAAAGGTTTTGTTTAAATTCCGCCTGGAGAGGGACAGTCACTTAAATAACAATACAACCCCTCTAATAATGGAAATGGATTACTGCCATACTGGGAGTTTAACCCATCGCTATCCATGTTTGATTCCATCCCTTTCATTTTAATACTTCCTAAAACAAGTTTTTCACCCACCTTCAAACAGCTAAGTATAAAACTTAACGCATAATTTGTGTAGTTTGTGCCATGGAAATGAATGGTACATCAAATCATGAGGTTTGTTGAGATTGTTAATTACTTCACAAAAAAAACTAAATGTCACTGTTTTTTGGCCCTGGTACAAAATGATCAGCTAACATCATTTCACTAATTATATTATCAGCACACTATAAAGTGTGAATGAGTACTAATCAGGTGAAATCACACTACCATTCTGATTGGATTATAAGAGCAGATTTATTGCTATAAAAGGAGGGAATAAGTGCTTCCAATCATTGTGTTCTTATGTTAGCAATGGTTACCTCAAAAGAAAGATGTGCAACCATCATTGCCTTGCATCAAAATGGTTTCACGCGGAAGGAAATTGCAGCAAAGGAAATTGTACCTGAAAGAACCATTAACCGGATCATTAAGAACTTTAAGGAGAGAGGATGAACTGCAGTGAAGAAGGCTTCAGGACTTCCCAGAGTGTCCAGCAAGTGGCAGGACCATCTTCTCCTGAGGAGTCAGCCACAGAATCATGTCACCACCAGTGCAGAGCTGCTCAATATTGGCAGGAGGCAGGTGAGAATGCATCTGTGCGCACAGTGAGGCCAAGACTTTCGCACAACAGCCTACTGTCAAGAATGGTAGCAAAGAAGCCACTTCTCTCCAAGAAGAACAATAAGGATAGACTGAATTCTGCTGGAAGTGCAAAGATTGGACAGCAGAAGACTGGTGCAAAACTAATTTCTCTAATAAAGCCCTCATCCGACTGTTTGGGACATCTGGAAATTTGATTGTCCAGAGAGGAAAAGGTGAACGCTACCAAGAGTCCTGTGTCATGCCAACAGTGAAAAATCCTGAGGCCATCCATGTGTGGGGTTTGGGGATTGGGCTGTCTCACAGTTCTGCCCAGAAACACTGCCATGAATAAAGAAACGTCATCTGCTCCGGGAGGATAAAAAGAGGAGTAACGACAGTGCAAGATGAGAGAGGACCAGGCCTGAGGCTTTATGTTGTTGTTTTTATTATGTTTATATGCGGCAGTTGTCCGTGAGGGGAATCTGATTTACTTTCGTTTTGTGTTTGTTTATTTTATAGTTAAAGTATTATGTTGAACGCTTACTGGTTCCGCCTCCTTCTTCCCTAAACTTTAAGCCTTGTGTTACATTGGAGCCGAAACCTTGGAGGATAGAGGGGCCGCTGTCATAGAGCCCTCGCCGCTGTGGGGAAGTCACTGTTCCATCGAGTTGGATACAGCAGCATCTGCCACCAAGGACACTCGAGGCGGTGGAGCTGGAGGGCTCGGCGAGGGGACGGATACTCGTCTCCGTCCACCAAAGCATGGAGAAGCGGCTGCTGGCGGTTTGGAGGAGTCAGGGGCTTCATCCAATTTTTTTTACTCTCTCCCCTCTGTCTCTCCTTGTCCTTCCGTTTCCTTTTCTCTCGCATTGTCTCACCTTACCCCCAGGTGCTGCGGCCGCCGTGACTGGCCCCCCGGAGGGGGGGAGTAAAGCGCAGTCTTGAGGGTACCCCCTGGCTTGCAAGGGGCGATGGGGGTATGTGGCAAACAGGGCGGGGCCGAGAGCCGGAGGAACGGTGCAAGGCTGGTGGCGTGATTGCAATTGAGCAAGTCTCACGGCCTCGAGTCGGGAGAAATTTGGTGATGATCTATCCATTTTCCAGCATGATGGAGCACCATGTCACAAGGCAAGAGTGATCATGAAGTGGCTCGTAGAACATTATATTGAAATTTTGGATTCGTGGCCAGGCAACACCCCTGATCTTAATCCCAT
Organism: Abramis brama; assembly: GCF_963993115.1. Classification (NCBI taxonomy): domain Eukaryota; kingdom Metazoa; phylum Chordata; class Actinopteri; order Cypriniformes; family Leuciscidae; genus Abramis; species Abramis brama. The sequence continues at coordinate 43,603,858 of NC_139967.1, forward strand.
TGAGAACATGTGGTCAATCCTCAAAAGGCGAGTAGACAAGCAGAAACCCACAAATTGTGATAAACTCTGATCACTAATAAGGTTTTCTCACTAAAAAGGATTGCCGTCTGTCAGGATTTGGCCCAGAAGCTGATATCCAGCATATCAGAGCGGATTGCAGAGGTTATGAAGAAGAAGGCTCAACACGGTATACACTGACTCTTTGCATATATTGATTGTTTTTTTGTCATTAAAAGCCTTTAAAACTTCCAGTATACCATAGAACTATATTTTAAAGGTTCCTTCATCCTTTCCATGAACCTACTCTGCTCTGATTGGTCAGATGGCCCAGTCTGTTGTGGTTGGTCCACCCCTTAAAGCATGTGTCAGTAACTAAGCTTCTTCAACACTTGTATACACAGTGATACAAACAGTAGTAATGCCGTTGGTTCTACCGTAGTAATTCGAGTGCATGCAAAGTGGAAAATCTTTTGCAGCGCAGAAAATAGCGTCTTCTCGACATGTCCACAACATGAACCAAACTCTTCCAGACGTCAGCTACAACTACAGTGTTTGACAATGAGATGTCAGAAATGCCAAGCTCTACAACTGTCCTTGATTTTACCTAGTTGCTTGGCATGAGTAAGAAAGTATGACAGAGTTAAAGAGAGAGCTCTGGCAGTATTAGACTATTTAAGTGATTAACCTACTTTATTGTTTACAACAGAAAACAACCTGGGTAACAAATCAGTATGTCTGTGAAAGAAAATATCATCTGAAAAATCATGAATATGTCGGTATGAATAGTAGGCCTATGTTATTATTGTTGAAGATTGTCTTGTTTGCTAAAAAAGATTTTTGTAAAATGTAATGGATTATAAGATAATAAACAGATAAGATTTTAAAAACGGTTTCTTCTCAAATCGATAATTATTTCCCCTTAATTATTTATGTGGTGAAAAGTTGTGTAATAATTAAGCATAGCGTCAGTTCTGGCAGGTTACGTTAGTCAAGCTTGCATCAGCTGACTCTCAGCTGATACACGTCTACCTATAGGAATACGACGCCTATCACTGTATACAAATATAAGCTCCTTCAGTATTATCAGCAGCTATCGCGTTTCTCAGGAGCTAATTACCCTCCTCCATCCCCAGCTCCTCCTCTCGTCTAGTCAGTTTGGCATTCTGATTCCCCTTGAATCAGAATAAATTCTCAAATTATGTTTTACTTTAAAATCTTGAATTAATGAGATCTGCAATACATTCATGTTGGTTCTATTCTGTTTACCCTAAGGGGGGTTATTTCTGCTCTCCCTGCTCTTATCCATAGGCTGCATGGATGCGCAGGGAGTTCTTGCCCAGAACAGAACCATACCGCCAATCCAAACTGTATGCTAATTGTCAATCTTATTTGACGATAGTGGTCTTGACAGAAACTGGTACGATTGTACATTAAATGTCTGTCTTGTTTGAACGTGTTCATTTGTCTAGGCTCAAAACTGCTAGAAGCAGCTTTTCCTCGCGGAAGATTTGTAAAGTACTTCAACTCAAATCAATATTTTGTGTTTAATTAATTACTTATGTGGCAAGTAGTCGTGTAATAAGCGGGATAATGTACATCCAGATAGTTGTTATCGCAAAATAAATCCCTTCAGGGTGATACAAGACCCATCCGCTTTAACCGGCTGGATGTACATTATCCCTTACATAATAACCAGCATTAAATTACTATTAACCAATGACAAGATTTTAGAAAGGCTGCATTACTACAACAGTACTCTAAAATAGTGCCTAGCTAATCACCATTAATCAGTTGTGTCCACTGACTAGGTGACATTAGCCAAAAAACCTTTTTCAGTTTTACATTCCGATGAAAAATTACAAAACCTTTGTAATGACATATATGAATCATTCACAGGAATTTGTTTCAAGAAAGTCAATAGGGTCCATTTTGATTACATGTTGACTTCAGTGAGGGAAACACTACAAAATAAAAAAATGCTCAGCGACTGAGATGAGGCTTAAAAATCGATACTCATCCATAACGGTGTTGACACACAGCAAACACAGAGCATGGTTTATTAATCTAAGGCTTAATATGAAATTACAAATCAATTTCAGCATTTAAGAAGAGGCATTAACAGCTGACTAAAAATAATCTAAATATTAGAAGGCTGCTCTTTCTAATCTCAGGAAAATTCTCATGTTATGTTTCATTTAACTAGGATTGTTGTCCCAGGTATTTCTCCTAAAAATCCTTTAATAAAAAAAAATACTTGCATTAAAATTAATGTGCATAACAAAGCTCAGATAATTAGATTCCTGACATCTTGACAAATCTGAGCATTGTTGGCGTTGCTGAGTTGGCTTTTGAAGCTTTAGAGGAGATAAGCGATATCACTGGGGTGGGTGGGGGGTTGAGGTGGTCTCGAATGATAAAAACTAAGAAGCAAGAGGCTAAAGCAAACATCTCCATTTAATCTTTATATGTAATCTCATTAGTATTTTGGGAAAATGATTAAGATATTTGTCATGTGTTGTTATTATATTCATAGCACAGATTCACAGTACTTTCAGACCTCCACTGTATTCAAATCCTTTAGGACTTGTCAAATGCCTAAGGTGCTTCCATCTCTATTGACTTAGTTAGAGGAATCCTATAAACGCTTGTCAGTGCTACCTAGCTTGACGACACTTCAATTAGCTCCTTAATCAGCACCCACAGCCTGACCTCCACTATCTTTAGCCTGTAATGATGGGATTTCTGAGAGCTAGGTTGCTACAAGTCAGCTTATTTGACTTCCTCACACCCAATCCAAAATCAAAACACGGCACTACAGAGAGAGCGAAGGAAACAGTTCATCCTGCACATTCTCAAAAGGCCATCACATTTACTTACTTTCCAACCATTCAAAGTGATTATGCAGACTACATTTTTACATTGTCTGAGGTTTTAACCACATAGGACCTTGATGGGGATGCATCCACTTTGATATCTACATTATCTAGATTAGTAGTCAATATGGGTTTTTCAGTGACCAATTCTTTAAACTTTACCTTAGGTATTCTGAGTGGTTGTTATGCTGTTGCTATGTTCTGGTTGGCTGCTAAAGGGTGTTCTGAGTGGTCGACATAGCATTGTTATGTGGTTCCTAAGGTGTTCTAATAGAAAATTTCTTCAACAAGCTAAAAGGCGTAATTATCCCTAAAATGGTGAATTACTCATCCTCATGTCATTCCAATCCCATAAGACATTCGTTCATCTTCAGAACACAAATGAAGATATTTTTGATGAAATCTGAGAGCTTTCTGTCCTTCCATTGAAAGCTATGCAACTGACACTTTAAAAAGTTCATAAAAACATCGTAAAACTAATCCATATGAATTGAGCGGTTTTCAACATTTTCTGAAGAGATGCTATCTCTTTATATGATGAACAGATTGAATTTAGGCTTTTATTCACATATAAACATTCATCAACTCACACATCAGTGGTAAACAAAAGCCCAAGCATGTTCACCTGACATGCAAGAACCAATGAGGTTCATTCTTGTGTTACGCCGCACGTTTGAGCTTCTGCGAGAAACAATGAGGTTTGTTCTTGCGCGTCAAGCAAGTACTGTTGAACTTCGGTTTATGTTCACTGATCAATGTTTATTTGTGATTAAAAGCCTCATATATCATATAAAGCGATCAAGTCTCTTCAGAAAATTTGGACTAAATCACGATTTACGATTTTATAATCTCTTTATGAATTTTTTGAATCGTTAAAGTGGTAGTTGCATAATGTAGCTGTCAATGGAGGGACAGAAAGCTCTCAATTTCATCAAAAATATCTTCATTTGTGTTCCGAAGATGAACGAAAGTCTTACAGGTTTGGAATGATTTGAGGGTGAGTTATGACAGAATTTTCATTTTTGGGTGAACTATCCCTTTAAGCCACACAATTTGAGGTATCAGATTTGAAGTATGCATGAGCAAGATTTCTGCAATATGATTTAAAAATATCATTAACATTAGCAATTTCTAGTGGCTAGCTGTTATTATGCATTTGAGGTAATTAGTTATCACAAATGGTATGGGGGGGGGGTTCTTGCCAATAGGGCGGTCTGTGGCATTTAGACATGGGCTTGTGTCCAGTGTGACTGCCAGAAGGGATTGCAGCAGCTTTTCCAATTAAAGCCTGGCTACTACCCCTCTCGCCTCACCTTGGATTACACACAAAATAATGCTGAGAAATCTGCAAACGAAAGACACACAGGACACAGTAAACGTAGAAAGCGAGAGAATTTGAAAACGACAAGCATACTCAGATGTGACATTGAAGAACAATCCAAGGTTTGATTACAAAAGCATGTGTAAAATGTTGAGGCGACGCCCATGACTGAGGTGGCCCACAGATATCCCCCTCCCTGTTGTGCATTAGTGCTGATTTATGGGTCTGTTATTTGTCTAATCCTGTGGACAGTGTCCCTCTGTACCAGTAAAAAAAAAAAAGAGGGATTACATCCTTATTGTGGTCACACAAGCACAATACACACCTCGAGTGCTTTTATACGGCCATCACTGGTGCAGAGGGGAATTGGGCCTGGTCCACAGCTGACACAAGGGCTCCAACACATCCCCCATCCACCCATGATGGGCATAGATGACTCAAATGCACAGTCATACACCAGAACCCAGCAACTGAGATGCACTGAATCAGCAAGATTCCTAGTGTCATCCAGACATTCCAGTTCATGACAGTATTAGAGACAGCCCCCCACTGCTTTTATTAAATGAAAATTCTGAAATCATTTACTCACTCTCATCTCATTAACAATCAACCCAAGTTCTTCTATCCAAGGAAAACAAAATGAGATGTTTAGCAGGATGTCCAAACAAAAGCATATATTTTGGTTTGTTCTTCACACAAAGCTATCGTCTGGCTTCAGGAGATTCAGAATATAGCGTATAAGTCAACTATTATGGTGATTTCTGCCTTTTTGGAGCTTGAAAGCCCCAGTCCCTAATCATGTTCATTTTCTGCTTGGGCATATTTCTGTCTAACATTTCATTTCTCAATTTATTTTTTAAAAGAAAGACTTTAGATAAACTATTTATGAAGAAAGCATTTTTTGTCAACAAAACCATGGTGGTTGTACCATGTAAAACCATCACTGCACCATGGTACTGCCCCGGTACTTCTTTTGTAAGGGAAAGACCTCCAGTAAAGGTAGTCATATCCAAATGTCTCTTTGCCGTTTATGACAAACTGCTTTTTCACAATGGCAGGTTCAAACTTTTCCCATTGAGTTTTTTGTTGGTTAATAAATTCTGATGTCACACCGTGCTGCAGTGTATAGAGTCCAGTAACACATCACACATTGAATCACACACAATGAGAAGGATAAAATTGGTCATAGTGAAAGCAAATGGTCTCCAGGGGCAAGTCCGTACACCCCACTCCCCCCATACACCCGCCCAGAGTGCTCTGCGAGCCTGTTTCATTGTGTCTCTTTGGCACATGCTGCACTACAGCAAATTCAGGATGGGTCTTATACTTCACACTCACACACACTGCAACCTCCTGAGTATTAGAGAAGAGTACCCTGCAGTTTGAATCTCCCAGAGACAATAAAGTTCCGCTCACATTTGCTACCAATTCGCATATGAATAATTTTAAAATAGACACTTTGGAACTAACCCAAAATTACCCTAATAGGAATTTTCTTGAAAGATTATAAAATCTTTTTCAGATATTTTAGAACATTTACTGTAGCTCCGAATAGCTCCCTACTATTACTGTAGGATTCCCATAGGACAAAATATCTCTTGTAAAAAAAAAAAAAAAAAAAAAAAAAAATATATATATATATATATATATATATATATATATATATATATATATATATATATATATGTCTATATATATATATATATATATATATATATATATATATATATTTTTTTTTTTTTTTTTTTTTTTTTGTGAGTTTGTGATTTCTCTTAACTGTCCAGTAACAAGACATTATTCCATTACAGTTGTAATAACAAATACAACATCAACCAGGACATAAGATCTTAATTGATTTTTAGAGGATTCTTATTTTGATCCCATTAGTATGGGTTTCAGATTAGAAATCCTGTAGGCAACACATTCCTTTAGCATTTTTTGACAAGGGCAAATTGTTCCTGGTAAGAGATAGCCTATTACTATATTTTGCTTATGTTGATGTATTACATGTAGATATATACATATGGTTAATTATATATATATATATATATGCATGCTGCCTCGAACCTTGAACCACCTGACTGTTCACCCACTAACATTCCCAAAAATATGTCTTTATACTTCTGACATTAAAGTAACTCACTAGACATTAGCATAACTACACGAAATACGTTTCGATCAACACGTTTTTCTTTTAAAGTAAAAGTGTACCGGCGTTTGACTTACCAGTGGTACAGTGCTCTGCTGCTGCTGTGTGAGTGTGTGTGGGTGGGCGTGGATGCTGCAGGATCGCGCTGCTCTCCGTGTCTTTGTCTGCCGCTTCAGCTGCTCTGCCTGCGATGCCTCTCTACCGGCACACCGCGCGGTCCTAGCGCCGCCTCGCACACGCCCACTGAGCACAGTCAACACCCACTGCAGGCTGCGTCCAGAAACATCTGCATTCATGTGTTAATACACCGTTAACGAGTCATTAACTCAACTTGAAGCTGAATGTGCTGCAGTTAAAGATGTTATTGACTGCTGACTACACAATTATTGACTATAGGCTACTATTTTCAATCAATAGTTTGTGAAAAAAGTATAAACCTTTCACAAGAATGCTACATTGTGTGTTTAATTTAAAAAATCCAGTTATCATCCTAATTGTTATTTAGACTAATTCATCTAAATTGTTTGGAATGAGTAAATAATTACCTTTTTTTTGTGTCTATCACTTTAATAAAACTGCTAATGAGTCAAAAGAACCTAACCTTGTAGTGGAACGCACTGCAATCAATGTTCTGAATATGAATAGAATATCTTACAGTGTATTGAAAGTTAGCACATTGTGCGCCTATATGTTTGATTTTTCCTCTTGTGTTGTGTGTATAAGAAATCGCAAGCAAAGCGACTTCAGTGACAAAAGAACTGAGATATTTTATATTTATAGGCCTATATATTTGAAAGACCGCTGGAGCATACTATAAACATTTACATCATTACATCATTTCCTGTCTGCAACAATGGAAGAAAGTGGAAGAAAATAAAGGCAGTTGTGGCCTAATGGTTAGAGAGTCAGGCCCTGTCCCAAATCCCACACTTCATATGCCCTTACAGACTTGTGGACTTACAATGGCTGCCACGTGCGCATGTACGTTAAGTCCATGAGAGACCGTAGGGTGTCCCATTTGTCAAGTGTCAGAAGTCTTTGCAGTTGAGATGTGCCCTCAATGCACACTTTTGCCGAGCCCCTACTCCGCAGTAGACTTCTTCCCGACAGTCAGAGCGGCATTATGTCAAGAAAGTGTGGAGAAGTGTTTAGGGTGCCATTTTGGACAGGGCCTCAGACTGGTAACCCGAATGTTGCGAGTTTGATTCTCAATACCGGCAGGAAATGACTGGGGTGACTTTGAGCAAGACTCCTAACCCCCAATCGCTCCCTGGGCGCCACAGGAAAATAGCTGTCCACTGCTCTGGGCTTGTGTTCACCACTCATTACTCCTAATGTGTGTGCACTAAATTGGATGGGTAAAATGCAGAGGACAATTTCCGAGTATGGGTTACCATACTTGGCCTTCACGTCACTTTCACTTTAAGAAACAAAGGGAGATTGTGGGGAAAACTGATTTTTTATTTTTATTCCTTGATCTACTTTAATCCCATGTTTGCATATTGGTGGCTGTTTACCTTCGTTTACAATTCTGACCAAATTTGAATTCCTTGATCTAGTTTAGACCTATGTTTGCATATTGGCCATATGAATTTGAGCAATACAATGTTCTATGATTTTTACCAAGCAAATTTCCTAATTATTTTCAACACAGGTAGGCTGTGCACAGATTTGAGTCTAGATGAAACTGTATTCATTATCATCCAGGACCAGAACTTGTATATTTGATGTTTGTCAGTGACACTAATGCCACTGCTTAGAGTTGTTTTTTAAAATAGATATACATTACTTTGAATTGATAAACTTACAAATAACAATTTTACAGAAAAATATAAAACAAAATGTACATATGTACATATTTTCAACCACATTAAACAGCATATAATGTAGCATCTGGCACAGGAGAGTGGCATGAAAATAATAATGATTTCAGCTTTCTGAATGTTTTCATTATTATATCTAGTTTTAACAAAATTACATTATGTAAAAATACAATAAACTGTAGGTTTGTAACTTTGGCATTACCTTGATATTAATGTCATATTATTATTTTTTATTTATTTAATTTTAAAAAATCATTTAGTAACACACATGCACTTGCAAACTTTTTTTTTTTTTTTTTTTTTGCTTTGAAGAGTCTGTAACTGTAAAACCTTCTGCATATGGGTTAAGGGACACAGTCATTCATTGCTCATTGTACAGATCTTTGACCTCTTCGCTTCAAAGATTCAAAGATTTGGACCAAATCATTGAGCAAACACATGCCCTGTGATGTGTCAAATCGATGATAAAAGAAGATTAACTGTGCGACATTATAACCTTTTACGTCTCATACACACTCACACTCAACCCTTTTAGTGGCAACAACAGTCTGTGAGCACTTCATGCCAAGGTTAGCGCAGTTGCCAATAGAAACCACAGTTGGATGACACACTCATTACTCATTATTTATGTCTACTGACAACACAGAAACTATATGTTACATCAATGAGTTTGAGTATGATGGGAATTTAGTAGAGCAACTCCAAAGCATCATGGGCAGGTTTGTGTGTCTACATGTGTATATATGATGACAGTGTCTGTTTGTGTTTGTGTGTGTGTGTGTGTGTGTGTGTGTGTGTGTCTACATGTGTCTCTATATATGATGACAGTGTCTGTTTGTGTTTGTGTTTGTGTGTGTGTGTGTGTGTGTGTGTGTGTGTGTGTGTGTGTGTGTGTGTGTGTGTGTGTGTGTGTGTGTGTGTGTGTGTGTGTGTGTGTTTGTGTTTGGAATGAGAAAGACCATTCGGATCACTTCCTGACTCTTGACCTACCTGTGGTTAGGAATTTTGTCATACTGAAACACACCTCAGTGAAAATAATAGCCAAAAGAAGAGGCTTTGCCTATTCCAACCATGTCATTCTGACACATGAAAGCATGTTATCCCCGTCCCTTCTAATGAGGTTTAATTGGCCTTAACTTCTCTTGATTTGTCTGTAATGGCAGAATGAAAACAATGAAGAAGAACAGATTGCTAATTATTTTGTGGCACCCTACTCATACAGTATGTACACTTCAGGCAGCTCCATAGACCACAATACAACACAATTGTGATGTCCCAGCAGCAAGTTCTCTTACTTAATTTACCCACAAGTGATCAAGGGCATAGGGCATTGCATGGGTTCTGGCACTCGTGCAACGTAAGCAATGACTTACATCCAAGTGAACGAGAAGGAGAGAAGTTAGCAAGGGAAGGGCATATTAAAGTGTATAAATTAGTTCAAATTAGCAGAAATCATTTACTCCACCCTCATGACGTTCAAAACCTCTATGGATTTCTTGCGTAACAAAAAAAAAAGAAATGAAATAAAAGCAGTTTCCATACAATGAAAGTCAAAGAGGGTCCAAAACAACTATATGAGTCAGATTTTTTTTTTTTTTTTACAAAAGTATCCTGTCTGATAACAGGAGCAGTGGAGTGGTGAGTAAGAATAGTGGATTTTGACGTGACTGATTGATGTTCTTATCCGCAGTTTTGCAATCCCATTCTTCTCCATTTTCCCATCAGTTTCCCATGAGTCAACTGGATGGGCTGGCACATTGACCGTGATGTGTGCAGCTCATATTACCACGCTTAAAACCATGGCTCCCTTCCTGGACCTTTAAGGACACCTGATTACCAATGTTTTACACCTGCCAGTCTTTGTGTTCATCTTGTATTTATGCTCCCAGTTGTGTTCGGTCCCCTGTTGGTTCTCATCTATGTATTACGTGGTTTTGTATTTCCCCTGTGATTATTATTAAGGTCCGCTTTATTGATCATGTTGCCATCGTGCACTTTAATACTGCCACAATTTTTGACATGGACCTACCAGTCTTGCAGAGGCTCATCACCTGCGAGAACAGGGCACTGGTGGAATACTGGTGGTGTAGGCTACAGCAGGGCAATTCTCTATGTAACATCAGCGAGGCAGAGAAGGAGCCTGAGCCAGAACCAGCTGCCTGGGTCTTTCCCTAGTCGAAGCAAGCTGCCCAGTCCGTCTCAGAGCCAGGAGCGGATCACTGCCCTGATAGATCTGTGGTCTGCGCATCCACTTCTCTCCCGTGTCCCCCGGATGGGTGGATCCTCCGGTCATATCTGGAAATCTTCCTTCTCCAATATTCTCACCCAATTTCCTCGCCCCATCTCCTCCGCTGGTTTCATCCAGTTCCCTGGATCTGTCGGTGCCACTGGTGTCGCTCAGCTCCTCGGCTCTGCTCCCGTCGCTTGCTCTGTGTGGCTCTCCATCTCATGCTCCCCGTCCACCAGCTTGTCTTGAGGTTGAGCCCCCAGCTTCACATCAGGCCTTCAAGCCCAAGTCTGCACACCTTGGTCTGTCAGCCCTTCGACTTAGCCCCGGCTCTGCGCTCCCTCGACTCTACTGTGGTCTGCCAGCCCTAGGACTTCTCCCGGCTCCCTCGTCCCTCCGAATCAGCCTTAGCTCGCTCAGCATCCACCACGGACTTCTGGGTCTACAGCTGCGCAGTCGGCTCCACCACGGTGTCTGTCTTCAACTCCTCCTGGTCCCTGTCCTTTACCAGCTCCACGCCCACCTCCAAAACCCCCTCACTCCTTCCTCAGTTGGACATTTTATGGCACGAGGATGCGTCTTTTCGGACTGACACCTGTCAGTCATTGAGTATCTTGTATTTGAGCTCCCTGTTTTGTTCAGTCCCCTGTCGGTTCTCGTCAATGTAGTACGTGGTTTTGTATTTCCCGTGTTTATTATTAAATTCTGCTTTATTCATCGTGTTGTCGTTATGCACTTTAATACTGCCACAGACTGTTACATATGTTATATGTTGTGGGTGTTCATGCAATTAAATGAACACAGGCAACAACAAAATTGGATGATAATCTGTAAACCGAATGAACAAACTAACAACAGCATCAACCCTCTTAAAAGGCAAACGCCCTTAGAACAGACTACTTAACATTCTTATAAATATGGTTCCTCAGCTGGAAAAACATTGTTCTGAAAATAATTACAATGATATCATTCCTCTGTGTTGTTATCGTTATATGTGTAGTGTGGACCTCCCTATTCAATCTCAGAAAAAAAGGTACGAAAGCTGTCACTGGGCCTGTACCTTTTTAAAAGGTACATTTTTGTACCTAAAGGGTGCATATTGGTACCTTAATGGTACATATTAGTACCTAAAAGGGACAAATTAGTACCTAAAAGGAACAAAAGTGTACCTTTTGAAAAGGTACAGCCCCAGTGACAGCTTTCGTACCTTTTTTTCTGAGAGTGTTCTCAAAGAATTACAAAGATTATTAAAACTGTATAGTTACATGAATGAGCCTTAAGACTAAAAACAACAAAAGCGAGCCACCCAAAGGTGTTTCAATATAATATCATCTCTTTTCATAAACTACTACTCGTTTCTTGTTGCTCCAAAAGGTCTCTGTTGGTTCTTCCGGGTGGGGCGATACTTTTTTGGATGCCTCTCTCTGCCTCTTCAGTCCTCAGCTGTCTCTGCATTCTCAGCCTCTTGAACCCAGCTCATATCACACATTACTCTGATTCAAGCTGACCACAATCTCTATCACACTTCCACACAGCTGCTGCCCTCTCAAAAAAAGAGAAATGCTGAAATTTCTTCCTGAAGCAAGGTACGAAATCTTAAATAAATATTAAAATGTAGCTTTTTCTGAAGACAATATTTGATTGCTAGGGTGTTCTTGTGAACTTTTGATATCCAAGGTCCCGAGATGGGCGGGCCATAAACTTTAAACATGGCAGAGGCGAGAACGATTGCTGCTGTGACTGCAATTCTTTATGACTTTTTTTCCACAACAGCTACACTGCCTTGTCTTGTCTTTAAAGTACTGCATATTTACAAATATGAATAATCATTTGAAGCATATTGTATGATTTATATACAGCGAAAATAGCCTGTATTTGACCCGAAATTCTGGAATCGTCAGCAAGTTGACTATCTAGATAGAGCGATGAATGTTTATAGAGTTGTCTATGATTGGAGCGCTAAATATTATTTGGGCTTTAATAAGATTTTCCCAATAAATAGGCAAGAATAAATCTGGTGTCCTGCGTGATTCCTGTTCTTTCTGACAACAAAGCACTTGAATGCGGCAAGCTCGTAATCACGACTTCAGAAGTGGGAAGTAGGAAATTTCCATTAGCTCGTTAAGGTAGCATTAGCATATTGCTATCAGTGCTATCATTGTTCTCGTTATGACACAAGGAATCTATCAAGACAAGTTTCATTAAATTAGATAAAATTAATCAAAAGCTATTAGCATTTTCAAAAATGTTTATTATACATTTTGACGAGAAGGTAGCACTGTTCCGAAACTTTTTGGGTACCTTCAGTGCCAATAACACATACCGGGTTTCGTAAGGATGCGCTGATGAGTTAGCAAAATACGGCATTTTACAACAAAATTTAAAATGTCCTACACCCAAAATGGCCAATTTTGTTTCTAGCCCATACGGTTCAAGAGTTCAAGTTGAAGAGCATAAACATGAGAGCAACTTGCTCAACTTTGTTGAGTGTATAGGACATGATAGTACAATCCAGTGTTGTAGTCGAGACCAGCTCACTCGAGTCCGAGTTGAGACCGAGACCAGAGAGGGTCGAGTCCGAGTCGAGACCGAGACCAAAGAGAGTCAAGTCCGAGTCGAGACCGAGACCAGAGAGAGTCGAGTCCGAGTCGAGACCGAGACCAGAGAGGTTGGATAACCTAAGGTTGGGTCTAAAAACCAGACCTAAAGATATCTTCAAGAATATGTAAAATATTTTGGTGGTAACAATAAAATTGGCACCATACTCAAACAGTAAATCAAATATACCATGGAATCATGTAATGGTAAAAAGGCCACATAGTAGGTGGTGTAAAGGTCATTTTATTACAATTATTACTTACAATTATTACAATCAGTAAGTGCTCTTGTCCACATAACATTGTTGTATCACTCTATACAGTAAGACCACATAACATTTATACCAGTTGAGCTAGAGGCTCCACATCACATCTGACCAGGCTCCTGCTGCATTTGCGTGGCGCGAACGTTAGTCTCAAGTCATGCGCAGTTGGGCACAAGAAAGTCAGCAATCATTGGACGTTTCAATCAAACAACAATTTAAAGAAATATTAACATACAGTAACAATCATGAAATATTTTGAATGGGACTCAAGTGGACTCGGGAATAAGTCCGAGTCCTAATATGTTTGAGTACGAGTCAATTCCGAGTCAAAATGCACACAAGTCCATGACAAGACCGAGACCATTAAAATATGGTCTCGAGACCGAGTCCGAGTCTCGAGTACACAACACTGGTACAATCCCTTAGAAAAATCTGCACTTTCTTGACATCTTGAGAGGGGGTAATCACTTCATTGGGGTCATCAGGTGGGCACCCTCTTTCCTTGGTGTTTCGTTGATAGGCCCACGACATCTCCAAAGAAATCTACAGTGGCACCTGGCATTCCAGATGCGCTCCCCTCCGCTTTTACCCCTCTTCGTCATTTTGCAGCCCATTTGGGAAATTAAGAGATAAATGGTCTGAATAAATGCATTAACCATAGCATTTTGTGTGCTACATGTGCAATTTATAGCTGCAAACAACTAACATTTAACAAACTCATTAAAAACATGGTGGACTGAGCAAATCTCACTTATGTTGTTTTTTTTTAAACATAAATATGACCATGATATTAAAGATGCTTTCACCACACATAGACAAGAGAGGAATGGTTGGGGGTAAAGGATTTAACCAGAAGAAGAAGGACAGGGATTGTGGATTTAAATACTTTGTAAAATGAACAAAGGCGATGGGTTGGGGGGTTGAATAGAGGAAAAGAGGGGGAGATTTGGATCTAAGGGTCTCAGCAGGCAGTCAGGACATCTCACTGTTTGTCCTAAACGCAACACGTGCCACGCTTTCATAACCTCTGTTTCTAGACTACAGCCGTTACCCATCTCACTCCACAGTCTGTTGCCATTAGCATCAGTCTCACCGCTTAGCCCGATTCAACATGACAACTATGAGCTTTAAACACCATGCACTTCCTATGAACCATTGTGTTAAAACTAAAGCGAGATGTGTTGCATTTAAGTTGCCTGGATTTTTTGTAGTGTTTTTTTTTTTCATTGTGATGAACCATAGGAAGGAATATAATGACAAATCAGGTATCTTTAAAAGCTCAATTGTTTCTCCTATAGAAATGAGATTAAAAAGAGATCACAAATTAGCAATGCCTCAAACTGTGCTCAGATGTGTTACGGTCTGCAATCAAAAGTCAAGATCTCATGAGACATTTCTCATCAAACTCTTAAACAGTCTGAGCTAAATTATTCATTTTTATTTCTCCTAATGAATTTTGGGACAACCATTTGAGATAAGTCTCTTGAGCTTTGAAAGAGCAACCAAATAATACAATTTTCCTTCTGGGGATTTCTCATAAGAACAGTCTTTAAAGGGGGCATGAACTGCATTTTATTTTTTGACCATATAATGTTAGTAGGATTTTGAGATCATAATTCAGAAACTACCCTGATTTTTACCCTCCTGATTGTAATGCTCTGTTTAACTGTCTCCTTTAAAACTTCAGTGTAAATGCCCACTGCTATGATTGGCTAACATCTTTGCATTTGATATAGCCTACATATGGAACTCTTTTGACAACTTTTAACTATTACAGCTGTCAAGATTATTTAATCATGAGAAGTGTTGTTTAAAGCATTATATTTACTGTAGATCTGCTCCCATCGCATTAAAGGTTGCAGCACTGAGCATTATAGCCGATCACAGTCTGTTGAGCGCACAAATGCAAAAAGTATATCTGGCTGTACAAGAGTCCCTACTTATGAAAAAGCACTGATCACAGATTAGGCATTAGAATTAACACAGCTATCTACATGTTACAGCATTACTGTCAGGTCCATATCTTTTTATGAAAAGTCTCTTTGCAAAGCCTGCATGGTTTACCAAAGAAGCCACAGTGAAATGAACGAAATAAACACATAATCCTCTATGACACATTTAGATAGTTGAAAATAAACTGCAACCTTTTTAACATTAGGATCCTAAGGAAGGTAATGCTATTTAAAGTTATGTCAGTCTCATGTATTCATCTCTATTACGTAAACTAGTCATTTTGCCAGCTTGGTTTCAATAAAAGCTGTTTTTGGACTGTCTTCAGTTCTGGAAATTACAATATATTAGTACAATAACCTCTTATCAAAAGATCAAGGAT
>NC_139967.1:44224445-44571945 GCF_963993115.1 Abramis brama
AGCTTCAATTTTAGGTGAGACTTGAATTGTGCTTACCGCTGAGCATGGAGGTCGAACAGGGCAAGAGCTGAGAAGATGATTATCAGATGCACAATAGAGACAGAGTTTATGAAGAATTCGTCGTTGACGCTCTGAAGCTGGAAGATGGGTGGAGCCAAGATCCATAGGCTCTGGTGCTGGAGGAGTGACTGATGGAACCGTGGGCAAAGGACATACAGTGGGAGTCGGAGAATCACAGGCTGATAGTCTTTGCGAAACTCGAATGGATTTTTGAATTAATTTCTCAATTCCCAGACTGTCGTCGTAAACCACCATCAACTGACGAATGTTAGGGTTCAAACCATGACGAAAAGCTGTGATCAATGCTGCCTCATTCCATCCACTGGATGCCGCTAAAGTGCGGAATCGTAAGGAGAAAGTACTCACGGAAGATTGGCCTTGACGAAGATTGTAGAGTTGATCATGTACTGATAGATCGGCAGCTGTTTGACCGAAAACTTCTTTGAAGTGTTGTATGAAACCGGAGAGGGATCTGACGACTTCCGAATCCAAATTCCACAGAGACTGTGCCCACTGAAGTGCTTGCCCAGACAGGAGTGAAATGATGAAAGCAACACGAGCTGAATCGTTAATGAATTGATGTTCTTGCATGGAGAAATACAAAGATACCTGAAGTAACCCACTGCAGTCTTCCGCCTCACCGGAGAATGTCGCTGGTCGGGCCATGGGACACGCTGAAGCGGTGAACGAAGCAACGGGCGCTTGAGGAAGTGAAGCTGAAGAGGTGTGTTGATGAATGGCAATCGGATTGACAGGTGAATTCGCTGTGGATTCTGAAGGATTCTGCATGGTGGTCTGATCTTCTGTCAGGTTTGGCATAGATGAAGCAGACAGAATGGTAAGTTAAATGCTTTAATTTGCAGAATGGATCGGTACAGCAAAACAGGTGAGTAAACAGTAAGTTGAATTTCAGATGATAGCTTAACTGAAGTGTAATCAAGTCTCTCTCTCTCTTTCTCTTGCAGATGATGATGAAGGAGTTCCTTAGAAGACGGAATGATGACTGGCTGAGAAGATTGGGATCGAAGGTAGGAATACAGGTAAGTATGGCAGAGAGTCTGTGTCATGTGCTGACGAGATCAGACAATGACTGAATGTTTGTAGCAGGTATATATGGGTGAACTGATGATGAGGTCCAGGTGACGGTGATTAGTAATCAGGTGACAATGAGCGTGTGAATGACTGAGTGGGCAGAGTGAGGGAATGAGTGGAAGGAGATGGTGATGGAATCCTGACACTTAGGGCTGTTAACACAGTAAATATTAAATTTGACATTGCTTAATTATAAAGAGAATAATCATAAATAAATATTTTAAATATTTATTTAAACATATTAAAAATATTTAGCAGCTAATTTTGCACAAAAGAAAAATGAAGCTTATATTAGGACCATTCAGATATTTTTCATATATTATTTCAGTGAAGCACATTTACAGTCAACATAAATCAAAATCTACCCTATTTATGCTGTTCTGGTCTTATTGTGAATAATTCATAAATGCCTGTTGCTCCAAGTAAATAGAAATTTGTCTCTGAGATATTTCAAAATGTAATTTGTAAGTTGCTCTGTCTCTGACTTTTTAGCTAACGTCACAAATCCCTCTTCTAACAATAAGTACTATTTTGTTACACTAAATCTGAGTCATGATGATGTATGATAATTAAACAAGCTTTCCATGTCAATAATTCCATACAAATTTCAAGAAAAATGCATTTCTTCATGAGATTCACCCGCACAGACGCACACATGTACATGACACACACGCACACACACACACACACACACACACACACACACACTGCTGTTACAGGAATGCAGTGTGATATTAATTAGCCGTGGGAGTAACAGAAAGTGCAGTAACCTGAAATGATTGGACGCCACACACATAAACACATACAGGGTGACGTGACCGGACTCATAATGCACTGAGGCATAATAGTCATTCAGAGCGAGATCTGAGGAGAACAGCGCAGAGATGAGACACCACACTTCTGTTTAAATAGCTCTGCTCAAGCACCTCCACAGCGACACGTGCCAAATGACCATATCAGACCCAATAAAAGGAACACACAGACGGGAGGGAGGACGCTTGGATTCATCGTCTGTGAGTTCTCTTTCTATTCCATTTCTCTTTATTCCCTTTGTTAATAATTCATTTTGAGCCTTATTTCTGAGTTCTGTCTGTCTCTCTTCTTTAGAGATGCTGGAGGAGACAAGCTTCGGTGTGACTCTTTTAAGGGAATAGAGAACGGAGAAGAAAAAAAGGTCAAAGGCAATATGAAAAGAAAGTCAAAAAAGGAAAGTGTTAAAGAATACAAGGGGTTTTCTTGATCCCATTATTTCTGAATGAAAATGAAAAATAGGTAGAAAGAAAATTGTGGGTGGTAGTTCTGTTGGAAAGAAAAAACACAAATGAGATGCTTTTGAAGGTGGAGTGTGTCATTTTTTTGATGTGTATAATTTGTTCTTTCTCCTATCCCATTTTAATATGCAGATGCAGCTAGAATGAAGCCATTCGTAGGATGATTCCCATGAAACATGTAAACACTGGAGCTGTGAGGCTCAGACTGGGCTCGGATTTGCAATCAAATGTCAGAGATCTCAATATGAACTCACATAATTCTCATCAAATTCTTTTAGCATGGCAGTGCTGTTAAGGAGCAAACTGGTTGGTCATAAAGACGTTACGTGTGATCACTGAATAACAATAATAATTATAATAGTTGCAACTAACAACTGACTGAATGCTTTCGTTCACCTAATAAGTAACAGGCAGTCTTCTGAATTTAAAAATTATTGTCAAAGCAAACTAAAGATTGTTTAGCATTTAACAATTCAAGGTGCTACAAACCTCATTCTTTTCCTTTACCTTACATTTTCAAAGGCCGCTACTGTCACGGCCTGTTTGGATGCTGTTTTCGTCTTAGTTTCATTAGTTTGTTATTTTCAGTCACATGTGTTTCCTTTGTTCAAGTTTCCAGCCACTTTTCAGTTGGTGATTAATTTGATCTGCATAGGTGTTTTTCATTTCCCTCATTTACCATAGCCTAGAAATCTAAGCCCCGTTTACACGTACATGGTTATTTTGAAAAACTGAGACATTTCCCTTCGGTTGTGCCCCTCGTTTACACGCAAACGGAGAATTCGCCTCTGAAAATGATTCTTTCTAAAAACTCTGGCCAGAGTGGAGATTTTGGAAAACTCTGTTTGCACGTTTGCATGTAAACTGAGAAAAACAGAGTTATAGGCAGTCGACGTCACAGTATGCGACAGAACTTGCACTGCATCAAAGGTGCGACCTATATTTTCGGGATTCTGATTGGCTAACATGGGCTTAAGCTTCTCGTTACACTGCCACCTACAGGTTTGGCATGCTCTTGACGGCATATACACGGGTTTGTGTAAACAAACACTTTTCTGAAAATGGAGAGGGTGAAATGTCCGTTTATGAAAATAAACGGCCACGTGTAAACGTAGCCCTAGACGCACCCTAGTGGCAGCACATTTTATTTTGCAGCCAGTGTCGTCTAGAAACTCTCCGTTGGCTTGCGAGCTGGAAAAACCAAACTCTAGTCAGGCCAATCACATCGTGTATAGAGTCGGTGGGCGGGCTTAACATAATGACGGCAGAGTTGTGACGGTTCCGCGTGAATTCCCTGCTACTTTAAAACAAAGAAGAGCTGCTGCTGCCGGCAAACAGCGGTCTTTCCAATCGGCTTTGGCCGCGACTCTGAAAGACTTGAAGTGAAGCTTTTCTTTGAGAAAAGAACAAATAACGGCACTGAAGTCATTCTTAAAAAAGGAAGACGTGTTCGGAGTTTTGCCGACCGGATACGGCTAGCTGGTAGCTAGAAAACGCTCTGGTTGGTTGTAGCGCTGTCCTATTGCGTGCAGAGGGAATTTGAAAGACAACCGTTTATCCCGGCCTCGGATTGAGCCCTGACAATGGTGTGTTCCCAGACCCAACATCTTCATGTGGGTCTGGCTTGTCAGGTTACATTGACCATGTATTAAAGTTGCAGTCTTTTCAGTTCTCAGTTGTCTGGTATTGTTTGTGTTTGACACAACTGTCTCGCATTTGGCTGTCTACTTTGAGTTTTTTAATAAACCTTGTTTTATATTTATAATCATCACCATCGTCGTCTTCCTTGGACGTACGTGACAGCTACTTGATATGGGCATTATTTGCCTCTTTGTCCAACTATTTAAATTAGTTGCACATATTCCTCAAAAACAAATCTCAAATGTGGTGATGATCAACAAACTCTGAAAAAATTAAGCTGGTAATGCAATGATAATCTTCTAAAAAGTAGTTGCTGCAATGCATGCTGGGAACTTACACGATATTGTGCAGCCTAACATTTTTGTTCAGATTACTCAATTTGGAAAGTTGGGACAACATCTGGACATGGTTTGAACAAATACTTGAGTAAGGTCAACAAAACCACTTTTTTTTTTTTTAGAGAAATCTTGTTCAGTTCACACAAAATAATCTTCCTCATAGAAAATAATCACTGCATTTGTCAGAAGAACTTTTTTTTTTTTTTTTTTTTTACAGTGATACTACTAGGATGTTTTGGGTGGTTGTTCATAGTTAATCGTTGACGTTGACTAAGAGTCTCCTTGAAGTCTATGGGATTTTGTTTTTTATCATTCTCTGAGAAGATAACAGCACACCTCTCCTGAGTAAGAAGCATGGTTTGAGATTCATGTACGTAGCATTAACAGTGTGAATTACATGCCAGAATTTAACACTCAGGGTTAGAGCAAGGGGACCCATTATGCCCCTTTTTAATAGTCTCAGGTCAAAGTTTCAGCTCAAAATACCCCACAGATCATTTATTGTACCATGTTGTAAATGCCCAATTGAGTGGAAGGAAAAACATGCTGTTTTCGTGGGGGGAACCCTACCCCTAAACCTTCCCATCACAGAAAACTTTCTGCAGTTTTACATTTTCAAAAAACATCCCTTAGTATGATTTATAAGCTGTTTAACTCATGGGGACAAAAAAAATGTCCCCACACGGTCAAATATTTGTTCCCCACAATGTGGGGTTTACCAGGACCACACACACACACATTCTTGTACATCTATCTTTATGAGGACATTCATTGACACAATGCAATCTCTAGCCACTTACCCTAACCTTACCCATCACAACTAAGTGCCTAACCCGAACCCTTACCCTAAACCTACACTGTAAAAAATGATCGTGATTTTAACAATAAAAGTCTGTAAAAATGCAACAGTGAAAAACTGTTAACTGGTTAACAGAAAGTTTCCTTACTATATACGGTAAATAACTGTGATATATCTAATGGTACATTTAATGTAATTTTACCGTTAAATTTACAGATTTTGTAAGTGAATTGGAAGTCATTGTATAATTTACAGTGAAAAAACGTAAATTGACATTCCCACAATTCCCTGCGTGACACTTCACATTTGATGTATTTTTGTTTCGTCATAGTTTTGTTAGTTTTTTTCTAATCAGTTATGTACATTAGGGTTTTATGTTACATTTAATGTTATTAATGTTTATTGTATTTTTAAAATTTCATGTGTGTTACCATGCTGGTGTGTAATGTTTGTGTGAATGACACTGTGCAGCTTCCATAAATATTAGTATTAACTTTCTTGTGGAAGAACTGCTTGTGATGAGCTTTGATTGTTCACTGCTGTGATTGTTGGTTGTCAGTGTATTACAATGGTACAAAACAAATATTAATACTTCAATAGGTCGGTAAATTATCATTATATCAGATAATGAATTACAGTTTATTACTGTAAATTTTAAGTCAAGTCTGTAAAACCTAAAATGTTGCTACCATATTTTTTACTGTAAATTTCTGGTAACCACAGCTGCCAGTTTTTTTTACCGTAAATTTAACAGATTTTTTTTTACAGTGTACCCTTAACGTCATTATAACCTTATCCCTAAAACCAAGTCTTGACCCTCAAACAGGCCTTTAAAGGGCTCTCAGAAAGTGAGGACCAGCCAAAATGTCCTCACTTTACTCTCTTTGTCCTCACTCCAATGGTCTAAAACTCAAACTGGTCCTCACAAAGATAGTTGTACAAGTACACACACACACACACACACACACACACACACACACACACACACTGTACTGTTGGGTGTTTCTGTTTTCGGAGGACTCCAATAGACATCATTTAGTATGATTTAAAAGCTGTCATCCTCATGGGGACAAAATTTTGTCCACACATCGTCAAAAATTTCAGGTTTTATTATCCATGTGGGGACATTTGGTCTCTACATCATATGAAATATCTGGACCACACACATTTTCATCATGTTTCAATGCTTTCCAGCATTTTCATGTCGGATCTTTCCAACACACACTGTTAAAAAAAACACTCAGCTTAATCAAACCCTCTCTAACATCCACCTTCAAAAAAAAAAAAGAAAAAAAAAAAGACCCCCACACACTCTCACTCCACTGCACACACTGCCAGCTATCACTTCCCAGTGGAAATGATGAGGTGGCTAGAAATAAACAGGCAATTTAAGTGCTGGACACTTCAGTGATCCATCTTAACACACACACGTACACAATTTAAAGTGTGAGATTTGCCCCACTCTCACACACACACACATTTGCTGTCAAGGTGGGAAGCGAGCAAGGTCAGTGCATCAGTGGAAAAGAGATGAAAGAGGAATAGAATGAGTGAACATGTTAAAGACCGCTTAAGTTCCAGTTGAGTTGCTCTGAATTACGGAACACAATCATGTTCTGGAAGCTGACAAAAACAATCAGTTAAGGCCACAAAAATCTCATATAGTTGTATGGCTAATTTATTTTCTGATGTTTTGTGAATTTATTAAATCATCCTATTTTTCTTTCACATATTGTGTGCTAAACCCTCATATGTGGTATGACAGATCATATTCACCTTAAAATGTAAAAGGACAAATTATATGCTCAAATAATACATAATGTAATTAATTAAGTTCAATTTATGAAAACAATCAAAATAAAACTTAACAAATAAAATATAAAAAGCTTAAACGTATTTTATTTCAGCTACTTGCAAAGGCAACATTTCTAATTTTCATTTGGTTTAATTTGAAGTACTAAAAATAAATACAATACAATACAATAAAATAAAACTGTAAAAACTGTGTAGAGATATAAAAAAAATGAAAAAACACAAAAATTACTAAAACTTTAACTAAAATTAAAATGAAAAGTGAAAACTCTATTTTTAAATTATTAACAAAAACAAATAGTATATCAATGATACTATTGTTTTTTGCTGTAACAAAACAATGTATTATAAAAAGTATGGCATGGATTAAATCAAATGTATCTATATCTTGGAAAATAAATAGAAATAAAACACACAGGATATGAGTAATAAGAAATAATAGCCTGTTTACAAAAACTATTATATACAAAGATTTAAAAATACATTTGAGTTATTTATCATATAAACAAACAGGAAACATAAACAAGCAAACTGAAATATTACACAAATATTTTGATATATAAATACATATACATTAAACTAAATGAGAACAACATTAATACTTCAGTGTATTATGTTCTCCATTTTGCCCTTAGGACAGATTCATTTTTTTCTGTTCTCTCTGTATATGAAGCCATAAAATCAATCTCATATATAATGAGATAATCACAAATACAGCTTTAGTTTAAAATGTTAATGTATTAAATAAAAACATATTTATTTTACAGGGTTAGTTTAACCAAAAAGAAAATGCCCGCAGCCTTGTGTGGTTTGAAACATTTAATTGTATACTTCCATCAAACAAAGAGATATTTATCATAATTTTATTTTAAAAGTTATCATTCACTGAATCATGTATTTTACACTTCTGTGTATTGCATGCTTGTTCACAATACAAATAAGAACCAAAAAGATATCTGCGTATTTTTTCTTTTTTCCATCATCTCTTCCTTGTACTGAAAAGAGCAGCCTGGACAATTTTACTACTTATATCTATTTTTGTTTCAAGGGAACAAAATCAAATAGGTTTTAATTGTCAAGATAGACAACCTTGCTTCCATCTGAAGTTGTGAATTTAACTTACAGTATGCATAGCACATTTGCGATCTAAGCACTTTTTCATCCAGTTTGTTCAAGAGAACAAAATCATCTCTTCCAGCAAACTGATGCAAAATATCTGTAATAAACATGGTACATCAAAAATCATACATCATAAATGACTGCGCCTCAGAGCACACAGACACAACACAATAAAACGCTTTTTGTTGTCTTGACATCGTTTACATGCGATGTCCCTAAATTCGCATTAAACAGTCGGATGGAAACATAGCTAATGAGATGTTTGAGTGAAATAACCAGGGCTTGACATTAACCGGACATTTTTGCTCACCGGCCACCATGGCTAGTGGTTTTCAAAAGTTACAAGCCACTCACCATTTTCACTGGCCACAATTCTGACATTGATACCATGGGGAAAAACTGCCATATAGATATTTTTAATATTATAGTCTATTCTGTGCAAAATGAGTATTGAACGCGTTTCAGATATTTCAGTATCGATATGTATCGAAAAATCAATATTTTTGAGATCACTACATTGCACTTAGTTCATTTTTTCAGATGCCTTGTTAAAAGACTACAATTGTGGAAATAACCCTTTGAATGCATAATACATATGATAGTGTAACTAATTTATCTAACTGTGTGAAATGAAAACTACTGCTTCACCTCACGATAAAATGTGTTTAATGTAGGGTTTCATTCGATTGTATACCCACTGCCACAGGCAAAAATATTAAACAATATAAACTCCATTCACTGTGTAACATATTTAAGACGTATTACAACTTTTATCTATGTATGAGACCCTAACACACGCAGCCTGATCAATAACTGAAGAAGCGTGAGAAACTCAGCAATCTAAGCAGCAGTCTAATAGCATGACAGATCCAATCAATGAAGCGGATGGAGGTGTGTGTGTGTGTGTGTGTGCACTGAGAGCGCTTATAACCCTTTTCAATCTGCGACTGCTCCTTAAAATGTGTACACTAAAATCTGACACTCTCAGACTGACAGCTTCCGCTAGTGTAGAGCCCTCACTTCTCTTCCCGATGAATGTGTGTGTGTGTGAGTGTGTTCTGTAATGACAGATCTAGAAGAGCAGATCTAATCAAGCCTTGCTTCACTATGCACCGCGCCACTCGACGAGCAGAACCGAATGGTGCAATAGTTGCTATGTGCAACTGTCCTCAGATTGCCAAAGCCAGCTAGCATTAGTTCGGCGCTCAGACTCACAGCGTGAATATTAAATGACTGCAGGTGTGGTTGGTTTTGGAGTGGAGTGGAAGCTGGGCTTAATAATAAACTGATTAATTTAATAGTGGTGCTTGCTAGGCAGAGTCATTATTACTATTTTTCAAATTCAGGGTTAGGGAACAAACCTCTTACCTAAATTATTCAATTTTGATATGTCGTCTTCCTGCTTCATTTGAGTTACAGTCATGTGGCTTGTTGAGGAGAGGTGTGGTATTGTTTTTTTGTTTTTGTTTTCAGATGTCAATCACTTGGCCAAAGAAAACGAGATTAGATTAAATCAGTTATATCAACGGATCAGAATATCAAAGAGACTGCTTTTCCTTAGGCTAGTTAGCAGCCACTCAGATCACCCAAGCAAAAACTAAGTACACCCTAGCAACCGCATAGCAATGCCCTGGCAACCGTACAGGGGTGTGTTTCCCGAAAGCATCGTTAGCCAACTATTGTCGCAAGTTCCCTCGTTACCAATAGAGTTCAATGGACATTGCGATGAACTTGCGACCACAGTTGGCCAACGATGCTTTCGGGAAACGCACCCCAGGACTGTGCTGGAGAGATGGAGAAATGGGGGTTTGTGACATCATCAGCCAAATGTAAATGCACAAAACCTCCAGGACTTATATGATTTGTTTAAAAGTAATGCATTTAAGCTGCAGTGCAGCAGCACACTGTAACACTGCAAGTACCATTTTCATAATCAGTTTCCACCCACCCCCTATATAATATATATATATATCATCGCTGTTGGCTGGAAACCTTGTTTCTCCATATTCTGTCTTTTTAAAAAAAAAAAATTATAAATCATTACTATTGCAAGGCAAGGCAAGGCAAGTTTATTTATATAACACATTTCGTACACAATGGCAATTCAAAGTGCTTTACATAGAAGAAATTAAAATAATAAAAAGAAATAAGAATAATTAAAACAGTTTAGAAAAATAAAAAATAAAATACAGTACAGTACAAACAGTCGGACGAACATTGGCACAGTGCTCAATCATTAAATGCATAGCTAAACAGATGTGTTTTGAGTCTGGATTTGAAAGTGACTATTGTAGGAGCACGTCTGATCTCCTCTGGAAGCTGGTTCCAGCTGCGGCTGGCATAATAGCTAAAAGCGGACTCAGCATGCTTAGAGTGAACCCTTGGTATTTCTAGCTGATATGATCCTAGTGATCTGAGTGATCTGTTGGGTTTATATTCAGTGAGCATATCTGCAATATATTGAGGTCCTAGGCCATTGAATTATTTATATACCAGTAATAATACTTTAAAATCAATCCTAAATTTAACTGGGAGCCAGTGTAAAGACCTGAGGACTGGTGTGATATGTTCATATTTTCTGGTTCTGCTCAGAATCCTGGCAGCAGCGTTCTGTATGAGCTGCAACTGTCTTATGGTCTTTTTGGGAAGGCCAGTGAGGAGTCCATTACAATAATCCACCCTGCTAGTGATGAAAGCATGCACAAGTTTCTCTAAGTCTTGTCTGGAAACAAAGCATCTAATTCTTGCAATATTTTTCAGATGATAGTATGCTGATTTAGTTATTGCTTTGACATGACTACTGAAACTAAGGTCTGACTCTAGTGTCACACCAAGATTCCTGACTTGATGTTTAGTTGTTTGACCCCTAGAGTGAAGGTATGCGTTCACCTTGAGTACTTCATCTTTGTTTCCAAACGCAATGACTTCAGTTTTGTCTTTGTTTAACTGAAGAAAGTTTTGACACATCCAACTGTTGACTTCATCGATGCATTGGCACAGGGAGTCAATGGGGCTGTAATCGTTAGGCGATAGGGCTAAGTAAATCTGTGTGTCGTCTGCATAGCTGTGGTAAGCAATTTGGTTCTTTCTCATTATTTGGCTCATTGGGAGCATATACAGGTTGAACAGGAGTGGCGCAAGAATTGAGCCTTGAGGGACTCCGCATGTCATGGATGTCCACTCAGACTTATGATCTCCTATACTCACATAATAACCTCTCCCATCTATGTTATGATCGACAGTGTCAAATGCAGCACTGAGGTCGAGTAGTACCAGCACTGATAATTTGCCTGAATCAGTATTTAAGCGAATATCGTTTATTATCTTTATGAGCGCTGTTTCTGTGCTGTGGTGCGGTTGGAAACCAGATTGAAAATTGTCAAAGTATCCATTCGAGCTTAAGAATTTGTTCAGCTGATTGAAGACAACTTTTTCAATGATCTTGCCTATGAAAGGAAGATTTGAGATCGGCCTATAGTTGCTTAATCTGGGGCCGGTTTCACAAAGCTACTTTAGACCGGTCTAGTGTTAGACAAGTCTAAAATTTGCTCATAGACTAGTCTAATGCAAGTTAGACTGTTTCACAAAAATAAAGACTGACTTAATTTAGACCAAAAAAATTAGACACCTTACCCCCAGGCTAACTTAGGTGTAAGACTCTATGTTACCTTGGCAACCAGCAGTAACAATCAGTTACTGCCAAAAGAAAAGGGAAAATGGCTCATAATTTAAACATTTCTTCTTGTTACTACATTCCCAAGTAAAATGTCCTTGTAACTGTTAGGGCCGTTACATAGTCAACGCGAGCAACGATCGACGTGCTCCCTTTCATACGCAAGCGTCACGGGCGATGCGTGAAATGCAATACACCGTGACTGCTCAAACGGGGTAGCAGTAGTAGAGTCATAGCTCTGAATGCCCATCTATTTCGCTTCAAACGCTCGCTTTATAACGCTTGAAAAGGACGCGCGAATGGATTCAAAATGTTCAAGCGTCGAACTAGACGCGATAGACGCGAATTTGACGCTCTATTCGCGTTTGGTGTGAACGCTGCAGGCGTAACAGGCTGCGATGTCAAGATTGCAATGCTGGAATGTGTGTGTGTGTCAGAGAGAGAGAGAGGCACGAGCGCGATCGAACAGTGGAAACATAAAAACATACTCCGTCATTTATACTCCTCCAACAAACACATATTTTCCGCTGGGGTAAACTGCACTGAGCGGTTGAATGCACTTACTCGATCCGCCATGTTTTTTGTTTTGAAAAGTGTCTTATTTTACCCAGAATGCATTGCAGTGTAGTCCTACTTAAGATAGTCAGAGTCTTAAGTGCTTTGTGCAACGGTCTGATTTAGATGTCTATCTGAAGTCTGACTATCTACTATATCTAAGCCATAGTCAAAGTCTATCTTTGTGAAACCGGCCCATGGTCTTATCCAGATTGTTCTTTTTCAGGAGGGGCTTGACAACTGCAGTTTTCAGGGAGTTTGGAAAACTCCCAGAGAGAAGTGAAGCATTTACCACTTCTAGAAGATCTGCTTCTAAACTGTTTAACACACTTTTGAAAAATGATGTGGGAAGTGTGTCAAGAGCGCAGGTTGATGTTTTAAGATGCTGTACGGTTTCTTCCAAAATTTTGCCATCAATTTCTTTGAAGTCAGACATAGTAACTACTTTCTCAGGTGGTTTGATCTGTCTAACCCTAGGGCAACTCAAGGATGTGCTGATCACCTTTCTGATATTATTGATTTTCTCAGAGAAGAAAGAAGCAAACTCACTGCACTTGTTGTCTGAGAGCATTTCACTGGGAATCTGGCTTGGGGGGTTTATCAGTCTCTCTACAGTAGCAAAGAGTGCGTGTGTTGTTTAAATTACTGTTTATAATATTTGAGAAGAAAGTCTGTCTAGCTTTGCCTAGTTCCACATTGAAAGCATGAAGGCTGTCTTTGTAGATGTTATAATGGACTACAAGTTTTGTCTTCCGCCACATGCGCTCTACTTTTCTGCATTGTCTTTTTATATTTTGCACTGCTGTTGAGTTTCTCCAAGGTGCTTTTTGTCTGCCACTCTTCTTCCTGACTTTCACAGGAGCAATATCATCAATTACACTTTTAACTTTTGAGTTAAAAGAATCAAGGAGAAAATTAACAGAGTCTGCAGATATGCTTGGTGTTAAGGATATAGCCTTCATAAATAGTACACTAGTGTTCTCATTTAAGCATCTCTTCTTGACAGACACAGATCTAGCTTCAGTGGCAGGAGAGATCAATATGTCAAAGAAAATACAGAAATGATCAGACAGTGCTACATCCTTAATAACAATCGATGAAATGTTTAGACCCTTACTGATAAGTAAATCTAGAGTGTGTCCACGATTGTGTGTGGGTCCATGTATATGCTGAGTCAGATCAAAAGTTTTTAAAACACTTTTGATTTCTTTTGCCATATTGTTCTCTGCACTATCTATGTGGATGTTAAACTTTATTGGTCATCCTTTACATCTGTCTATGGGTTTAGCATATATTTAACCACTGAAAAGTATTAAAACAGTTTGTGACTAAACCTTGTAACTCCAATGGATCCTCAAACTGTTGGTCAAACCTCATAACTCCACCCGCCTCTATCGTGAATGAAGTGCCGCACGAAGCACTTTGTCTTTAATAACATTTTGGCCAAATGACAGGAAAGACTGAGCACCCACATAGCTACAGTAAATGTTATAACCTATAAGTTGATGAAAATGTAATGCGATGCACTTACTGCCTCAGATGTTTTCTCCAAAATGCACTGGTCAAAAAACTCATAACTCATGAGCTTAACCGTGACAATGTGATTTTTTTTAAGTATAAAATATCTATAATGCTTTTTTTATTTTATTTTTTATTTTTTTATTCTTTAGTATGTAATGTTGCTGTTTAAGCATGAAAAGCTCTGCAAAGACATAAGCACAAAGTCCCTCCAGCGGGAGTTATTCTCTATATCAGTGTCACTGTTTCTGAACTCCCTGAAACGCCTCCATAGTCTTCAGTTTTCTTCCAGGAATGTACATCATCACAATATTCCTCATTTAATTAATTCCTGCCCAAGGCATTTGCTAAAAAAAAAAAGTTGAGTCGCGTTAGTAATGTGTTAAAACTTGGTAGCTGTGTTCGAAATAAACCCTTATGCTCAAAATAATTAATTGTTTTAAGTAGAGTAATTGTTTTTTTCTTTTTCTTTTGAGTTCACAAAACTGACACATTTTAAAGTCCCCCTGTAGTCAACAATTTTATCTTTTAAAACTAATCTTTGATCACCAAAATTACATTTAAAAAAAAAAAAAATATATATATATATATATATATATATATTTATTTATTTATTTTTTGCCTTAAAGGTGGGGTATGTGATTCTCTTTTTTGTCCATTTTTTCAAAATCACTTGAAATCCTATTCCTAACCCACTTACAGCCACTGAGTTAGAAGCACTGAAATGAAAATTAAGCAATTTAATCATCTGTGGAATGGGCAGGACTCGAAAAACTCCAGCCAATCATTTCCAAGACCACCTAGAATCATTGGACAGTAAGTTCGTCAATCAAACGGTCGTACCATACCCCCCTCCCCCCATCCCCCTCCCTCCACATGAATGGGTGGAGTCAGGGCCAGCGTTGGAGGAAAGAAGGTAGGACCATTTGAGTTGTGTATTTTCAAAATCTGCCGGCCGTTTTGCAAATCCCATACCCTACCTTTAAAATAGCTTGAATGTAACTCCACACCCTTGCTTCGTTTTGTATACATGGATCTATGAATATGCTAATGAGCCCCGCCTCCACTCACACCAGTTCAGAAATACACTCGGCCAACTTAGGTAGACGCTGCACAATGGTATCGCTCTTTACAACGTTGGACACATAACGGTAATATAATATAGCCTTTTGCTTGACTATGTTATCAAACAGCTAATAATGTGCTGCTAATGTTACACAAACCATGTTCCCATTTGCCATCTCAGTCTGACTTCAGTATCAGTCAGCATCCTTAGAACAACTAAGAATGTCATTGGAGAAAGGCATATTCATCATAACATCATAATATTCCTCATATTCACCCGCTATGTTGCTAAAAGCACCTGATTTTTCATATCAACAGAAAAATCTCTTCTCTTCTCTTGAGACTCCCCTGCTTCAGAGCGGTCATAATTAATGACATGCTAAAGCCCGCCCGCACGTTGACGTGATTGGTAGTCAATAAATGAAAAATGTTTTATGTATGAAAACTTATTCTAGTAGACCCCAAAAACATAATCAAGACTTTGAAAAAGGGCATAATATGGCCTCTTTAAAACGCGATACACTGCAGTTTAAACAATGCTGGGTTTCTTTTTTAACCCAAACGCTGGGTTGAGACTGTAAGGAAGCTGGGTTGATTTGACCTAATTTTGGTTTATAATCATTCATAAACAGTATAGCCCAACGGTGCTGGGTTGGGAATGCAGACATGAAAGAAAACATGCATGTCACGAAAGAAGATCCAACTGTTCTCCGAGTGCTGACACCATTTCACCTATCCGTTTGTGGCACTCATGACAGGAATATGTGTGGAAATTATAAGAAAACGAATTGAAGCAGAGAGGAGAGAGAACTTTGAAACTGTCTGTGATCGAGGTGCGAGTTCTTTTAAAACTGGAGGGTTTTGTCGTTGTGTGTTCTCTTACACCAAAACAGCCAGAATGGCTCTTGAGAGGATTAATTAAAACACTTTAATCCTGTCAATTCTCTATAATTCACAGTTTATTCCAGACTTTCAGCGTTTATTATAGGCTTTCAGTCCGTGTGTTTCTTGGTGGCACTCAAAGCCTAAGAATTGGCTCCAGTGGGACTATTTTCAGTGGCAGAAGAATAAAAAGTGAAATTTGATCTTAAATGTAAATTATTTAATATTTATTCAAAAATGTTCACTGAACAAAAGAAAGTGCTACTCATAAAAGTTCATTTGACTGAACTAATTAGTTTAATTTAAGTTTGTCCTACTCAAACCAAATAATTGTTTTGAGCATTAGGGTTTACTGAGAGTTAGTTGACATGTAGTTGCATTACAAATTTACTTAATAGTTTGTAGAATGTCTAAAGTGGACCATCAAAATAAAGAATAACCATTATTTTCTAAAATTAATATAATATTAATATCTTTAAAATTGCTTATCTTTTAAACTGATCTCGTCGTTGTATTGATACAAAAGTGTCCTAATGTATTAAGTTACTAAAGGATAAACAAATACTAAAATCTCTAATTTAATGAACAAATAAATGTGAGCCATTTCTATTTATATTCTGTATTAAAGATAACCATTCTGTCAAAATTATACACTAATGCAAAATTAATTGAGTACGAATGCACGTTTCGTAATTTATATGTGCAAATAAATAATAACTTGTACTGTATGTATTTGCGGATTACACAGAGCTCACAAAACACTGTCTATTTTAACACATGTTCATGTACATGTGGATCTTGTGTGTGATGTGCAAATGTGGACTGATGTGTGCATTTGTATGGAGGTTGTGATGCTGATTTAATTATCTCCACACTGATGAGAGCTTTCACCATATATCCAACTGGTCCAATGTATCTCTATATGCATGTTATGCAAATCTCCCTGAAGGTGTTGATTCACCCACAGCTCCCCTTCTTCTCACAGCCTACAGGGAGAGGCAGACACACACCTGTTTACTAGTGTTTTAATCCGTCTCTTTTGTCCACTTTCAACAACTTCTGTCCTGATTTCTTCGAGGAGAGGGACTATGGGTGGGTAAATGTATGAGTTTTTTTCAGATCTTTCGATATAATGATCCAATTTACATATGAACGCGCACGGAGACAACAGAAAAACATACGGTGAGCAGCAGATTTCTTTTCTGTTCTGACAGCCGCAAGACCAGCCGAACGCTGTGAGTGTGTGTTAGAGATCAGGAATGGCGAGAGAACATTGTGCTTGATTCGTTTTTCGTCTTTAAAACAAACTTGGGTCTCCAGCCGACAAACTTTAAATCCCGCCTTGCTGGCGCTCTTCCCGTAATGTTTACGCATTAGATCAGTAGGCGCCGGAGAGTACACGTTATTTTCTGGCTGATCGAAAGTAGAGCCCGACCGATATATCGGCGGGCCGATATTATCGGCCGATATTAGGCATTTTCCAAACTATCGGTATCGGCATTTATAACGGCCGATAAATGAATATTTAAAAAATAAAATAAAAGAGGACGAAACACCCTGCAACCATATTATGAGTGTTGGCGCTGCATAGTTTGTCCACCAGAGGGCACTCTACAAGGAAGACTGCTAACATCAATGAGCTTGGAAATCACAACGAACTTATTCTGCCTAAATTAAGTAATGATTACTGTATTTATAACTAGCATATCTGTAGTTCCAGTCCCTGCATTGTAAAACGTAAGTTAGGCACGCGAGGAGTGAACATTTAGACATAAAGAAAAAGTATCAAACATAGCCTGTGCATAAAAGTTAGCTTTGTGCGCTGCTGACTTTGTTTAGCCGCAGCATTAAAGGACAATTCCAGTGAAAAATGAACCTAGGGGTAATTAACACATGGTTACCGAGTCGATCTTTCCCTGGGATGCGTTTTCATGAAAATCGAATGTAAAGAGTTTTAAAAGAGTAAGTAAAAGTAAATCGCTAGTTAATGCCACTAACAAGGCTCAAAATAGCCTCACACTAACACGGTAGCATAATGAGGGTCCCTACACACAAACCGAAGCATTGAGAACTTTGTAAGTGTACAGACAGTTTAATAAGAAGATACTTTATAAAGACAGTACATTACGCGTTTCAGGCATTCGTCATCTTGGAAAACAGTCTCGACTAATCGAGTCACGAACGCCGTGCTAAGTGAGCTGGTCGATAGGAAATACGTTTGTGAAATCTAACTTAGCACGGCGTTCGTGGCTTGACTAGTCGAGACTGTTTTCCAAGATGACGAATGCCTGAAACGCGTAATGTACTGTCTTTTAAAAACTTTATAAAGTATCTTCTTATTAAACTGTCTGTACACTTACAAAGTTCTCAATGCTTCGGTTTGCATGTAGGGACCCTCATTATGCTACCGTGTTAGGCGGCGCTCACATATCGCGCATAAAAACGCGTCGAAAATGCTAGGCGCGCCGCGTTCTCCTTTTTCCAAAGCGCTCGGGTGGTTGCGCTCCGGAGGCGTCTGTCGTTGCTAAGCGTGGTTCTTGTCACGTGACCTGCGGTGCGCTTGCGGCATTCTGAAAAGTTGAGATGTTTTTATCTCGATGCGGCGCGGACGCGCTTGGAAAAAACGAGCGCGTCGCACCGCGACCACGTCGCTTCCATTATGAGCGCGCATACCGCGCGGCTACATTTGAAATAACGAACTTGCGCGCGCAAAAGACGCGATATGTGAGCAGGCCCTTAGTGTGAGGCCATTTTGAGCCTTGTTAGTGGTATTAACTAGCGATTTACTTTTACTTACTCTGTGCCCCATATACTAGCGTTATAAGCTAATCTGTTTTTAGAGATAAAACTCTTTACATTCGATTTTCATGAAAATGCATCCCAGGGAACGATCGACTCGGTAACCATGTGTTAATTACCCCTAGGTTCATTTTTCACCGGAATTGTCCTTTAACGAGTCACATAATGTTTTTAGTGCATCACTAAGTAGTAGATTTTAGAAGGCAGGCAGCAAATGATGATTGAAAATGGTTTGTTGTAGCTTGATGTAATAGATGGATAAAATTAGGAGTGACCTTTGTCTTGTTTAATAATAATACAAATGATGATGATAATAATAATATCATCATCATTGATTTTTTTTTTTATTATTACTGTCAATATTAATAATAATGGTTGATTTTTTTTGTTCAAAGGACTTTAAGTTTCATATCTTAAGTTTGTATTTTTAATATACATTATATTTATCAGAACTTTAATATATTCTGTTCTGTTGTGACAATAAAGTTAATTTAAAAAAAAATAAGTTTATTTTTAAACTGCATTATCATATTATTTTAGT
Source organism: Abramis brama (assembly GCF_963993115.1). NCBI lineage: Eukaryota > Metazoa > Chordata > Actinopteri > Cypriniformes > Leuciscidae > Abramis > Abramis brama. Next base: position 44,243,611 of record NC_139967.1, read on the forward strand.
AAGGCTGAGGACTCTTAAATAACTACAAATAACTAATATTAGGGAAAATCTGTTCATGTTTTGTTACGCGTTTCTGGTTTTTTTAAAAAAATATATATCGGCCGATATATCGGAATATCGGATTTTGAAATCACCAAATATTTGTATCGGTATCGGCCTTAAAAATCCTTTATCGGTCGGGCTCTAATCGAAAGCATTCGAACACTTAAGCATTTACACGAAAACAATCCGGTCAAATGCGTTTTCGACTACCTCTGGAAGTGTCGAAAGTGGAAAAGCTCAAAACATTTTAGATCTTGTTTACACCTGTATTTAGCGTCGTCCACTTGTGTGATCCGATCGACCAAAATGCATCGTAATACCAGGTGTAAACAGGGAATTAATACAGGGCCTTAAAACTACTGGTTATGGTTAGTGCTGGTCCATCTAGTCGACTAGCATGGTGAAGCTGGTTGACCAAGACAGTATTCCTGGTTAAGCTAGTTACAGTAAGAACAGGGAGCACACCAGTACACTAAAACAAACATATATATATATATATATATATATATATATATATATGTGTACACATTTTTTTTTTTTTTTTAGTTGTAAATAAAACAAAGATTATTGGAGTTTTACATTAAAATACTATTTGTCTTTTTACTTAAAATGTTTACTTCACATTTAATTCTATATATTATTTGACGTTTCTTTGCGATTGTTTGTAATAATTAAAATAATGGCAATTTACTATACATTTCTGAGTGAAAATTGTTTCAAGAACCAATTTTTCTCAGTGTAACCCTGTCATCTGCATTCTATTTAATTTAATTCTCTGTTCTTCTCTATCTTTCGGATCATGTTAGCAAGTCTGTCACACTTCTTTCAATAGGGTTCACACTCTCCTCGTCTCCTTTTATTTTCTACTCCACTAGGGATGGAAATGAAAGACTTTCAGTTCTAGTTCTGATTCTTGAGGAAGCATCATGAAATGGCTTTAAATATATACTAAACAAAAACAACAGTCTTTTGGTGACACACACACACACACACACACACAGTAATATATATTTCATTAAAGTAAAACAGAAGGTATGTTCAATCTGAATGTGTATATTTTATTTGTGGAAGAACGCTGAGGTTCAAGAATGAATATAATGAACGAAAATAATTTGTTTTGGGTGGTTACCAGAGCGCAAAACTCCATTAGCTCGATTGTATTTTTTACTACAGTACTTCCGAGTACAGACGCAGAGTAAACCACACCCTAATCAATCTTAACAATGCAATGATGCAAATCGTGAACTCCTAAAGATTCCTGTCTGACATGGACCCTAAACACAGAACGAATCCACATCAATCCCTCCAGATTCCACAGTCTCCAGGAAACACAGCACACGAACTGCAGTGAAAAAAGTGAAATGACCATGTCATTTATTTAAAGTGCATTTGTATATTGGTCTAATCGAAAAATGTATTGATTAAGTTTGGTATGGTCTTCATAATAAATAATCTTGGTAACACTTTACGATAAGGTCTCGTTTGTTAACATTAATTAATGCATTAACTTACAATGGACAATATAATGTTAGTTAATGTTCATGTTAGTTCATGAACTAATGTCAACATATACAACTTTAGGTCTTAAAATGTATTCATAAAAGTTTAAATTAATATTAATAAAGATTGATAAATGCTGTGGAAGTTTTGGTAGTTGTTAGTTCACGTAAACTAGTGTAGTTAACTAATGTTTACAAATGAAACCTTATTGTTAAGTGTTATGATAATATTTTTACTTTGTATGAATTTTTTCATCTTTGGGAAAACAAATATTATTAATTAACATTAAATGAAAAATTTAAGGTTTGAACCAAACCATAAATAGTAATAAATTGCAGAAAAACAAATACATTTGTCTGTAACAAATTAAACAATTTTTTTATATATGTTGGTCCAAAGTATCTTTTTCAGTGCAGTATAGAGAAATGAACTCTTGAAATCTTGCAGTGGCTGGAGAATTTAGAAAATTTACTCCTTAATTTTTCCCCCTGACATTAAACTGTATTTTGAATTATATACTTTGAGATATATATTTTCTATGACTATTAAACCATTTCACTTGCAAGTTAGATAGATGTACAGTATCTGTGCAAAGAGCACAACCCGTCCTTTACACAAAACTCTCAATTATGTGTGTTTTCCACGGAATATCATTCTCACCTTGTGATTACACTATCGTATTGTTTTGCATTTCCTAACACTGTTATCAGCCAACATTTTATTTACTCACCAAAGCCAATTTTCACTCGCAATTCGTTTTTGGCAAGTGTTCATTTGTTCCCTGGCAGCATTATAGAAAGCATCCTGTTGTTGTGTTTTGGCAATGTGGGAAGAGAAGAAGATCGAGATTGGTGTGAAGACTTGCTGAGAGGATCATGCTTTAAAGTCTGCATGAAATCAAAATGGACGTTTTTTGGCTTTTAGTATGAATATGTTAACCTTACTGTTATCTATAAGCCAGTGTGCTCCAAAATAATAACAAAATTCGCATTTAGAAGATATAACCGTTCAAACCTTACAGTCTCTCACTTCCGCCAATATGGATCAATGATTTTGATGACATCACTCTGCACTTCAGCTTCTCATCAGATTCTCTGTCCAATCAAATCCTCTCTAGAATCTGAAGCTCCGCCCCCTACACTATAAATAGACGCTGAAGCTGCGACTGAAATCGGTCACTTGTGTGTGACACTTACTATTTTCGAATGCCGCACTATATACTGTAGGGGATAGGGAACGATTCAGACAGTGTAAATATGCTTTCTAATGAGGGCGAATGAAGTCTGGTTTCAAGTTCGTGTCACACGAAGCTCCTCAGCTCCGGTCCAGAGACACGATAGCACAGAGCGGATCATATGAGCGAGTCGGCGCAGACCACAAGACGTATCGGACCAGTTTGAACTCTACACAGAATGCTGTATTTTAAACCGATATGGCAACCCGATCTCACGGCATTTCGTACGTATTTTACGAGGTGGCTAATTCGTATGAATTCGTACGATGACCTACCCCTGACCCCACCCCTAAATCTACCTGTCACTGAGGTTTAGATAAATCGTACGAATTCATACGAGTGAGGTTGTGCGAATTCATACGAATTAGCCACTTTATACACACTTGTACGAATTGGTCGTGAGATAGCTTGGAGATTAGGAGGAGGAACTGTTAGAGATTAGGAGATGGTCCTCACTGCAGAACACGAAATCCAGGGGGAGGATTACATATACCTAAACCTACCCATCTCCAAACCCTGATCCCTAAACCCACCCCTAAACCTACCAATCTCCACCCCTTAGATCTGGATCCAACTCCGCCCCCTGGATCTCGTGTACTGCAGTGAGGTGCTACTGGAGATTAGGAGCGGCTTCTACCGAGTTCAAGGGCTCTGGTCGAACTGTGATATAAACTATATAAACGCTATCGGCTATTTTAAAAAATGAGGGGAGCTGTTCGATGTGTCCTGCCCTGTCTTTCTGTTTCAGTGGAAATGATGTCAACATATTGAATAATACTGTGAGTTTCAAGGCACTTCAGTGGACCTTTAAATCAGGCTTTAATTAGGCAATGTCTATTGTTCATACTTAGGGTTAAGGATTTGAACAAATCGAGCTGGTGCTTATGTGCTGTTACCTTTATTTTACATCTGCTCTAGAGCAGCCCCACTAATTCCAGAATCATCCATTTTGTTCTGTAACCAGGCCTGAACCCTACCTAGTGAAAAAGAAGTACACTTTAGCATACTTTTAAAAAGAGTACTAATGGAATTAATGTATTGTAAGAGAATATACTTCAGTGCAAATCAAATGTGATGCTTTTTTTAGATACTCGTGTTTTCAGGCATGTTATTTACAATAAAATGAAAAGGTATTATGGTTTACATTTACATTAAATGCAATTAGTTGAACTTAAGTGTTTTTCTTTTTACTTAAAGCGTAACTCTCACCAAAATGACTATGATATCATCAAAATCACTATTTTTAAAACACTCAGAAGGCTCGAGACAACATGAAACTTTGCTCTCAGTATCACCAGGGTCTCTACACATGAACTTGAGCATTGAGAACATTGTTTGTGTACACAGAGTTTACTAAAAAGAAAGATTTTGATCAACTCACTGTAGCTGTGTCCGCCGGCATTTTGACAGTCAAAAATAGTCGATCTCCGAATGCAACGTAACAAGGGAGGAGAGTAAAGATGGAAAGCTCCTAAAGCTTAGTTCCATATAAATTCACAGATAATTTGTTTTGTCGTTAGTGAAAATCAATATTGACCTTGTATTTGAAAAAGGATCCTCATATAAGAAACAATACTAAAATTCAGAGTCAGTTCATTCGCATTCAGAGATCGACTATTTTTGACTATTCATGTGTAGAGCCCCTGGTGATACTTTGAGCAAAGTTTAATGTTGTCTCGAGCCTTCTTAGTGTTTTAAAAATAGCGTTTTTTGATGCTATCATAGAAGTGCCCCAAGCACTCCCATTCAAAAGGCAATTTGACCGAAAACGAAATTAAAAGTGGCGTTTCCATCCTAATTATGCTTTTAAACGAAAGTTTGCCTCGGGTAGATTAACAAAAAGACCCTTGGTTGCATTTTGGCGAGTGTTACTGTTGAAAAAACGACGCTGGACAATAGATTTATGCATGCAACTCTCTTTACTTTTCGGACAAACCGGAACCAACCATTTCAGACCAAAACAGTTGCAACCTAAACATGCAGCGAGGCGTTACCAAACGAACACAGATTAATTCATCCTGAGCGGACATAACAGTTACGCTTTACTTAAGGCTTAAGTACATCGTTATATGTAATTTCAGAAATACTTCTATTGTCTTTGGAATATGGTTAAAGTGTAGTGACAAATGTACTGACAAGCATTTACTGTATGGTAAACTAAAATATACTTTAATGCACTGTTGAAAAATGTATGTCATGTATTTAAATATATTTGTATTTTGACATTTGAAATGAAGCAGATGCAATTTAGTACATTTAAAATGTATTAATTTTAAATGTAATATCAAAGTTAGTATGTTAGTCAACACATCAAAATAAGTGTAGGCTACTTTAAAGCATGACAAAAGACTATTAAAACTGATTAGTACTGATTTATGAGTTAGAGGGTTATGTTTTGATTATTTCATTTATTTGATTGCCGCCCAATTCCCTTCTTCTTTTCCCCTGCCTGGGTACCTTTTTGTTCTTTTCTTTCCTGTAAGTATTATTGTAAGTTGGTTTGGTTTATGGGTTCTTCCCACTATATTTTTGTAAATAAACACGTCTTGATTGCCTTTAGAGCTGTGGTCTTCTTTGCCTGCATTTACATTGGTACAGAGTCAAACTCCGACAGTTAATGTTATTCCCAATACCCGTTTAATAATCGTAGGGTACGTAACAATAACTATTTAAAATGTACTTTAAATTAACACTTTTATTTTGACACTACAGTGTAATGAAGTGTCTTAAGAAATACATTTAAAGTATGAAAGTAAACTCTCTTTAAGTATACTTCAGTGACCTTTTTCCATTAATATTATTACTACCTAAAGTTTTTTACAAATATTTTTTAAGATTTGAAGTACACTACAAGTGCACATTCAATGCAATTAAGCACACTTATTTTTCACAAGGGGCCCTTGCACAAATGCACTAAAATCATGCGAAACACCCTAGAAACCATCCACAACACACACGCATAGCCACTCTGACCTAATGCAGACTGTCGATTTTCAGATGCTTGATGGTATGGAAGAAAAGATTCTTTATTCTATTTAATTCATTTGTACAGTACTTTAGGGATTTGAAAGTCTTGCAGCAAGATAAAGATAATGCTCTGATTAGGTCTATTCACTGCTAATACAGTTTGGTCTTTCTCTCAGAAAAGTGCAGGAGAAGCTGGCCTGCATCCATCTTATAAAGACCCTTTTCTCTTTGACACTTAGCAAAATTGAATTTTAAATTAAGTAGATTCAATTTTCAAAGAGATGGTTAAAGCAAGTAAAATTGCAAAATACATTAAAAAACGTGTGTTGGTTGGGGGGTATTTCCGTATACCCTCATAATTTTTGATGAATTCAATAAACAAAGGCTATAGGCTATTCTAATAATATACAATGTGTACATGTTTTGTACTTTTCTTAAACTGTCCTGTCAACAGTACAGTCCATCCATCAATCCACCCATTAATTTTCTAAACCACTTGTCCTATCTAGGATCGTGGGTTGCCAGAGCCTATCTGAGCTGTAGACAGGAAAACATATTATATGGATGGCCAATCCATCACAGCGCAAACACACACACAGCAACGGACAATTCAGTGTCTCCAATTCTAAAAATATTATATTATATTATATTTAGCCAAATGGAGATTATTCATCAAAATGTGCAGTTGGACACTGTGTGTACTGTGCAGTGGAAATGTCCACACATTTTCTTATTAAAGTAGGAGATGGCAACCTTGGCGTCAGTGTTGCTTAAGTAACAGTCAAACCGGCTGCTCGTAAAGCCAATCATATAATGGCTCTGCCATCACTGTAATCATTTTATTCAGATACTTGTTAGTCTTATCTGTTACAAACCTGTTTTTCCTTTCTCTTATAAAATGGCTATTTTTGTAGCAGACTCCATAATACCTCGAAATTAATATTTAATGGCTAACAAGTTGAAAATTGTTGATTTATAATGCGTTTCCACACAAAAGAAGATTATTACGCGTACTTCTACTGTGGCTAGCAAAAGAAGTTTGACATCCAGATCGTCTTTAATGTGGTTTATTTTATTTATTTTTTACAATGTAATGGCTACTAAACAAGGGTGTTTGTTTAACTGTGCACCACTAATGTTACACTTCTTTTGTAATATTTTACAACAATGATTTGAAGCTTTAGTAAAAGAACTACTAAAGCTTCAAATCTACAATATATAATCTAGTGCTATTGCCCTTGCATGTTCCATCATGTCACATTACTAAGGGAAAATCCCTATTGGCTGAACAAGAATCAGTGTGTGCGTGTGAGTGTCAATGCATAGACACAAAACAAGAAAAGCTTGCGTCCCAATTCACATGCGATCTGCCCTAAATAGTATGAGATTAGAATGCCTGTGCCTAAAATCCTAGTATATTGGAAAATAGTTTGGCCTATTTATTATATTATTCTGTTTGTTTCATATTGTTTTTATCATTAACTTCATTCAAGTTTTAAGTTTTTAGACAAATCAATATATAGCTCACTCCAAAATGAATATATCATGGCAAACATGTAGAAGATTAGGTCTTATTTTCCAGCTTTACAACCACCTTTCACACTTTTCACCATTCAATGAATTTCCAGTGGATAATCACATCCCATACAATCTTCCTATTACAAAATGAAACAGGTTTCATGTTGACTTTAATTGTTTAAATCACATTTATGTTAATATCCACCAAGCCCTCGGCCAGAAGAATCAAATCATGACATGCATTATGTGTCAAAGCCGGTCACAAATTGTGCATGTACAGTATGTGTGCACTAGCTTGTTTCTAATGTTATATAGAGGTTCACCCTTTCTCCCTCCTTCCTTCTGTTATTATGAATGTAAATGTAATCCAATTTTGCCCAGCACGTGCATGTTATCAAATTAAGAAATGTTACGGAGTAGTTTTTAATGCACAATATCCATAAAGCCCTGACAGATTGCAAACATGACTGACACACCGACTGATTTCACTACCTCATGAAACAGAAGTGTTTGCCCAATAACAAAATAAACAAATAATATTAGAATATATCTACATACAAAAAAGACAAAGTATGATAAAAACTAAATTTTAAATTCAGCAACAAAAAACAAAAACAAAAAAACATTTCCTTTTAGAAGACAATGCATACTTTTGGGAAAAAAGCTATTGTTCTTAGATGTTTGTCTCTTTACAAGCTGCTGTCGGTTAAATATGATTTGATGGATGAAGTCGACTTGTTATTTTGATGGTGAGAACAAAAAGGGGCTCGATTTCCGTTATTTGTTCATACAGGCAGTAAATAAGCCACTCTTTTACCAGTATTTTATTTTTAAGTTGCCAGCCAACGCCAGCATTTTTGATAATATTCAGAAAGAATGGCTCCAGAATATTTTGTTGAAACACTGAATATATTCAAAGAAAAAAAAAAACAGAGCCTCTGCATTTAAACAAACAAAGAAAGAAAATGTATTCTAGCTTCATTCATTCTTTTTTTATCAACACTTGAATGTAGGTAAGTTTCATCAAAAAACAACATTTCGAACAAAAAGCTGAGAAAATCACATTTTTGTCAAAGACTTGGTCTGGATCGGATTTAGAACGATGATCAAAACACAGTAGATCAAGTCCATCAACACTTCCAAAACTGCACAGTCCTATACCTCATCCTGGGTCGACATTTCATTCTGTAAACTAGGCAGATTTGATTTATATGCTGCTGAATGTTTGATGATCATGTTAGCTTATTTGTGCATAAGCAATCTTCTCTCCTCACCTTCTGATTTACACAGATCTCCTTCTTCGCTAGTTTTTTGATCCGGAGATTCTGTGTTATTTCAGAAGGTCCGTGACTGCGCCCCCTACTGAATAACAGTGAAAACACAGATTGCTAGAAAAACTCATCGATAGCGGGAAAGCGTATTGACGTAAATGATGGAAAATCTTGTCAATGGTGGGTAAAGAGTTAAAGTCAACATGAAATCAGAATTGACCCTATTTACTTTGTTAGCGCATATTACTAGTCTTGTGGTGAACAATTAATCTGCGCAAGTTAATACACAAATAAATTGTTTGCCGTGGTAATCTTTGGCGTTCCTTCTCTGATGATGTCAGTTTGACGGCTTGGGTTGAAAACGCTAAACCACTCCCTTTAAACCATTAGTCTGCTATAAGCAGAGATGGAGACGAGGAGCGCTAGAGTAAAACCCTGCCCTCTGTTCAATATTCTGTTTCACTTGGAAATACGTCACAACACTGGAGAAAAGTCATTTGCAACTTCCGGTTCAAGGGGACTTTAACTAAATACAGTTGTCAATTTCAAATACTTCCTGTATGATAACAGCCGGAGTCTGTTAAATGGCATCCAGAAAATATTCTGCCTTCCCATATAAACACAACCAAACAATGAAGAATTAACTCATTGTAATTGTCAGGATGAGGGTAGGCCTATTTGTAATTAATTTAGCGGAAAAATAGTTCCTCATTCACTATGAAGATCTACACCTGTTCTTCTGAGAGTGTCATTGTCACAAGCACAGCCTTCAAAGCTCAGCCTACGCAAACCAAATCAAGATTGCTTATCATTAATTAGTGTTTATTGCTAAAAATAGCAGCAGTTCTGATATTTATCTAATGAGACTCCTTGTCACGCACGCATTCTCCTCCATTCATTATCTTTGTCTCGCCTAACAAGACTAAATGTCTTCTATGCATTTTGATGCACATTATGGATTTATTCACATTGCACACTCAAAACTTTAGGACTAACTGTCCACACTATTTAGCAAGTGATTAAATCATGTCCAGTTGTTTAGACAGTGCACTTTATTTTCAGTTTATATCTACATTGGTTGCTATAGTAATGATGCAGGTGTCAGCACAATGCCAAGTGATCGCTACAACAAGTGAAATTAGAAAGAATTCAGGATGCATAAAGCAGATGCAGCCTCTGCTCACCTCCACCAAGGCATCCCACTGTGGTTATGAACAAGGAGGCATAGCTGTATTTTACAAACCCATGCCTAGACACTATTGAGCAGTTACTTCCCAAACTACAAAGAATACTGAATCCAAAGCAGACAAAAACAGATCTAAGAAATTCAGATTTGAATCCGATTTCAATCCTTACAAACGGGACCAGTTTCGTTCAGAACCCCAGATTTGGGTCAGATGCAAGTAGGGTGACCACCATCAAACAAACCAAATGTGGGACGATTATAAGTTTGTGTGGGACATTTTACTAACACTAAAACATAAACCACCCCTGTGTTTCTGCACCCTTCAGACTGATTATCTTTAAAGATGGACTTTTTTGTTAGTTTTTTTTTTTTTTATAATTTTTTTTTTAATTATTATTATATAATGTCTAACTTAATAAAAACACTTGAATTCTGCCTTTCAGCTGATAAAAATTATTTGTTCTTTAGTCCCTTCCAGAAAACACCATTAGCCTACATCACAATGTAACATAACATGTCTTTATTTGACATGTCATTTAAATTCAACATCACTGAGCCCAAAGGCAGCAGGCATCATGCAGATAACTATTTTATAAACAGTTCTGACCAAGTTCAATTAAAATCCAACAAAATAAACAATGAACAAATAAAATATAAAACAACATGAAATTAGATCATTGAGAGTCTTACATATTAAGAATATATTAAACCAAAAACTTTCATATTTTTAGAAAGGATGTGAATTAAAACAACCACAGCAGGCAACAAGTTGATAAATTCTGTTAAATTAAATAGTTGAATTGAATTAATTATTAATTATTTAGTTATTCAACAATAAAGTTAATTTTAATTGACCGAATTATCCATTTGTTTTCTGACAGGAAACACATGGAACGAATCACCGGTCCACATTTTGATTGACAGCTGTCACAACCTACTAGTGACCGTGTTTACTATTTTCTTTTCAACCATTGGATAGGATTTAAAAAAAGGCTGTTGTGTTTGTACTTCTGACGAAGCGCTGTTAAATATAGGTGAAAAACTACACCGCAAAAAGAATAAATAAAATGCTTTCTTAAAAAGGCAAAAGAACGCATGCACGTTTTCTTAATATAATAATTAAAAACCAAAAGGCCAATGAAAATGCGGGACATATTCTCAATATGCGACGTGCGGGACAAGGGGTGAAAATGCTGTGCGGTACAACGCAAAGCGGGACGGGTGGTCACCCTAGATGCAAGCGACTGAATATCTGATTTCAAAATCTGTCAGTGCAGAGCCTAAACGACCAAAGACATTGGGCCCTATTTTAACGGTCTAAGCACATGGTCTAAAGCACACGGCACAATTGCATTTACGGCGTGTCCGAATCCACTTTTGCTAGTTTAACGATGGGAAAAATGGTCTGCGCGCCCGGTGCATGGTCTAAAAGGGTTGTCCCTATTCTCATAATGAGTAATGGGTGTGTTTTGGGCGTAACGCGCAATAAACCAATCAGAGTCTCATCTCCCATTCACTTTAAAAGCCTGTTGCGCTCGCGCCATGGTGGATTCATGGAATTTACAAGTGGAAAGACCGAACGCTTCTCTAGAGAGGATACGGATCTGCTCATTCACGAGGTTAAAGCACGCAAGCAGACCATCTACGGGACAAGCCGGATTCCACCATATCTTTATGTACACAATAATAATCGTTTACATTGTAATCCTTTTATTGTAAATATTTGGCTAGTTTGTGTGCTGCTGCGTGTCCCTGTGTGTGTGATAAGCAGAGTGTAGGCTACGCGCGTTGTGGACCGGCCTATAGGCGCACATTACTAATGCGCTCTTAAAAATAAAATAAAAAATATTGCGCCATTGACTTTAGACCAGGTTTTTGTTGGTTAATGGCGCAGTCTATTTCTGTTGCCTCAAAATAGCAACGCGCCAACAATGCGCCTGAACACACCTGGTTTTCAGACCAGCACGCCCATGGGCGCACAAATGGGCGCAAATGCATTTGCTATTTAAACAACGTGGCGCAGGACGTGAAAATGATAACGGCGTCTGGCTGAAACTAGCAAAAAACACTTTGTGCCGGGTGTATGATAGGGCACATAGACTATGTTCACAATGTCAGTCCAAATCTTATAATTTGTGTATCCGATTGGAATCTGATCTAAATAATTGACTGTCCACACACTGTGTATTGCAACTAGATCCAATTTGTGTGTCCTGTGGCTCTCTTTCATTTTCTGGAATGTCTTTTATGGTTTTTATGGCAATGAAAATGGCAATGCGAAATAGAGTGGTCAGACTGAAACGGATTTCCAGAAATGAGATTTGATATACTACATATGAATATAGCTTGAAATAGATTTGTAAAAGTCTGATTTCATGTGATATTTTGCAGTTCACACTTGCTAAATATGAATGGATTCCAACTGGACATGCACAAAAATCGGATTTGGACTGACAGTCTGAAGGAGGTTAAAGAGCCGGTTGCTCCAATCCCAAACATGTGGTGACATTACATCCCGTGTGGTGGCCTCATCTTGTAAAGCAGTGAGTCTAAATGATAGTTATGTCTGGCGTCACTATATAGGTTTGTGTGTGTGCGTTACAGCAAACAGATGGGTGCATGTTCCATGTTTGTGTGTGTGAAGTTTTTGTGTATAATCTTTGCACAGCACCATTACACACATCTTTAAAGTGTGCACTGAGAGAAAATTCTGTCATCATCAGTTCCACTCAGCTATTTTTTGGCTTTTTAGGACTTAGAACAGGGATGGACAGTTCTGGTCTTGGAGCAGGTCCACTTTCCAGCAGAATCTCTATCCCTAATCAAACACGCCTGCCTGTAATTTCCATCTTGAAGACGTTGATTTGATTTTACAGAGGTGTTTAGGGATAGAGCTAAACTCTGTAGGACAGGACTAGAATCCAGGACAAGAATAGTCCGTTCCTGGCATAGAATACTGCACACAAAGTCATATTGATTCATTTTTCATTGGGTGAAAAAGAAGCAGCTTGGACAATCTTCTAAATATCATCTTTTATGTTTCACAAAATAAACAAGTCTTCCTGTTCAATCAATATGAGGAGGATTACTAGGATTAGATAATAAAATGTAAAAATTTTAAACGTCAGACACGCAGAAACGAGACACAACAGGAACTTGTGTAAACTGTAACGGTAAAAATTCCGTAATATTATATTTCAAATAATGATTCTCAACTGGTTTTGCCATGCTATGCACAAATACTTCATAACCTGCTGCTTAGAGCTGTGGAATTTTATCATCAGTAACAGCAATGATCATAAAATATAACTACACATATATCAGTTCAAAATGACATATTAAAGGAAAAGTTACCAACAAATAAAATTCATTCATCTGCTCATGTTTGTGTCATTCAAAAGCTGTAAGATTTTTATTTTCCTATAGAACACAAAAGGAGTTCTCTTTTCTATCAATGAAAATGAATGATAACTTCAGCTGTCAAGCTCCAAAAATGACAAAATACCCCAAAATTAGTTGATATGAATTCTGTGCTATATTCAAGCCATACTTTTTGTAAGGAATAATTGATGACGGGCCGTTGAATTACTATAAAATAATGCACACCCGAGGTGGTAATGCGGCCATGACGTAAAGAAGACCAGAGTCAATTATTCTGCTTATACTACGGGTGCCACACCTCAAAACATTGTTCATATGTTGTATTTCAAGACTTTTGTCAGGTTTTTGTCCTTAAAACGCTTTTGTGTGTACGCATTTTCTTATGCATTTTATCCCACGCCACCGTTGCTAATTCCGAAAAGTAATTTTTTATAGCTAGTAACAGAGGCTTGAGCCATTGATAGTAGACTAATGCAGTTATTAGAGAGAGAGAGAGAGAGAGAGAGAGAGAGAGAGAGAGAGAGAGAGAGAGAGAGAGAGATTAAGGGTGTGTGAATAACCTGTCTCTCAAAAGTGTTCGGCAGCAGCGTCTCTACTAATAGCGAGACGTAGTTTAACTGCTTCAAGAACAGTGCCATTATTAATAAGTTGCTAAACTATTATACTGATAAAATCATCAGAGCAGCGCTGACAACACGTTTCTCTGCGAGTGTGTGTCCGTACTGTATGCGTGTGAGTTTGAGTGGGAGAGAGCGGGAGAAAGAGAGTGTGTGCTTTCCGAATATTATAAAACGTAATTTTGTGGCAAAAAAACATGGAAATGATTTGTCATTTTTATCCTATTGTTTATATTTATTTGATTGGTCAGTGTCATTGTAGGTTTTGGTACTTTTGCTGCTGGAGGCCTTTGAAATAACTGAAATCATTTGGTGAAGTGATATGGACATGTGTTCAAGGCCTGCTGGAACTACTTTAGCCGAGCATTTCACTGAAAATAATTGCACATATATATAAAAGATTGCAAAGATTATACACACAAACTTCACACACACAAACATGGAACATGCACCCATCTGTTTGCTGTAACGCACACACACAAACATATATAGTGACACCAGACATATTTCGAACTTCGTTTTATCCCAAAACGAAGAACGAAAAAGATCTTCGCCGCGAGTATATCGGAGCCTTTCACGGAGAATGTTCACCAATCAGATTCAAGCATTCAAAAGCCTGGTAGTATAAGATCGTTTTAAGTGATTTTTTTACTGAAAAAGTCTCTAGTCACACTTCATTTTCATCATATGGTAAAGAGCAGCCTGGACAGTCTGCAAAATGGCTTGTTTTGTATAAAACTAAAAAAGGAGGACATTTCATTTCATATTCCATTCTACATCCATACGCATGAATTAATTCTGAGGTAACATGAAATTTATTAAATCTAAATATTAATTAAATCAGAAAAAGAAAGGCCTTGAAACTTTGGCTTGTTTGTTTGGGATACACAAGACAAATAGATTTCCTGTACATCTGTTTCACCTCCCGCAGACACTCACAGATAAATAGTCTGGACAGATTCCAACACACTGAAGGTGAAGAGAGTGGAAAGACTCTGAGGATATGGCTTGTGTAGTGCAGTGTGAATCTGGGGCGGAATCCATTGATCCAAACACATGAACTATGCTGGCGTGAGGTTTCGCATTAATCAAACAGGAAGCCTTCGCAGGGAAAGAGAAGGAAAGTCATTCCCTCCCATATTTAAAATGTTTTAGGGAGGTTTTTGTTTCAGCAGGGTGGGCCTAATCCTGTTTCCATGGTTACCGCCGGCCGCGCTCTTGATTTGTATGTAAGAGAGTGTGCGCCTTGAGCTAGCAGCTGTACCGTTTCACAGTTTTCTACTAAATCCACTTTTATAATCTGGTCACACAATATGCTAACGTTTTACCCACTGCTGATGTGAAGCAATATGCTCCATTTGTTAAGGTACAGGGGTAAAGTATGTGTGTGAATTCACCTGTGTGTCCTACAGTGCTCAACAGTGTGACAAAATACTATGGGTGCAGTACATATAACATGCATAGAATGTGTAATGTGTAGCCTATAATGTGCTGGGCATGATGGAAAGCACAAGCAATGTTACTAAAATGTTATTTTATGCATTGTGTGTGTTACATGCATTAAAATTGTATAATGCGCTATTCATGATACAAAGCATATTTATAACATTGCCGTTGTATGCATTATACATGCATTAAATGTGTAGGCTACAGAAAGCATATTTATAATGTTAGAATTTTGCTTTTTTTATGCATTATGTATGCAGGACAAATGCATATGACATACTGTACATGGTTAAAAACATTCATTATTAATTCTGTTGTTATTAAAACCATAAGCTATATTAATGTTACAATTGTATAGTTTTATGTATTACATGTGCCACATGAAAGAAACGGCAAGTAACACATTAAATGTGAAATGTTGAAGTAGAAAGACTGAAATAGTTTTTTCTTGTAAAACATACTCCAATAATCTTTTTATTTTATTTTTTACCATTTCAAAAATCCTTTTTACAGTGCACATCTGACACCCAAATAATTTATTTGAAATAATAAGAAAAGTACACTCTAAAAATGTTTGGAGTGTTTGGGTCAAATATGGACAACCCAACAGTTGGGTTTAAAAATGTAATAAAAAAAAATATTAATGTTGGGTTTGTCCATATTTGACCAAAACATGCACTCTAAAAATGCTGGGTTTGTTTCAACCAATGTTTGGGTCAAATGTGGACAAACACAACCGTTGGTTTACATTTTGAAATTACATTTTTAAGGTTGGTTTTGTCCATGTTGGCCCAAATATGGGTTAAAACAATCCAGCGTTCATATTGCTGGTTGTTAAAGTATTATGATCATGCTTACGTGTTTAGTGTGTATTGTGCACATGCAGAATTCTGGATGTAAATCTCTGCTGTGAGACTGAGACTGTAAGACTGACTTTGGCAATGCCACTGTACCCTACTGCTAGCCAGCTGTCACCCTGTGAATAAGAAAGGGTTAGGGGACAAAGACACACACCCATGTCTCTCATCTGTAACCCAACCTCACTATCTTATGGTTTCTTGGTCTCTCCTCTGTCCTTTTCTCTTTTCAATCCTTTTCTCTGATGACACAAGCAACATGGCTATTTACAACAAACAGCCTGGCGAAGACAGACAGAGAGGGAGGAGCATCTGCGCGAGCAAGGCGAGAACAACGGAGAGATCAAAGAAACATCACAACAAGAGGAAAAAAATAACAGATGGAGAGATGGAGATAACTATGAAAGGAG
Organism: Abramis brama; assembly: GCF_963993115.1. Taxonomy (NCBI): domain Eukaryota; kingdom Metazoa; phylum Chordata; class Actinopteri; order Cypriniformes; family Leuciscidae; genus Abramis; species Abramis brama. The sequence continues at coordinate 44,260,040 of NC_139967.1, forward strand.
GGAAATTATATTCACCATGAGAAGTGAATCTTATAAAACAAGCATTTATATACAGCCAAATATAACAAGAGGTGCCTATTCACAAATGATTGCATCTTTGTCCTTGTTTGTCCTTTGTCCTAAATATGGACTTCCTGTTTAAAGGCGTTTCCTTCTTTAATTAACAAAACAGACCAGAATTTTAGTTGATAGCTAATTATTTGTATTGTTTACTGGTATTGTTCAAATGTAAGGAACAAAAAGTATTCCATTTTTGCACATAACTCAAATCACGCAGATTGTTGCTACTACTTTTCTAAGTGTTCAGGCTTACGATTACCTGCTCACAATAAAATAGGCAGGAAAATCTCATGTACTTACATTGTAGGAGGGACCTGATCCAAAACTTAGGGATGGGCTCTTGTCGTGGGCCAGTTAGCAACTGCAGTGAGAACCACTGAGAACAACTAACAACTGCCTGGCAACATGTTAAAATCCCCTTCGAACAACTTAGCATCTTCAAAGCAATATCCTCGCAACCAACAACAACATTTGTCCAAAATACTGTTTGATTTTAAAGAAATAATCTTCCACTGAAATGATCTACTTCAAATACACTGCAAAAAAAAAAAAAATTAGTATATTTGTCTTATTTTCTATTTGTTTTTGTCTTTTCTAGTACAAATATCTAAAAATTCTTAAATCAAGATACATTTAGCCTACTTTAGAAACAAAATGATATTAAAGTCAGCATGAAACGGAAGCTGCGATAGTCTTTTCTTCCTTATTGTGACGTATATTTGAGTGAAACGGCTTCTTGAACAAGAGAAAATTGAATGGAATTGATTGGATGGTTTGTTATGGTTTGCTATTGGTCGATCTCATGTGAGTGGCAGGTTGCCCCGCCCTCATCAGAGATGAAATGTCGCTGCAATAAGAGGGAGGGGAAGATATTTTGATTAAAGATTATGAGGGCACATGAATTTAAAGAAATAATGATGTGCAGAGATACATATATAATTTATAAGAAATACTACAATATTCCATAATATCTCAGTTTTGATTTCATGGTGACTTTAATGTCCATAAAGAAGGTTCAAAATTAAGTAAATTTATGCTTAAAACAATAATTGAGGTCATTTGTTCTTGTTTAAAGCATAAACTCGCTGATCTCCTTTTTTTTTTTTTTCAGAAAATAAAACTTAATGTTTAAGTCATTTTGCTTCTTGTGTATTTTGATTCAATAATGTTTAAATATTTGTACTGAAAGAGACTTTTTCCCCCTAGTGTATTTGCCTAATGATAATTTAAACACTTCTATTGGCCAATAATGATGGTCACCAATATACTGTGCATCCCTGTTTTCAGTTTACACAGCACTGTACTGTGCATTGTATATTTTTTAAATTACTTTTGACAAAGAAAACAATAATAATAATAAAGGACCAATGCACTGAAACCTATGCAGGCAATACATTGCAGGGAATGCATTGACCTTTTAACCAACTCATATTCTCGAACCATATATTCACAATGGGGCCTTCAAATGTCTGAAATCATTTGCAGTGAAGGGAAATTCTGAGACCTTCGGTACCCATCAGAGAGGCCATAAATGATGCACACACTCATCCACATCCACTCTGACAGTCGGGAAGACTGAGAGAGAACTTGTTTACAGCCAGGTTGGTCCCTTGGATCTGGAAGAGCTGAAAACATGATCCATTCCCTCGAGATAATCACGGAGGGAAGCAGAGAAGCTCTTCACAATGAAAAGCAAAAGCAAGGAACAATCTGAATTCTGAACAAATTGCTCCAAGTGCCAACAACTGTTATTCAGATAAGATGATCTTTAAAATGATGGATGTTGCCATGACTAAAAGGCAATACATGAAGCCGTTTCAATGCTTGGAAAAGCATGAAATGTTTATGACTAAAAGATATCTGAGTTATTTCTGCAGCGTGGAGATAGGGCTTCGATATCCACCAAGACTTACTGACCCCTGATTTGAATATAAACGAAAATGATCTAAGCGCTGATCGATATCCTTGGAGCTCTGCATCTAGTCTTCAGAGAAGAATTCAACTGAAGGGCAGCTGAATCAATCAATCATGCATTCAATCTACATTGGTAAGTAGAAGCAAGCAGTAGCATTTGATTGGTATTTCAAGGTCTGAGAGCAGTCGCTTGCTGGCAGATTAAAGTTATAAAGTTTGTGCGATACCTAATTTGTTAAAAAGGCAGATGGTCTAAGTGACAAGAAATCTAATGCTATGGACCACAAAGGCTTCATTTATATGTGAAAATAAATCTGATACGAATCAGAGACATGCATTTGTGCCTGCCATGTAAGCGTACAGATTGGATATTCCAACCCGATCTCACAGCAATTCGTCCGTATTCGTATTTTACGAGGTGGCTAATTCGTATGAATTCGTTCGAATGACCTACCCCTTACCCCGCCCCTAAACCTACCCGTCACCAACCCGTCACCTACCCGTCACTGGGGTTTAGACAAATCGTACAAACTCGTACGAATTTGTACGAATTTGCCACCTCAGAAAATACATACGAATTGGTCGTGAGTCGGTCGTGAGAGTGCTGGATATTCCCATCAAATTGAAAAAGCGACGCTGGTGAATGACGTCAATACCAACTGCGATCACAAGACTCTTTTCAATGGCGCAATGGATGACGAAGGCTCAACCCAGTAAAGTCATACTGAAGTTTTATGTCTTTTGAGCCTTTGAGGCGATCTTTGGAAAGCAAAAGCTTGCATTATTATTTCATCTGGACACCGAATTTAAATATGTAAAAGTGTGAATGAGGTTTGATAGCTATACGATTTCTGGTGAATAACAAATTCCATTTCAGCCTGCTTCTCAAAGAAAGCTATTGTATGGCTTTAGAAGACTTGTCATATGAACTACTTTTATGGTACATTATTCTCCTTTTTGACAGAGAAAAGGCCCTGTTTCCATTCACTTTTATTATACTGAAAATAGCAGCGTTAATATTCTTTAAAACACCTCCATTTTCATTTATGGGTGAACTGTTCCTTTAGATGCTAACTTGCTGATTTCAAGATGTAGCCCGAGATATCAAATGCAATGACTGTTATCTATCTGTGAACTGTCTTGTTAGTGCCCTGTGGGAGAGCCAGAGTGTTACGCATGCAGGCAGAATCCTCGTTTATTCAACCACTCCAAATTTTCTAAAGCTCAAGGCCAGGGGATTATTCATTCAACAACACAACATTAAAGCCGTTTTAACCCGGCTGTGCCTTAAGAGGATATTGCTTAGATTTTCCTATTGAATCTAAGCCATGTCTTATGTGGCCATGCTTTTGCTTCTCTGATAACACAGGTACGTCAAACAGTCTAAATGAAGTGTGCTCTTTCATATGGGAAATGTAATTATAGAGCTATTTCTGATCTGCAGTGTGTCTCAAAAACATTCCCTGATTGACATTAAAATTATGTTTATGATTTAGAATAGGCTATATGTGAATATCTTTAAAGGGGACCTATAATGCCCCTTTTTACAAGATGTAATATAAGTCTCAGGTGTCGCCAGAATGTGTCTGAGAAGTTATTTTTAGCTCAAAATACCCCAAAGATCATTTATTGCACCATGTTGTAAATATAACATTTTTGAGTGAAAGGAATAACATGCTGTTTCCGTGCATGTATCTTTAAATGCAAATGAGCTGCTGCTCCCCGCTCCACTTTCCAGAAGAGGGTGGAGCATGTACAGCTCGTGTATCATATACTCTGCCAAACACTAAAACATCTGTTTGGTTTTGATTATCATATCTATCGCTGTCACACTCATTTGACATTGCAGTTCTTCATCATCATGAAAGTTTATTATCTGCATGCGTTTTAAAGGCATATCAGTTTAAACTTCTGATATATGGTTTTCTGAGCGCACACATCCGAAGCACATGCATGGAAAGCTGGGTATTAAACTATATTCTTTTTCACGTCTCATTGCACTTAAACTGTCAACAATGTTATGTCGAAAACACAAAGTTAGATATGTGTCAAAAGTCAAAGCAGTGTAATAGTACCTACTGCTCTATATGCTGTAAATATGAATCAAACAACAAAAGAAAAAAAGAAAGTTACTTACTGCTCTTGATTGAATAACATTAGTAGCTTTAATAAGAATACATTTTTTACTTAAATGCTGCTGTTAAATGCTCTGGCGAGGAGAAAAACATAGCGAACTGTGTATAACTCACTCAGGGCGGGGTCTATGCTAATAGGGCGTAGTCTGTCAGCAGTCGTGGGCGGGGCCTGTGCAACATGACTTCACATTGCATAGAAACAGCAAATGGCTTATTTCGGAGACACTGCTTATGATCTATGGGGATAAAAACATTTTTTTTAAAAGGAGTTAGTGGATTTTTACCATTATAGGGTGCTTGTGAACACACACTGCCGACACACATGTTCAAACACCATGTAAAAGTGAATTTTGCATAACAGGTTCCCATTTCAGATGTTTATTTATTATTTATCAGATGTTTGTACACAATAATTAGATGCCTTCCAAATGATATGCTCTTTGGTTCAGCCAGTCCTACCTGCTGCTGTGATCACACTAACTCTTCAGTGAGCCCAATGTGCCACTTTAATGGAAATAAATCAATCAATCAATAATGTTGAAAGTGATTTCCGCCAAAAACCTCAAAAATTTGGCTAGACTCAAGGACAGTCCGAAACCCCGCCCTCTAAAGAAATGTCAACCTACCCAATGGCAGTCATCTGAAAATTCAAAATGATGGACAGGCAGAGGTTCCGAAGAGCAAAAAACGTGGGCCAATTCATTCCCTCTCTTTTTGCTTCTAGCGCTGTCACAGGTATGATTTCTAACAACACGACACCTAGCCTATATTTTATGGCATCTGCCAGGTAGAAGGCACATTTTATTTTTGGTGTTCACAAATATAGCTTCCAGCACCTTGAAGATGATATGGCTTGTGTTTTAAACAATTCAATCTAAAGGTTTTGGCATTACACACCGTTCTCTATTTAGTGACAGCACAGTGACCGAAGCTGTTCATGAGCACAATGTAGCCTACTAATGAAAAAAATAATATTTGAAGGCAGTCTAAACGGCTAATATTTGTACTGTAACCTGCCCGTCAGGCAACACTTTCACATTATGAATGGCAATGATTCGCGCCAAAGCCAGAAATCGCACCAGGGTTTATCATGAGGTAATGAACACCCGCACACGCACATGAATTCTTATTGAACTTTATTTTTATTTTATTTATTTTTTGTTGCGTAAAACGATTAAAACGCCAATTTTAATCCCCTTTCGGAATGCAACAATGTAACAGAACGCTTTGTTAAGGTTTAACTGTTATTAACTTACGCGACGCCTCGATCACGCATGTTTGGAGCAACAATTAAACGATTGCGCAGAAATGCATAACACGTGTGAACGGCTGATATGTTTGTGTTTGTCCTGCTGTATTCGGTTATAGGATACATTACCTCAAAAAGCCAGCAATGGTGAAAGTGTCAGCAGTTGCTTTGTATGCTGTGACAGTTGAGTTTAATTCTGACTGCGCTAAACGCGTCTGTTGTTATATTCCAGTGGATTCACATTCATTCACACAGCAGCGATTTCATGTGATGGTAAGCAATGCCTGAAAACTGCTCACACTCAGCAAATGAAATAGCAAAATTGCTTATTATGTCAACTTACCTTTTCATCAGCGAGCCCTTCCTTTGCCTGTTTCCCCATCCATCTCTCCTTTGCCGAATAAAACGCTTTTTTTATTATTTCCTCAGAATTGCGAAGTTCCAGGCTATTCAAGCTGTAGGCTAATTCAAAATTAAGTGACGGTCCGCTGTAGTCTGTAAATCATCATTAAATCACATATGCTACCCCTGTCTCACTCACTCTCTCTTCCTTTCACCGACCATCCGATATCGGCTATCGTTTTTCCTTTGCAATAAAATCCACCCCGTGTAGTAGGCTACTGCGTAGCAATAAAACACTATATTAAATTAATCATACGTGCGTATAACGCTGCTACGAGAGACCGCTTCACATAACTTCATCGCCCTTTAATGCATCTTCTCCGAGTCCTCTGTCCTCCTCTCTGAGCATCACTTTCCCTTGTTAGTCCGAATGCATAATTCAACGCTCGGTTCACAGCGTAGCGATGTCCGATTCCCAAACGAATCATTCGTCTGAGTCGGTTCCTTTATTCATTCGAACTGCTTCGAATAGTGTCTAGTATTTAATGAAGTAGGCTAACAGTATAGGCTACTGTACTGTGGGTGACAAGTTGGATACATAATCAACAAATCTATTTAAACAATATCTGTTAAGCAATGCGAAACCACAGACTAGACGTGGAAGTATGAACACAGATTTATGCTCATTGTTAGTACGGCAACAACAAAACAAGTTTAAAAACTGTAAATCTTAGTAGCCTATCCTTAAACAAATAACAGTATTTGACAAAAATATCTCTCACTAAAAAATAGCGAAACTTCGCACTGGGACCACTTTGAAATGGTGACTCGAAAGAATCGAATCACTTAAAAGAATCGTCTGAACGAACCGACTCGCTGAAGTGAATCGGATGTCCCATCGTTAGAGATCTTGCTGTATTGTCTCATTCGTGTCAGCTTGATTCGCCTGCAATTTCTCAGCGATGTCAAGCGCAGAATGTTTCAGCAGCCCATCATCACCCCAGACTGAGCAGGAGACTGGAATAATAGCGTTATGTGCTTATGAAGCGCAGATATCACAGGGGAGCGAGTCTTCCTCGGAGAGGGCTTTCTTTGTCTGAGCTTCAGTCTAGAGATATTATCCCTTTAAGCACCACAATTTACCACCAGCATGCAATTATTGACCTCAGTACTGCTTTTATTGTAATACTGTTTTTTTAAGTCAGTAAAAAATTATACCCATGGCCTACTCATTTATTTATTTATTTTTTATTTTTATTTTTTACAATGTAGCCTACTATTTAACTAATGTTATATATTATATAGTAGGCTATATACATTAGTTTTATGTACTAATGTATATAGTATAAATATATTTTATATATAAAAATATATATATTAAAAAGTGTACATGAAAAAATGGTTCCTGCCTAAAATTTTACATTTTGTTAATTTCGATAGTAACTGTCTTACAGTGTTTTACCATTAGAGTGAAATAATAATAATTATTAACTAATTGTATTATTTCTCCAGACGTGTGAGCATATATATAGGCACGTGTATCCGACCCTGGTGATGCATAAAGTGGATTTTCTTAGTGGTACAGTCGTCCTTGTGAACATGTGGGCATTATGCTCTAGAGGCGAATGTTATGATGTTGGTTTAAACCAGCCATAGAGGGTTAAATGTGCACATTCAAAGCCTCAACATAAAATTATGTAACAAACATCTTTCAAAATAAATATTAGAAGAACACAGAACACACCCTAAAGCTAGTATGCCTTTTATATTTGCATAATATCTATAGCCATTTGAAGTAAGAATATGCTGAAAGAGCTGCTGTTATGATCAGACTGTAAATGCACTAGCATATGAACTGGTGACCCTGTTTGAAAATGATAAATGGCTTGTCATTTTAAGGTTAATTGCATCTAAATTATGCTTTGTTAATAATACTGTCAGAACACCTTAAATGCATAGCAATACCCTGACAACCACACAGCGCGATTTTGGCTGCAAGTTTTCCAAGCACTTCAATGTTTCCAAGCAAACATTTTTGCAAATTCCGGTTGGTGCTCCATAGTTGGAGGCCATGTTGTTTTCTCCACAGGAAGCACTGCTCCTTTGAGACGAGTCCATCTGTGATGTTCTCCACACAGGTAAGCATATTCCCAAAACACATTAATGATTTAATGTATGTATTTCTTGAGCTGTAATATGTCATATACAAGCCCTTAGAGTATGCAATGAAGGTTTTGCTGCTCTCTATCTCTCCCTGTTCCTTATTCACATAATATAATATTGATTATAGAGTGAAGGTGAGGTCACTGGCTGCTCATCTTTTTTTCTTGTCCCTTTGTCCCCTACCATATGTTTCCCTGTCAAGATGCTGCTAAACTTAAATACATTTGATTTCACTTTTATATTATTCCAAACATGAATGCATTCTTTCTTTTGTTGAACACAAAAGAATATTTACTGGAATGATGTAGTGTTAAATTACAGATTTTTGGTGAACAACTACTTTGAAGAACTGAAGAACACTTCTTATAGGTTGCAGACTTTATAGTGATTGTACTTCAGTACCTGGTTTTATTGATCCTCTTGTAGATTTTATCAGGATTACTTTATTATGATTTTATTTATTGAAACACCACTGCATATACTGGATAAAGCTTTCATTTAAACATACTGTAAGTCAGGGGTGCCCAACCCTGCTCCTGCCGATCGACTGTCCTGCACAGTTCATCTCCAACCCTAATCAAACACCCCTGCCTTTAATTTTCAAGTGATCCTGAAGACCTTAATTGGTTGCTTCAGGTGTGTTTGATTAGGGTTGGAGAGGAACTGTGCAGGACAGTCGATCTGCAGGAGCAGGATTGGGCACCCCTACTGTAAGTCATGTTAAATTAACATGGTCACGTGACATAAAATACATAAAAACATCAAAAATCATGTTCATTTGACGTACATAAATTGGCCAATAAGAACATAGATAAATTATGTTGAGAAAATAAATATGCAACCAATGTGCATATTTTTTTTTTAAGTTAATCCAACAGTTTTTTTTTTTTTTTTTTTTTTTTTTTAGTGGGCAGGCAGTCAAAAAAAAAAAAATTGAATCAAATGAATGTACTATATTTTAGTAGATAATATTTTTTATTTAATAATTTGTATTTTTAGGGGATTTTATGGTACTAAATTATATTTATGGAATAATTATGATCCATTTATTACATGTTAAAGGGATATTTCACCGCTGGAAAGATGAATGTGTATTTAAATTGGGTCATTTATGTAGTAGAAATGTGAGATTATTTTAGAAGTTGGTGCCTTCTAGACTGAGAAAAGCAAGAAAATGTATTTTTGGCTCATGTGGATGAGACAACAACTCCCAGAATGCACTTGCTTCGCTGCCCTACGAGGCCACTCCCAAGCCACGAATACCGGTTACAGAGGGCCATATCGGAAGAAATGATACAACTAGGCTACTAGTCGACTCGAAACTGAAAAGACGGCGTTTTATCGTGAGATCCCCCTATGGGCGGGTTGAACACATGCGGGACGAGCTCCTCCTACTGGCTGGAGTCTCTCGCCTCTGGACAAAAAAAGCCTCTGATGACGCAAAATGATGATTTTTGCGTCATCTGAGGTTTTTTCCAGACACACAATACAGAAATCTCTCGTCTCAGGGGGACATGAGGGAGGGAAGCACGGTCATTCAAAAATACTACCAGGTTTCTACTGATACAAAGCTTAATGCTAATCGGTGAAGTATCCCTTTAACTACTTTAACATGTAAGTGCATAGACCTAATAATGAAATTTCCAACTTAAGCCTGTAAATCTTGAATGCTTTGGAGCACAGATTTAAAGTCTCTCTTTAAAGAAGACACTTGGCAGATTATTGCTGAAGTGAAAAAAAAAAAAAAAAAGTGAAACTAAAAACAAGTTTGTTATAGAACTTTGTTTATTATTATGAAGAATGCACAACAATATATATTTTTTTAATTTTATATGAATTTTATATTTCCCAAAACAAGTTTTACTCTAAAACTGTGAGAAAACGAAAGGCATAAATCTAAAGAAGTTCCAAATTTGAAGTTGATATCTCAAAAAATTAGCTCTCAGTAAGATTTTGTTTGGGCGCAGTACCAAATGTTTCCACTAGATGAAATTATTATTATTATTATTATTTTACTACGAACAATACAAGTGTGACAATTTTTTAACCTTTTCGAATCATGTCCATCTTTTTCTTTCTTTTTTTTTCTCACATATCAAGTGCCAAAACCTTAACCGAGTTTCGTACCATTCCGACGAAGTAAAAAAAAAAAAAACGCGAAACAGATTTTGACCAGAAATGCCGGACAGCACCAGAGGTGCCATAAAAAAGGATTTTGTGGAGTTGTCGTGGATAGCATTGTTGCCTCACAGCAAGAATGTCCTAGGTTCAAGTCCCCGCTGGCCAGAAAATTATTAATACCAGCATTTGTGAAATATTACATTATTAATGAAAAAAGTGGAACCATTGAATATTTTGGTTAAGATACGTAAACATGCATTACATGTTGAGCTGTCTTTTTGCCTACTAGTCATTGCAAATGCCGGGTAACACTATACAATATCGTTCCATCAGACACAAAATAACCAAAATAACCTTACAAAGTTCACCGTTGAGTACACTGAAAAAAATTTGGAGTAGGATTTACTTGAAAAAAGCTAGGCAACTTTTTCCACTCAGAAAATGCTAGTAAATTTACAAAGATTTGCCAAGTAAAAACCTAAACATATTTATCAGTAGCTTTAATTAGAAATCTTTAAGTTAAATTTACTTGGAATATGGAATTAAGTAAACTTTACTTAACCTAGTTAAGTGAAAGTAACAAAGAAAATAAGTAATTTTAACTTGGCTAGTAAAAGGTTGATTAATATCGATTTAGTTGAAAATTCCTTTGCATTACATTTCACTCAGACAATAATATTGAATTATACCAGTCATTTATAGTATGTGCTTTACTTAGATTATTCAAGTAATTTATACTACATCATGTCAGATGTTAAGCATCATATGAATGCAAAGACCTCAATACTTGGTAGACAATACACAATGACGGTAACATTTGATGGATCATTTTTGTGTTTGAATGTGTCATTTTGAGCAGAAAATTTACTCGAAATGTCACAAAATGGCAAGTTACTAATCCTGACAACAAAAGCAATGATAAAACAATGTAAATACAGCTGGAAACCAGTGAAAAATGAACCTCATTAATTATTCAAGGTCCAGTGCATGATGGGAACCCCAGTATCAGAAAAGTTGAGTAATTTTTTACTTAATTTTATTGAGTTGATATTTATGCTTTCATTTTTACTCGCTTGAATTAAGTACTGATATGGAATTTAGTTAGTTTTTTTAATTCTTGCCTGAACTAACTTTTTCATGTAAATAACATTTGGTTTTTTTCAGTAGTATTTACTTCACCAAAAAATCATTTTTTACAGTGCTTAGGTACATAGTGTATAAGTGCATTTAGTGCATCACACTAAATTTGTGACCCAACTATATTGCTCATTGTTAGTTCATGTTAGCTGGTGCATTAACTAATGTTAACAAATGAGACCGTATGGTAAAGGGTAATCAATGCCTTTTACCCAAAGCAGATTGTGAAAAGCAAACCGCAGGGACAGTTCCACAGGCTAACTGCGGGGTTAAGTATCCTGCTCGAGGGAATAATGGTTACTCATGGGCTATGGGTTTTTCATATAAAGACTAATGCAAGATAATGATGACATAATGACTACTTAAAACATAGAGTTCTTTATCCAAAAAAAATCAACTGACCGATTGTTGTCAGATGTATCATCATTATTGTAATGCAGGCAAAAGTAGGGCTGGTAATGTTAATCAATGCTTTAGGGGAAAGAGCTACCACTCACTTTAGAGGTTAATTAAATATGATGAAAGTGTTAAATCTATTTAACACATTTTTCCTTATTTTAGAGCCAATCTTGGGGAACAAATTGAAGGGTGATTTTTTTTTTTTTTTATATATATATATATATATATATATATATATAATTTTATTTATTTTTTTATTTTTTTATTTTTTAAAATCAAAGAAAAATGGGTTACACTTTATTTAGTGCACTTTAGACATTCTACTAACTATAAGTAACTTTGCTACTACATGTCAACTAGAATAAGTACAATTAGTTGACTTGCAAAGTTACTTATAGTTAGTAGAATGTCTAAAGTGGACTATCAAAATAAAGTGTTACCGAAAAATTTAGAAATTATATTTTGCATACAGAAAATGGCAATGATCTTTTTTTCACATTAGAGAAATTAGAGTTTAGGGGTGTTGAATACCCACACGCAACAGTCCCAGGATGGCTTTCGTTTATTAGTAAATAATGAAGAACTTTACTTTCTGTAAATAATGAATACTTTTCAGTTATTTTATCAACAGGTCTCAACAAGAAGAATTTAATGGATTCAAATTGAATGCACTGCACAGAACATGAAAAATGTTGGGAAATGTAAACTTTAAAATGCATTGCATTAATAATTCATTTTAATATTATATATTATATCGCGCAAATGAGTGAGCGACTGGAACTTTTCTGTCTTCTGTACACAGAAGGCTGCTTATAACGTGTGTAGGGTTTGAAATTAACTTTTTAACTCACCGGCCAATTTGGCTATTCAATTTTTTAGTTACCGGCCATTCAGAACTTCTACTAGCTAAAAGAAAACAAAAAAACGTTTAACTACGTCACAGCTAGGGTGACAAGACGTCCCGAAAAATTCGGGACAGTCCCGAAATCTAAGCTGTTGTCCCGAATCCCGAATCCGGCCCTAATTGTCCCGAAAATTATACTAAAGCAAGATTTTGAGTAGTTATTGTCTGATAAAACATTAAAAACTGTCCGTTGATTTTGAGTCGTCCTGCAGCCAGCCCCTGCCGGCTGCTAATTGGCTGCAGCATCTTTTTTGTTTCTTTTTTTGAAGTTCTACAAAGATACTGTAGGCGCGAATTTAGATATACATTGATAAGCTAATTTTCATTCATTCTTCGTTGACATGGCTGGTGTACCGGAACCTCAACACGCCGCTAAAAAGCAAAAACGTCTCTGCCAGCCAGTCGTAAAGGAGTGATTGGTCGCGGCGCCGGCACTGTGTGCAAAAAAATACTATGGCCGAATGTCTGATGTCGGGTTACACAAAGCAAATCATCTACACAATTATTTAGTTTTCTTATTTAATGACTGATAATTTAGTTGTAATAATAATTTTGGCATAAGGCTTATTAGCGTTAGGCTATAGCCTGAAAGGTCTGGTTACAACAGTCATTGATTTATTTTTTTCACAATGACATTTGAGTTTATTATAGGCTAGTCTAATATCATAGTAGGACTTTGATACCATAGGAGCCCCCCCGAACACTGTCCCGAATTTCAGCCAATCTCATCTGGTCACCCTAGTCACAGCTTTTATATATATATATATATATATATATATATATATATATATATATATATATACATACATGCATTAATTTCTTATTCAAACTAAATCCTGTCATCCAGCCATCTCCTCCCTTCCTCTTTCATCCTTGTCCTTTTCACCAAAAATGTGTTTTAGGTGGACAGATCAATACAGTACAAAGAACATTAAAAAAAAGTAGGATGTTGGAAAATAGAAATGTCTTTTCTGTTAACCAAATGCTTTTTAATCTTTGCTATTGCTTCATTGTAAATAAACAAGCAAGCCGTTATTTGTTGTGTAGTGACGTGTATGTAAGCAAAGCCAAGCAGATTCTGTGCAATACACTCTATTTAATATCATGATGACTCACGAGTTGAGTATTTGCACTAAAACTGCGCAGATTGGGCTTGCACAAACTTCCCCACCAAAGTGAGTAAACATAATAAGTAACCCGCCAAATTGGCAAGTGATTTGACAGCGTTACCCGCTGTTAATTTCAAACCCTGATCGTGTGAATGAGTGAAGAGATGAAGTGATTTGTATGAGCATGAGACGCCGGGCTTATGTCCTGAAGGTTGGGTGAGAGGAATGCGGACGCTGGCTCGACATGAGCTCATCACCGGAGTCCTTCAGGTCCACTGCTGATGGAGGACAGACGGACCCGTGCAGCGCTGCTTCTGAGTGGGCAACACTGCAGTCCCGAAGGCGTCTGAAAGAAAAATATCATACTCACCGGAACACTGCAGGGAAGCATCAATCCAGGCACCGTCTTCTGATGAGTGTACCTCAACGGCAAGCTATAGATGGCTTCTTGTGGCTGAAGGAGAAATATTCTGAGGCATTAGAGTGGGAGATCCTGCCTCTATTTCGCACGCTTGAGCGCTATTGGTGGGAGAATTCTCTCCCATGAGATTTCACAAGGCTTCAGTGGATTCAAGGGAAGAAGAGAATCCCCATAGTAGGGGATGAATGACTTAAGTTTTTTTTTTACATCATTAATGAACAAATAACAGCGCTGCCCACAAGGCTATTGCTCCTATACGTAACAACTTACTTTAATTAGTTCTTTTGTCTTTGGGTCGTTATATTTCTCACTGATTTCTGCTCTTTCTAAATCAGATACAGATAAAGTATAGCACAGTAAAGATTACATTTATGTGAATGAATTAGTGAGAGAACGATTGTGTGTGAATTAATTCTACCTGGCAGCGTCTCCCTACTAATAGTGAAGCTGTGGGTTTTAGTTACTTAGAAACATATGCTGGAACTTTTTAGTTTCTAAGCTATTTTATTGATAAATCACAGAATAGAGTTGACAATACTTTTCTGCTCGCCTGAATCTGCATGTGATGTGCGAGCAATGGACTGTATGTGTGTGTAATACAATGCAGCAGCGCATTAGTTCAGAACGCTGATTAACTTACATGCACAATAAGCTGATTAAAACGTCCATTCACCCAATCAGTTTTGAGAATCCAGATGGTATAATCAAACATATATTGTCGAGCGCTCTCGGAGTATACATTTATTTGTCATTTTAACTGTTGGGAACAGAGCGTAAAAGTGGACTTCAAAGATTTATTATCCTGTTGCCCCTTCTATAGGCCATGATCAGTCGACTTCAAGTCCCCCTGTAGTCAATTATTTTATCCCTTAAAACTCATCTTTGATCACCAAAATGACATTTAAGGGTTTTTTCCTTGAAAAAAAATTCTTCATGCCTTTGAATGTAACTCTACACCCTTGTCTCATTTAGCATACTCGGTTCCATGAATATGCAAATTAGCCCCGCCTCCACTCACTCATTGTCAATCACACGTTGATGTGATTGGTTACAAGGTAGTTTGTGACGTCAGAAACATCAGCGATTTCAAACGATTTTGAGACTGTCTTTGGTTCAATGCAGTTTTAAGGCGAAAATACTCCGCAATGGTGTTGACTTATGAATCTACACATAGTTTGTCTTAAAGCATATTAAAAACACCACATAGACATATAAACAACATTAAAACCTTGATTTTTACCACAAGTACGGTGTACATTTTAGGACATCCTCAGATCTCAGCCATATGAAGACATGGCATCATGCCTCCGACTAAAAGGTTTCAGTCATTGGACAAATTGGACTGAAAATATTCAGGTCTCAGGAAAAACAATGTCAGGTGTCAGGTCTTGTACAATTAGGCATCAGACGAAACAGCCTCAGACTAAAAGGCGTCAGACTAAAAGGCATTGAGCGAAACGGCATCAGACATAAAGGCTTCGGATGAAACGGACTCAGACTAAAAGGCATCGGACGAAACGGCATCAGACATAAAGGCAGCGGGCGAAAAGGACTCAGGTGGAGTTTGGAGGTTCGCATTGCCCCGCCCCATGTGACGTCACATGTACGCGGTTCAAAGCTCGAAAGAACGCTTTAAATTCACGATAGTTCGCCAACATACAAGCTAGCTGGTTGAAATATGTCAGTGAACTTTTTAAACGTGCAAATAAAACTCGTTCTCTTCTGTATACAACGTAATTAGTGTAACATTTAATTAAAGCATATATATATATATATATATATATATATGTGTATAAAACTCATGACGGGTTACCTCCTCCATCAGCCATTCTTGTACCTGTACCACTTCTGTTCTGATCTGAACCGCGTACATGTGATGTCACATGGGGCGGGCCAATGCGAACCTCCAAACTCCACCTGAGTCCGTTTCGCTCGATGCCTTTGTGTCTTATGCCTTTTAGTCTGAGGCTGTTTCGTCTGATGCCTAATTGTACGAGACCTGACACCTGACATTGTTTTTCCTGAGACCTGAAAGTTTTCAGTCCAATCTGTCCAATGACTGAAGCCTTTTAGTCTGAGGCATGCTGCCTTGTCTTCATATGGCTGAGGTCTGAGGATGTCCTAAAATGCACACCGTATTACGGCTGAAAATCAGACCATGATTAAAGCATCATGGTAGAGCATTAAAGTCGACTAGTCTGTCCATCAGATCTGACGCAATGTCGAGTGAACCGAACTCGAATGGGAACCCAAATTCCTTCTTCTGCATATTTAAACTTGATGCGTTGTGGTTAGTTATGAGACACATGAAAACCATGACCGTTTGGCTCAAGGATGCCATCAAACCAGACACAACACACCAAGTATGAATATGCACAAGACCGAATGAGATTTAAAAGCTACAGTGGAGAGCAAGATTTATAATGACTGTATGTATAATGACTTAAATTATGTTCTGTTCCTCAAGCAAAGCTCATAAGGCTTCAAAAGACATTAGACTTTTCTGACAGAACATCTTTTTGTGTTTCACAGATGAAAGAAGGAACAGCGTGAGGGTGAGTAAATGATCAGAATATTCATTTTCGGTTGAACAATTACAATAAAGAGTTTGCTGTGCACACTAGGCTGCAAATGTGGCAACTCTATAGGCCCTGCATTTTTACATTACGTCTGCTCATTCTGAAGCAGTATTAGCAGTCTGTCCACATAAACACTCTTCTCCTCTTGATGGAGGACAGATTGGATTTCTCTGCCTTAGGTCTAAACATGTTACACACACACACGCACATATTTTTATTCATCTATATAACTGTCTGGCAGTGTGTGTGCTTTCATAGACTTTCATTGTTATTTTATCTCTCATGTTTTTCCATTCACCTTTTGTGTCTTTTTTTTCTAGGAGGGGTGGATGGATAGAAAGATGGATAGAAGGAGAGGTGCCACAGGAGAGAGATAAAGCTTTCTTTCGCTCCCCATAATTAACCGGGTTTCGGTAACAAGCCTTTGGGCTTTGCCGTTGCCATGGTGACCTCCCGTCCACAAGTTTTTCATCTGAGCTTCTGACAGTGTGTGTACTTGGACTCTCTCTATCTCAGCCTATATCACTCCCATTTGATTTGTACATATTCCCTCTCCCTCCTTTCCATTTCTCCACATTCCTGCTTCTCTCCATATCTCTCTCTCTCTGTCTAGACACACACACACACACACTTGAAGCCCCTTAGAGCACTTACTGCTTTGAGAGTTAGGTTTTACTAACATCACTTCATATTACCAGCAGGTCAGCATAAATAATATCACACACACACTGTTTGCCACCCGCCACACAGGCCTTTCAGCACAACACGTAGAGTACTGCAATTATCAGCGCTCCGCAGCGAAATCAACAACACTATGTCAGATGTGTTCTGTCCCAGTGGGCAAGGAACATATCCTTAAAAAATTGGATGTGAAAATAATCAATGGTACAAAATATGAGACTGAATAATGCATATCCAGCTAACAGGGAACATTCTCAGACTCTGGCAGACGTTCTGGCAAGGTTTTCTCAAAAGTACAAAATGTTCTTTCAGTAGCGTTAATAGAATGTTCGATCAAAGTTTTTGGGCCCTATCTTGCACCCAGCGCAATTGACTTTGTACACTGACGCATGTTTCATTCCTATTTTGCACCCGACGCACAGCAGACTTTTCCCTCGGCAGACGCACGTCGGTAAATTAGGGAATGAACTTGCGCTCCCGGGGGCGGTTCAGTGAAAAGAGGAGGCGTGTTCCGGCGCAAACATTCCCTGGTGCTATTTTGCAGTTCCAGAAAACAATTCCGCCACAGACCAGGAAAAACCTAGTCTAAAGTCAGTGGCGCGTTTTCAGTGGCGCCTTCAGATGCTATTTTAAGGGCGCATGCTTGGCCATAATGTAGCGTGTGCACAACGCGCATACACTTTGCTTCTCTCATCTACACAGATGCAGCAGTTGCCATTTTTGCAAACCATACATTATTACAAGGAAAAATATTCCACACGAGGGAAATCATTGTGGTGTCCATGAAGATGTGAAAAAATAGGCATAAATCTAGCTTACACGTTTATCCTGTTTAACCGAAGCTAATTTAGGTGGGTTTCTCCCATCCCCAATGTTACTTCTCTGTCTTTTACAGCCCTGACGAGAACGTCGGTCTCCTCGGCTGTGAACCGCTCCTGGCATGCGTCTGGCAAATCTGACGTTATAATACCAATCCGCCATGGAACAAACGCGCCTGCTCTTAAAGGGAATGTGAGATGATGCTCTGATTGGTTTATTTCACGTTACGCCCAAACCACACCTATGAGTAATGTAGCAACTTCAGACCAACCCATTTTAGATTTGCGTCCGGTGCAAGAGTCATTTTTCCTGCCTGTATAATAGCAACAGCGCCCAAGATCCGCCCACAAAGTTACTTGCATTTTGCGTTTGATACTTGCGTTTCAGATCGTTAAAATAGGGCCCTTTGGTCTTTAATGATGTTCTCAAAATGTTAGGACACAAAAATCTGGATGTTTTGAACATTCAGAGAACGTTCTGAAGTAACATTTTCATAAATTAATATGAACATTAGTAAAACATTCTTAGAACATATTTTTGTGCACCAGTCATTTGCAAGAAACAAAAATGTCCAAATGTGAGGAAGTAATGGTGAAATATGTCTGAAAAGTCATATAAGAGGAGGCAGTGCTTCCACAATCCTATGGTTTACTGATTAACCTGTCAAAGTCGTAAAGACTGCCAATTAAGTTTGCAATTGGTTCACAAATTTTTATGAATGGAACAAACCAGTAGAAATGAACAGGAAAAATCACAGAATTAAAAACTCCTTTTTTTTTGCATCTCAGAGATGGTACAAAACATGCAAGACCTGAGATTTCTGGCGCATCTCAGAGATGGTACAAGACGGGCATTTGTTTGTTAAGTATATATATTTAATTTTTTTTAGAAAATGACCAATCGTTTCGCTAGATAAGACCCTTATTTCTCGACTGGGATCGTGTAGAGACTTTGAAGCTGCATTGAGACGTACATTTGAACCTTCTTTGAACATTGGAATAGTTGGTTGCCATTGAAGTCCATTCTGTGTGGAAAAATCCTGGAATGTTTTCCTCAAAAACCTTAATTTCTTTTCGACTGAAGAAAGAAAGACATGGATATCTTGGATGACATCGGGGTGAGTAAATTATCAGCAAAAAAAAAGTTTTTGAAGGTGAACTAATCCTTGAAGTCATTAAAAATGTTGGTCAGTTGCTCACCTAAAGCTTCAGAAGACTTTGAAAATAACATAGTATGGATGATACCAATTATGGTATTATAATTGGTACATATAAGTACCAATTTTTGATACTTATAGGGTGCTTTGTTGACATTTTGGAGTATGACTGACAACCCCAGTGAGATGACTGAGAACCCTTTGTGTTCGACAGAGGAAAGAAAGTTATATGAGTTTGGAATGAAATGACAATATACATCTTTGGGTCATTTGAATTAATTGCCATTCTGATGTGTTACACAAATAGGCCTATACTTTAAATACACATTCTTCAAAGAATGATTAAGTAGATGGTTGGTACATCATTTTACAGGTTTACGGTAAAATCTTTATTTGTTTGTCTGCATGATCTGTTATATCCTTTCCATCTACAATAGCCTCCAGTCCCAGACTCATTCACTTACTCTAATGTCTTTAATACTTATCCCAGTCTATGTGATCTAATTACAGTCTGTGTTCCCTATATTAACGTCATTTACGGCAGACGCAATGGGGGAGGGTGGAGAAGAGGAGCAGAAGCACAGAGAGGAGCAGGAGAGGAGTGGGAATTAAGTTGACTTGCAAAAACTGAAACCAGTGTAATGGCTAATGCTGAAATATTATACGGGTGGTCTAACTCAAGAGTGGGCATACAAGATTCACCATTTAGCATTCAAATCTACTTATTGTAAAGAAAAACTCAAATGAGAACTACAGTGGATTTAGAAAGTATTTAGACCCTTTCAATTTTTCAGATGTTGTTATGTTGCAGCCTAATGCTTATGCTTTAAATATGTTTTTCCCCCATAACCCTATACTCCATACGGTGGATCTGGAGTTATTGGGGGAAAAAAATATTTAATGACGTACCCTTTAATGACGAAATGAAAACCAGACTTGTGATAACTTTATCACATTGACATAAGCATTCAGACCCTTAACTCAGTACTTATATGAAGCACCTTTGACAGCAATTACAGCCTCAAGTCTTTTTGGGTTTGATGTGACAAGATTTGCGCTCCTGGCTTTGGGAATTTTCTGTCATTCATCTCCACAGATCCTCTCTGTCAGATTGGATGGGGAAGGTCGGTGGACAGACATTTTCAGGTACATCTAGAGATGTTTGATTTGGTTCAAGTCCAGACTGGGCAATTCAAGGACATTTGTCCCTATGCATTCTCTTGGCTGTGTGCTTAGGGTCATGAGGCGTGTTTCCATTACAGATTTGTGCAAAACTTTTGCAATTTTTTTTTCTAAATGTCGACAAAAAACTATTGCGAAATGACGGCGTTTCCATTAACCGATGTTATGCGACTAAAACTTCATTTTTTTCTCGCGCGAAAAACCATGGCAACGGACATTGGTAGGTTTATGTACTAATCCCAACCACTGCACTAGCCATTATTATTAATTGAAGGAGATGTATGTGTGTTTCCAAGCATTAATGGTAAGGAACGACCCTTATAATTATACTTGTGAGCGGCACATATGAGGTGTTTCTGGGTGTTTCTCCCTCATATCTGCTTCGTAGGTCTTGATTGTGGCATTTATTTGAGGTTTAGAATCCATTATTCCTATAATTCTTTTGTCTTATATGAATTTAATAAAGAACTCTCTCGTATTCTGTCCAAACACACCACGTCATCTACGCCAGGTGACCTGTAAATGCGCAAAAACTGTTTCCATTGGAGTTTTGCAAAATATTTATTTTTTGAATTGCCTGAAAAACCACCTCATGCGAGCATAAAAACCTTTTTGCGATAAATGGGAGTTTTTGCAAAATTGATGTGTTTCCATTGGGCGTATTTTTCAACAATTTGAAGGGTAATGGAAATGCGGCTACAGTCCTGTTGGAAGGTGAATCTTCTGCCCAGTCTAAGGTCCCGAGTGTAGACCAGGTTTTTATTATAAGGATATCTCTGTTTTGTATTTAGCTGCATTCAGCTTTTCTCAAACATGCCCAGTCTTCCAGTACCTGCATCTGATGTTTACACCACCATGTTTCACTTTTGTAGTGGGATTGCACAGGTGGTGAGAAGTGCCTGGTTTCCTCCAGATAATGATGCTTGGAATTGAGATTAATCAGATCTGATAATACAGTTTCCCACAGTCTGAGAGCCCTTTTAGGTTCGTCCTTTGCAAATATCAAGTGTGCTTTCGTGTGTCTTGAACTAAGGAGAGGCTTGAGTCTGGCCATGAAGCAGAGTGGAGTGTTGCAGTTATGTTTGTCCTTCTGCAAGTTTCTGCACACATGATCTCAATATTAAGTGGAGGGCCAACAAACAATCATATAAACAGTTACAGAGTAAAATCAAACAGTTAAAAAACATCTCCCTATTAATGCCCATGCTTTTGCAATTAAACAATCAAAAAATCACATATGGGTATGGTGTCCAGGAGTCCACTTACTTACTTACAATAATGTGATTGTGCAGATATTACTATGGCTGGATAATAATTTATTTATTGAGTGTTTGGTTTATTTTAGGAGTTGGGGATACATGGAAGAAAGACTTTACCTCTCCAAAATTGGTGATGGTGGCATGTTTTCCTCACTGTAATTTAGTGTTTAGTGATGGAGTGACAGTTTAAGGCCTAAAATCCAGTCTTGTATAGCCATAATAGGCTACAACTGCATCCACCATCAGATTTTTCATTTTGGGGGGCCTCGTCACCACTGCTTTTTAAATTTGGTAATACCTTCCTCTTTAGGGGGGATCAGCCAATCCCTCACAAAGAGACAAGCTTCTAGGTCCCAACTCCTGGACCTGGGGAAAGCAATGAACTGGCATTCAGTCAAGAAACAAGCCGAATGAGCATAAAGAGGAAGCTGAGCTGACATCTGATAATGACCAGCCCCTTCCTGGACCTTTCCAAATCTGTACTGCCCAATTCCCAGCCAGCACAAGGATGCCACGCCCCCACTCTCCTTTTTAGCTACTGCACTTTATTCCCATTATTTCATTGAGTGCAACAATGACAAACTGATTATGGCTTAACGGCAGCAAGCTACTTTTAATGAGGACAAGTCTGAGGAGACACCAGTTTTCTGAGCTTTATTGATGTTAGCTGTCTTAACCAACACAGAAATGTAATACATGATATATTTCCCTATATTAAGAGTGGAGATCACACTAAGACATCCTCTGGATATATTAAGACATCATTTTATAACGTATAAATATCCATAGAAAATCTGTAGATGTATAGTACATATATTACTAATATCTATATAATATTTAACAATATATTTGATTTATATATGCATGTTTATGAAAAGAACATACAAAGGTATAGTATGGATTTACATGATTTTCATATAATTGTTTTTACATACGTCAATCTTTTATATTTACATATAGACCCTTTTACTGTTTGTACACAACAATGACGTATGCGCGCACATATTGGCAACGGAAGTATGGCGAGAATCAGCAGCGTGTCAAGCTACGCGAGCGGATTAAACAACAGGCGAGCATTTTTTATTATGTCCTCGCTCCAATCAACACGTTTAATCGCCTGCAGCCACTATTCTGAAACGGCCGTGATCCTGTCGGAATCCTATAAAACTTAAGCCCCTTGGTGGAATATCGATTAGTGCAACCGTAAACGCAACAACCAGACATTTTGACGCTGGAAAACTGTTTTGATAAACTTTCAGAGGTGCCAACACGTTAGAGCCAGTGGGAAAAAACACCACTTCCGTTGCCAAAATGCGCGCGCAACTATTTGATCACGTGGGCTGTAAAAGGGTCTATAAAATATCAATACTGCCCAACCACAAAAAAGTCGCTGTTTGGATTTAAATAGGCAAATGCTTAAGAGTATATGATTGGATTATTATTGCAGTGATTATTATGTTTCTAGCATGTTACATGTTTGGCAACAGTTCTTCTAACCCTAACTGATGGAGTGAGAAGCTTTTCATTTCTTGAACAACCATGTAGGAAGACACATCATGGCCATATTCCAGGATGACAATGTCAAAATTCATCAGGCTCAAACTGTGAATGAATGGTTGGGAGGAGCATGAAGAATCATTTTCACACATGAATTGGCTCCTCTGAGTCCAGACCTTTAACTCATTGAAAGTCTTTGGGATGTGCTGGAGGAGACTTTACAGAGTGTTGGACTCTTGCATTGTCAATACAAGATCTTGACCAAAAATTTATACATCTCTTGATGGAAATAACATCACAACATTTTTTTTAGTTAATAGATTTCACTTGAAGTATCGGGGCCGTATCGGGGCTTCCCAGAACACAGTAACCACACAGCAATATACGCTAAAAAACATTCAGAACACCTTAGTAACAGCATAGTGTCATCCTGGCCCTGGTTTAAACCCCCTTGCATCATGGCAGTGAGTGGCAAGAACCAGTCACATTTTCTTCAGATCAAGTTTTTTAAGCTTTTTTTTATCACTACTCACTACTGTACACAAACCGTTGAAACACTAAAAGCACTGTGTCCTACTCTTCCTCTCTCCTGGGATCTGGTTTGCTTCCCGACAGGCACATTCTCCTTGTGTAACGAAGAGGGCTTAGACTGAGCTTAGACAGGTGACTCCCGTGGGGCTCTCAGAGACACAGACAGAGCACCATAATCAGGGTTCAACATCACACAAGGCTAATGTGGCCATACATGGCCACTCTGTAATGGATGCTGTCAGAAACCGACATCTCCCTGATAGTGTGTGCAGGGAACGCATGCCTGTTGTGTGCGTATGTGGACCCTGACGGTCCCATCGGAAATGAAATGCTTGTGCGGTCTTGTTTTTTGCTTCTGGTGGAATAGATAACATAATCACTCAAATCTGGGAATCTTTGTAATAGCATCATTGTCAAGCAATCAAACAAAGTGGAAAGTGTTTATGACGTCCTTTTTTAGGCCATGATAACTACCTTCTGATCAACTGGGCCAAAACAATATGCTACACTTAAAAACAAAATGGTTTATCTCAAAAAACAATTTGCATCAATTTTGTTACATTTTGAAATTGTTACTTCCATAGCAGAAACACACATTTTGATTGATTACTCCAAAAATATTAAGTTGTTCCAACTAAATTGAGTTGAGGCCCTGGAACCAATTTATCTTATTTATTTTAGTTCAATTTAACAGTCAGCACAGCACATGCTAAATGAAACATTAAAAATGTAAATTTTGACCGGATGACCTACTACTTCCGTCAACAATCTGAAGAGCGCATTCAGTGATCACTTTACTTTTCCCATGATGCCACAGGAGAGGATTTGTGAATGGCAGCAAAGCGACGAAACTGATGCTGGTAGGTCACGTGACAGTAACAACATGGTGGATGTAGTATGTCCGAATTTCATTCATACTATAGACCCCTTTTGCGCCGACGTCACAGTTACGTCACAGCGCTAGCTGGAGGCAAAACAAACGGAAAACTGGAGGCAGCCAATACAAACCAGGGGCTGGTTTCACAAAGATAGACTTTGACTATGGCTTAGATAGGCTATAGTAGATAGTCAGACTTCAGATAGACATCTAAATCAGACCGTTGCACAAAGCACTTAAGACTCTGACTATCTTAAGTAGGACTACACTGCAATGCATTCTGGGTAAAATAAGACACTTTTCAAAACAAAAAACATGGCGGATCGAGTAAGCGCATTCAACCGCTCAGTGCTGTTTACCCCAGCGGAAAATATGTGTTTGTTGGAGGAGTATAAATGACGGTGTATGTTTTTATGTTTCCATTGTTAGATCGCGCCCGTGCCTCTCTCTCTCTGACACACACACACACTTCAGCATTGCAATCTTGACATCGCAGCCTGTTATTATGCAGCATTCACACCAAACGCGAATAGAGCGTCAAATTCGCGTCTAGTTCGACGCTTGAACATTTTGAATCCATTCGCGCGTCCAAGGCGAATAGGACGCGCGTATAAAGCGAGCGTTTGAAGCGAAATAGACGGGCGTTCAGAGCTATGACTCTAACGTTACTAACGTTACCCCCAGTTCCGTGAGCGGTGTATTGCATTTCACGCATCGCCCGTGACGCCCGTGACTGCTCATCCCATGAAAGGGAGCGCGTCGATCGTTGCTCGCGTTGACTATGTAACGGAATGTAATAACTGGAAGAAATGTTTAAATTATGAGCCATTTTCCCTTTTCTTTTGGCAGTTTGTAACTGATTGTTACTGCTGGTTGCCAAGGTAACAGAGTCTTAGACCTAAGTTAGCCTGGGGGTAAGGTGTCAAATTTTTTTGGTCTAAATTAAGTCAGTCTTTATTTTTGTGAAACAGTCTAACTTGCATTAGACTAGTCTATGAGCAAATTTTAGACTTGTCTAACACTATAGACCGGTCTAAAATAGCTTTGTGAAACCGGCCCCAGCACAGATTCGGCTACATAATAAGGAGCTTAAATTATTATTTTTATTATTAAATGTCATCTTGTTGTGTTGTTGGGTGCAAGAATCGATGAAAAATGAGTATGCTGTGTCAGGAATTTTTATTTCTAGAAAATATTCATATCATTAAAATTGCACTGTAGTGTCATTCTTTACATTGCCGTCTTCTTGGCGCTGGCTAGGCAGAACTGCGGATCGTACCACACAAGTCTTTACATGACCATTCAGCACATAGTTATAGGCATCTAAATATATATATATGCCCTCAGTTTCTCTTTACCCTCGGTTTCTCTATCGGGTAGGTAGGTGTAGAAGTCAGGCCACTCAACTGGAGGTAACGTTAGTGTTAACGTTAATCCTGTCAGATCGTCCATTGACTGAGCGTGTACGGTCATCTGGTTCCGTCCGTTAAAATTATCTTTTGCAATTAACAATCGCGGTCCTGGACAGTGAGTGACCTTGCACATTAAGACAAAATCGGATTTTCTCCAGTCATTGTTAAAAAACAAGCTAACAAAACTTGCAAACTAGCGTTAGTGAAGCGGCCAGAGGGATCTTTCTGCCTCCAGCTAAGCCCCGCCCACACAAATACATCACCATGTTTACCAACTGTAAAAGGGTCTATATAGAGCATACTTTTTAAAGGTTGTGAAATAAATTCAAATGTAGTACCTACTCAGACAGTACGTGATTTCGGATGCAGTGTTACTCTCCTTATCTAGTCCTGCAAAGCATGCTGGGAAGTGGGAACTAGAAATCCACTGCCTATTTTTCAAAGTTATCAAGAATATGTCAGTTACTACAACCTATTCAAAAAATCAATTAACAGAAATTTGAGTTTAAATTACACACAATATTAAATTGATGTAATGATCAATATTATTATGTCAACAGAACTCATCAAAATAATACTTGCAGCTTAAAAACGTTTAATTGAATCAATGAATTTGAATTTGTAACATACATTTAAGTTGAAGTAATAGGTCACAATAGAGTGCACAATCTTTGTCTCAATTTCCTACAGCATGTATATTTATTCATTTGTCTTCATTTGCTGAGCCAATGTAAAGATTGCGTCTAATGTGCGTTTGTTGGATTTCTGTTGTCTAAATTATTGCTGGGATTTTTGCTTGCATTTGTGGAGCAGGGCCCCGGGGCCGGCTGGGGACAGTGAACACAAGGGCTGGCAACACATCAGCAGAACAGTGCCAGCAGCCGCTGTCTCTCAGGGGGGCAGTTGGGTAGGTTTGTAAAGAACTAGAACTCGAATTGCAAGGCACACTTTTAAAGCTTTTTTATTATTTCTAAAGCCTAAACATATATATTTTCGTTTGTCAAAGAAGTCAAATCTAATCACAGTAAGGCATCACTGTTGGGTGTCATCTAGCAATATCTTTGGTGAGGATATGCCTAGATGTTCAAGTGCTATGCTTCTGACAACGTAAGCTGATCATACGCATAAATCGACTTAAAAGAGCTGAGAGTTTATCTGGTGTAGATGCTTGATGCGGAGTAAAATCTATTGGAGAAACTTATGCCTTATGTATTATTAACTGCACTGACGGGTTATAAACATCACCATGCTGTCTGTGCAAAACTCATTGCCGCAGTGCTTAGGTGTTCTGAGTGGTTGAAGATTTCGTATTGGCTCTATCCTTCAATGGTAATTTATTTTTAGAACTGGTGATGCTCTGCCGTTTGCCATTTTGAATGATCCATTGTCAGTTTTTCTTGTTTGTATTAAAGGCACAATATGTAACTTTTTTGCTTTAAAAATAGCAAAAATCACTATATCTATGTTATATATATTTTTTTTTAGTTGTGTACTTACATTATCTCAACTGTTTCCAAAAACTTTCAAACCAGGAGAAATTTGTAATTTAATTCGAGAAACGTCCCGTTTCTTTATTTCCGTTTTGTCGCCGTCAATGGCGTCATATCCGCGTTGTCCCTGGTTTCCGCTCGTGCTGCCATGGCAACCAGAGCTATGAACCACAGCCGTCTGATAGTAACCAAAGCGACAGACGTGGACAAATGTGTAGTTCGCAATGTCTATTTGCACGCTGTTGCTGTTTCGTTCAAACATTATGGACCATGGCAAGCAGACTTTGGATAAAAAAGGAGAACTAAAACGAGAATCAATATCAGCGCTGTTTTCGAGATGCCGAGAGCTCCCATAGACAGTATATAAACGAGAGCTCCACGTCCGAGACTTCGACCGCTCCTACATGTACTTTATTAAACAGGTGAGCACATTTACATAAAACTAATCAATGTTATATAGTTCAACAATGATAAAATGTTAGAATATGATCTGTATGTTATTCTAATGTTGATCTAGTTTACTGCTAGTCTCATACAGACAAACTAACACATACATTTCAACACATTCAAATGCAGTTTAGTGTGCTAGTGTAATGTTAGACCAAGTGAAACAGCGCTGCCTTACCTCACAAGTTTAATTTGTCTAATAAACTGACCTGTGAGTTGTAATTCTGCGTGTAGTTCGGTAGAATGAAATGTCCATATTCCTTTTATATCCGCGGGACTCGCGTCGCGTGTGGAGCTGATAGCTCTCTTAGCAATCCCGAACTGCTTCATATCACAGTCATGATAAAAGCATCGATGTATTCAGTCATCCATAAACATTATTAGATCGGTCGGCTTGACGTTGATGACAAGATCCATAATTCTTAGCAAATGTTGCGTCGTCAAACTACGCCTTTGTTATTGTAAATAGGTTAGCGACCCCTAGTGGCGAAAAATGCCATACTGTACGTTTAAAAGCAAACTTTCAGCTTCATGCTGCTCCTACAACATAAATGCACCACAGTAGCTGGAGAAACTTCTCTGTGTAAGGATATGACGTGACACGTGACTGAATGAAGTATTTGCAACATCCTGCGAAATCCACAATATAAATCTGAATACAAATCATTATTAAGCCGAACTCGTCATCAGTACAGTCCCATGATTAATGTGAACATGGTCTACGTGCAGCCTGGTGTTTGTGTCCAAAATTGAATACTGAGTAAGTACTGCATATGAATTTGAATTTACTTTGCGACTGTTAAAAGGGTATGTTCTATGTAGTATGGGTAGTATGAATGAAATTCGGATGTACTACATCCGACATGTTGTTACTGTCAAGTGACCTACCAGCGTCAGTTGTCACTGCCATTCAAAAATCCTCTCCCGTGGCTTTCAAATACTCTTTTCGAATACTATGCATTTGGTTATACTACTCTTTTGGCGTACTGTTTTTTGCATACCACAGTATATAATAGATAAGTATTCGATTTCAGACGCAGCACAAGTGTTCGTGTCCGGACAGCCTTGTGCGTGGATTATAGCACATTGTGCAAGGGATTTGAGAGCTTGAGAAGAACGGTCCACTAAATAGTGTGCTGTGACCTGCCATGCTCATGGTCAAAGGAGTTTTGTTAAGATAGCAGTAGCGGATGGAGGCCCAAAGTGACAGAGGAAGCCGTTGGTCAGGTTCAAGAATACATTTTATTTGCCACACGATGAGTCACTCAATAATTGGGAAACAAAACACAAAAACAAAAAAACTTAAATACAAACTGCACCAGACACATAATCAAAATAAATTATATTAACAAGACAAACTCTGACCTGTACATGCAGCCGCACGACACAAACAGCACTTCCCATTCCCATACTAAATTTCTGGAGCCTTTTTATAGGCCTAACTCCTCCCATGGTCCGGGACATACCATTTGAAAAGGTAATTATGTTTCACATAAATCACATATACATATAATAATAACAATAATACATACAACAACTCATATCTGCAGATACACACATAACACACATTATGTACACACAAATAAATAAAACAAATAACTCATAAAACATTTCTTTTGCACAGCTATGACGGATGGAACCCCCGGTGACGTCACACACACAGACTACCAAGATGGCGCAAACAACCTGTATAAATAGACCGGATTTTTAACTAAACAGGTTTGGCAAATGACTCGTCAAATGTCGTAAGTATATTTGTATCACTCTTAACACTGTACTTAATAAACCATATAAACCAAATAATAATGGTGAGGTGATTTATTTCTGTACATAAGACAACAATCCTATCATGTTATACACTGATGTTACAGCCACTGATTCCCCATATAACTCACGTAAACCAGGTAATACTAACATACAGGACATAATACAACACACCTTTAAACAAACAATAACATCAAATTTTACACAAGTCCGTGTATACATGATT
Source organism: Abramis brama (assembly GCF_963993115.1). Lineage (NCBI taxonomy): Eukaryota > Metazoa > Chordata > Actinopteri > Cypriniformes > Leuciscidae > Abramis > Abramis brama. Next base: position 44,289,914 of record NC_139967.1, read on the forward strand.
GTCAGTGCCGGCAAACAGACCGTGTTAACATGACGCCGATGTATGTATGAAATGTGCGTGTGTGTGTGCGTGTTCAGTCCGTGCATAGTCACAGACCCTGTGACAAGTTTACTTTGAAATTATTGCACACGCGCAAGACAGAGTGGAACACGGAAAAATATGTATACTTGAGCGGCCTTTATAGGTTCATCAAAGTGTAAAGTTAAATGGGTAAAGTAAAAACATGGTTGGGATTTTTTTCTCTCATTAATAGAATTTTGTAATTTTGATCAAAATAAGTTACGTCTAAATAACCGTCTAAAGTTACATTTAGACTTTATTTCAATTGGTCCACAAGTAACTGCAACTGCATGTCAACTAGCAGTCATTAGAGTATTAGTAGACTGTCTGCTTAATATCTGCTAACTCTTTATTTTGATGCTCCACCAACAGACATGACTGTAAGTAACTTCGCAAGTGAATGTCAACTTATTCTACTTATTCTTTTCTGCAAGCTTAATTTTCCTCTTTTACCCTTATCAGTTGAGGGCTATTCCAACATTTGCTGGCTGGGTGATGAGGATAGTAAAACCTGAGATCACTTACATTGTAAGACTTACGGCTTTACATTACACTTACGGCTTAATAAAAATACTAAATATTGACTTCATGAAAATGTAAAATCGCAGAAAGGGTTCAGTTTTGAGGTATGGGAATAGAAAATATCATTAGCTCAGCATAAAACAACAAAAGTTATTGTAAAGACTCTACCATGCTAGAAAAGCAACTGTGTGTTTCTTTAACTATAAAACTCTACAGCTTGTTAAATGTTACATTTTCTTGCTATGGCACACAATAGTTTAACCAAGGTTAAATCTTTTCATACTTTTGTAAAGTTTGATTTATAGAAACCCATGACCTTACTTAGTATTATAAGCAAAACTATATTCATGAGTTACTGTTAGACTGACTTAGCCTTGACTTTAATATTAAATAAAAACAGGAAAGATAAAACAGCTTGTGTGAAATTCTTTCAATTACTCTGGATTTAGTTACATTCATCTATTGAAGTATGACTCTATTAGCACAAAAGCATAATGAGATTTTTATAACAATGTGGAAAGTATTATCTGTCCATTTGCAAGCAGCCACGAGTGCTCAGACCTCAATTATACACCTCCTCAATGCCTCCTCCTGTTTTCTATCTATTGCTCCCACCTTCTTTTTTATGTGCATATTTTTGAAGGGTTCTCCTGAGGATTGCTGAGAGTAGATGTGCAAAGAAGCTGGTGTTAATTATTGAGGGACTAATCAAGCACATACACACACATACAGACGAAGAGTCAGCAGGAAATGAGGCATGGTGTGTTTCAGGGTCAGACTTCTACTTGGAGAATAAAACACTTCCATTGTATCGCTGTTACTAAGCTGAATAAAACAACTAGACTGGAGCGTGCAAAGGCACTATAAAAAACAATCCGTTTATTATACAAATCCTAAAGCATTTACATCTAAAACAGTAAACCGCAACATGATACATATATTTTTACATGAGTTTTTGACATGATTCTATTTTTGTTCGGTAGTGATGTCAAAATGTAAATATTCATCTGTGTATTCTAAAAGGTCAACGAGAAACATGCAAGGAGTAGAATTGTATTTCCTCCTTTTAAGTCTGCAGTACTTGAGGGTTTCTTTAATTTCTTATTTTAATTTTTTCATGAGGTTTAACTATAAAACAGCCTCTTCCTCACACCAGAAGTGCTGCATGCTTGGTAGACATGATTGTAAATTCATACTTCTGTATATTTTTATTGTTTATTTTGTGACATTTTACGGTTACACGGTCAGACAAGTGCAAATTGAATAAGCCAGCAGAACAGAAGTAACTGTGTTTATATGCAGAGCCATACAGTACGTGACCTTTACCCGATTGATTCGCATGGTTCGCCAGTGAAGGGCTTGAGACTGTGTGTTCTTGTGGGACCATCAGCCAATCACCTTTTGTACATTGCACCGATCCCCTATACCTCTCGTTATAGCTAGTGAACCCACAAGGAGATGACCCCATGTTGTTTATTTGGGTTGAGCCCAACTGGGCCCCATGGGTCAGAGCCCGGCCATCAGGAATGGCTCCAGGAGAGGCCCCTGGTTTCCTTACACTGGGCAGGGTCTCACTCTGATTCCTGGGACTATTAATTGGCCCTGTTACACCTGGTAACACCTGGTAACACCTGGATGTGTTTTGGTCAATCAGATCACAAGTAGACGAGAGAGACACATACCTGTTTACATCTCTTTTGTCCACTTTCAACCACTTCTGTCCTGATATCTTCAAGAGAAGGGTCTATGGGCGGGGAAACGTATGGGTTTTTTCAGATCTTCCGATCTAATGGACAAAATGAGCCTGTATCACTGGCTACACTCTATAATCACTGGCTTCGGGTAACGGCCGTACGCGAGTCTAGTTCTGGTGGAAGAGTGACCTCTAAAAATATAACTCTGATTGTGTTTGGCTGAAAGAAGAAAGTCATATACACCTAGGTTGGCTTGAGGGTGAGTAAATTATGGGATAATTTTCATTTTTGGGTGAACTAACCCTTTAACTCTGGGCCTGTTTACGAGTAGCCCGTGTGGAGGGGAAGAGAGAGTAAAGGCCATGACAGTCGCAAACTGATGCCTCTCAAGCTGCGCCTCAATCTCTCAGTCTTCTTTGTCACTAACACCCTTTTTGCATAAATGCTCAATCAACAAATCTATCTAAGAACCTACCCACTAATCAATGAAGCCCCATTTTACTTTTGTAACCTGATGTTTAATCAACAGATTTATCTAAGAACCATCCCACCAATCAATGGATTCCCATTTTACTTTTGTAACCTGCTCTTTGGCAATACCATTATTGTCAATGCCAACATAACCTTTTCAACACCTAATGTATGATCATTGGCCTTCCCTCTCTCTATTGCTCATTATTATACAACTGATGTATGCATACGTTTATAAATCCATCCATTTATCCATCCATCCATCTATTCTCTATATTGCTTATCCAGCTCATTGCTGGAGCCTATAGGTCTTAGTCAGGGTGGACGCCATATTGAAATTTAAGTGGATTAAAACAAGGCTGTGAGGAATATGAGGCATGTTCCTTGATCACATTATTTTCAAAACTGCCTTATGGCGTTTTTGTTTACTGAAAGTGTTTTGGAAAGGTGTTTTGTTTATTCTTGTCAAAAATTAAATATGGTGCCACACTGACTTAGGCCTATTCCAGCATCTAGGGCCGAAAGCAAGGAAACACCATGGACAGTCCATCACATGTATGCATTTGGCAGCCACTTTAACCCAAAGCAATTTACATTGCATTCAATGTATACATTCTATCAGTACATTAATTCCCTGGGAATCAAACCCATGACCTTGGCGTTGCTAACGCCATGCTCAACTGGTTGAGCAACAGGAATGCCATTGCAATATTTCAAATTCAGGGATTGATTTAGGATTTAAGATTTAGAAATCCAGACCTAAATCTGAAAGATTAATGGCATCGACTAATGAAAATCGTCCAGCTCGAGGGGTGGCTACAAGCATGCATTTGAAAATCTCACTGCACACAATTGGATAACACTACGACCAATCACAACAAGCCCCATACGCTTAGCTACCAGCGGAGCTAACTGGTCGATTAGACTCTTACCGTATCCAGTCGGCAAAACAGCAAAAACGCACTTCTTACAAAGGAATGATTCGAGCGCCGTTTTCTGTTCCTCTTTTAGATAAAAAGCCAAGTCTAACTCGTTCATTGTAGCGGCCAAAGCCGTTTCAAACAACTGGTGTTCATCCATAGCCATCTTGCAATGTTTACTAATGACTTCAACGTCACAGTGCTGTCGCCATCTGTTTAGCTTGCCTCTGGCCCGCCTATATCAGATAACCTGATGTGATTGGTGCAGCTCGGATACAAGGGCATATTTAATGAGCATCATTACTCGACGCCAGAGTAAACTCGCTGAGCAAATTCAACTTGTGCTCTCGCGAGAACCCTGGATTTCCAGGGTAGATTTAAGAGGCATTCTCAAATCAATTCTGAATGTTGCACAAGCACATGCTGCACATGCTAAATTTGTGTCTCTGAAGGTCTGTTCACATTTGACAGGTTTGGTTCGATTAAAACAAACTCTAGTGCAATTGCTCTGTTAGTGCGATTCATTTGAATAAGTGTGATCCGAACCTTGGTGTGAATCAAACAAGCGGACTGAGACCCCTGAAAAGGTGGTCTTCCAAACAATCCCTGGTGCTATTTAACAGAAATGTGAACGCAACACGTCTAAACAAACCAAAAACAAGATGTGGCGTCACAAGATATTACCCTAAAAAGGACAGAATATGTATATGTACAATTGTGGTCAGAAGTATCTTTTGCTGCACATCAGAATTATATTCTTTGGTTTTACTCATGATGGATTAAATGAATTTGGCCTTTGTGTTTCCACATATACTCCTGTGAAACAAGAAGTCATTGCTAGACAATTTCATCTTACTAGTCACCCTGGTGTGCAAAAAAAAAAAAATATTAATGGGAATATACTTCAGAAATATTTTACTCGTAAAAAATTCTAGGGATGCCAATTATTGTGGCCAACGTGTTTTGGAGAAAAACATTTATTTCATCATGCAATTTTTCCCCCACTTTCAATTATTTTACTTCAATGAAAGGTTATATTGTTGCGAATTATTTGAATGAAAAATAAAAAAGGATAATCAATGCAGATTTATTTTTACAAACATCTTTGATAATATTTACCAGGGGTGCCAATAATATGTTGTTCCTCTACATTCAAAATAATGTACTTATACTTGCCTAACCCCCCCCCCCCTCCCTCTCTCCCTCTCTCCCTCTCTCTCTCTCTCTCTCTCTCTCTCTCTCTCTCTCTCTCTCTCTCTCTCTCTCTCTCTCTCTCTCTCTCTCTCTCTCTCTCTCTCTCTCTCTCTCTCTCTCTGTGGGATTGTGGAGTAATTAGGTAGTCAGACTGTGTTTACAGACGCAAAAGCACTCTAATTTATTCCAACAGTTAGTGGTAATTCCCCACTTAAATTTATAGCTCCCCTCCACCACGAGGAAAGAGTCAGGAGAGGAATGAAAAATGGAGAGGCAGAAGGAAAGAGAGATGGAGACGAGGGAAGCAGGCAGACCTATGTTATTGACCAAGAGTTGTAAAAACACCCACAGCTTGCACACTCCCAAGGTTCTGTCTTTTTTTTCTTCACTTGGATGTCAGCTATCGATCTCCTGCGCTCTACCTCACGCTGCAAACTGGTGGAAATATAGTCTTCTCAATCAAAATAAGGCTGCTGAAAAATGTCCTTTTGTATGAGACCAGGCTAAAGTTCTGCCATAAGTGTAAAGGATTACACACAAGGACCATTTTTTTTATTTTTTATTATTGATTGGGTTATTATTAGTGCTGGCTGGGTAAGGAAAGCATCACTATTACTGGACCCAAACATAATCGGCAGAATTTCTTTGGATTTTTTGAACTGATTTTGAGGAAAATCCTAAAAAAGGATAATGTTAAACAGACCAGCACATATAGTATATATGAGTTACTGCCATGTATATATTGTATAATCAGCCAATCACAAGGCAGCAACTCATTTAGGCATGTAGACATTGTCAAGACGATCTGCTGAAGTTCAAACTGAGCATCAGAATGGGTGAAATTTTTTGAATGTTATTCAAAAATCTGCTCTTGTTTGCTCTGATTATTTTTCTCTTTATTTGTCCTTCTCTCTTTAAATTCATCAGAAATGTGTTCAGTAATATGCTGCTTCTGTCTCCTCTATACTACCATTTAGGCCACTCATAAAGCCGTGCTGTGCATCAATATTAGAGTCATTCCACGAAACCGGTACGATTTGGACTTACATATTTTTGGATTTTTTACCAAAATGTATTACTTTTCTGAACACCCCACAACATTAATGACATATTTAACTTTCAGAAAAACACATTTTCCCACCTCAGGCATCAAATCTCTATTATTTTTGGTAATTATTTTAAGATATGGGCACTTATTAGTCTTCAAGATGATAACGGGGTTGAAGTGACAAATACAGCTTAACATATAAATAGATGTTTTTTACTCAAATTCACTGTAAGATTTTCTATAAGCACTGTATTTCATTATGTAACCAAGAAAGACATAAGATATAAATTGCAATTGTAACTGAGTTTTATTGACCCGACTGCAGGAAAAACAACAATAACCTAGTGTACATTAGAACATTATAAAATGACTAAATAGGACCTCAAAATAAAACATATAACTCTGTCTGTCTGTGTGTGTGTGTGTGTGTGTGTGTGTGTGTGTGTGTGTGTGTGTGTGTGTGTGTGTGTGTGTGTGTGTGTGTGTGTGTGTGTGTGTGTGTGTGTGTGTGTGTGTGTGTGTGTGTGTGTGTGTGTGTGTGTGTGTGTGCGTGCGAGCGTGTGATTGTGGGGTTGAGGGGTTACTGAAGTACGGAACTAAATAATGTGATTTTAAGTCATAATCATGAATTTAATTAGAAGAAAAAAAAACATTACCAGCAAAAAAAGCACACACAGATATTCATGGGAATGGCAAAATATATGGACTTTTTTCTAATTTTATTATTCATATCCCAAGTACACTTTCATAGAAGGCCATGAGGGACATGACAAAGTAGGTGGTGTCAACTGAAAAAACAAGATCATTTCTAATATAAAGATAAAATGCATTTCATTATTTTTAAACTTTATTAAATGAGACATTTCAATTAATACAAAAAGCTTTTAAAAATAAATTTTGGTGACCCAACAGATAAAATACACTTAAAAAGGTCAGAGGGACTCAAATCATATCGGTTTCGTGGAATGACTCATTAATGGACACCGTTCCAACACATCAGGATCGATTGGCCTTAGGCTGACATTCTCAAAACATTTAATGTCTGACCTCAAAATCATACCTAGACAGGACAGGATCAATAATAGCATGCAATTAAACAGAATAAGCCATTGTACTTTTGGGGGGTAAATCAGTCGCACATTTGCACTAAAAAAAACAAAAAAAACAAAGCAAAACAAAGAACTCACTTCTAGATGTTTGATGTAGACATTAGAACAGTAGATCTAGCCCTATGGCAGCACACAGGCCTGATGAAGACTCAATGGTCTATCGACATGATGTTGTTAATCAGTTCGACCCCTAGATAATCCATTATGCTCTTAGCACACATGAGTGTAAGCCAACGACTGGTCGAACTATGGTTCACAAAGCTGTGAACACTGAAAGCATGACAAAAGATTATCAAACATAATGATTTAAAATGTACTTAAAACAATTCATTTGACTTTAACACAGAGTGCACTTTTTAAAAGTTTGCTTAAATGTGTTAAGAAAAATAGTCATTAAAGTGTACTCTTTGTACATTTAAGTGGCCTTTTATATCATTAATATTATATTATTTGCTAGTACAGTTTTTTAAAGATTTCAAATACACTAAAAGTGCACAGTCAATACCATAAGTGCAGGTAGGGTAAATAATGTAATATTTTGTATATATTTTGTATACGCATATATGAGTGTGTGTATTCTATTCACATATATCTTTATTTTTTTATATTAGCTCCTTCTGTCACCAAAACAAATTCCTTGAGTGTGCCAACATCCATCCATCTTCCTAGCATTATTCCCACTCATTTGCAGTGTCCTCTTCACACACACATTTGATTTTGGCAGAGGTTTTAAGCCGGATGCCCTTCCTGACACAACCCAGCACTGAGAGTACTGGGATACATTTACACTCATACTGCGACAATTTGGTAAATCCAATCCACCTAACCTGAATGTCTTTGGACTGTGGGGAAAACTGGAAACCCATGCTGACACGAGGAGAACATGCAAACTTTTCAAATTATAGTTGGGTGTCATGTCAACCTGTCAGTTTTTACCTCAGCTCAAACATGAAGTTATATCTGTATATGTTTACATACATCCAACTAAGTACTTTTTTGCATATTTGATCATTTCCATAAAACAAATAAATGAACCCAGATGCAACCTTAGTGCTCTCTCCAAATGAATTCAGTCTTATTCTGTACTTCATCTGACTGCCTTTCACAGACGTATTAATATAATTTATTAACATCTTACATAAAACCAGCACTGAGCCAATCCTCACTTACATCTCACCAATAAAACTTTAATATTCTACCAACCTTCAAGCAGACTAATTTTGAACTGGCAGTTTACATTTTTTAGTTTGAAATCTGATTCTTAGAGCCAGGTTTTTGACTACCTCTAGAAATCCTCAAATAGTTTGCATGGGTTTTAGAAGTAGCAATTCTCACCAAATACTGTAAGAACATGCACAACATCTGCCAGTGTCAGTCAGACACCAAACGCACATGGTAAGTGCCTAGGACTAGTACTGACTACAAATTATAGCAGATTCTGAAAAATTTATTGCTGGAAAAAAAAGGAAGAACATGCAATACATCTTCCAGTGTCAGTCAGATGCCAAACAGAACACACATGGTAAGTGCCAAGGACTAGTACTGACTACAAAGAAAAGAAATTCAAGGAGATTCTGAAGAATTTATTACTGAAGAGAAACAGTGTATGAGAAGGTCTTTCAGAATGGTGAACCTTGTCATTAAATACACCTAAATGTTTCCTTTTTGTGCACCAATCTTTCTGATAGTGACAGTGTTCGTGGGTTCTGGTGGACCCACTGCATTTTTGGGTTTTTAATTCAACACAATCAAACAATTTTATGTTAAAACACTCAACAGATGTCTACTTCATCCCAATTACAAGCAATATAAACAGCATATATGGTTAATATTTTCTCTTTACCTTTGTTAGATCACATTTAACACTGATGCACGTACTGGTGGCCATCACAGCTCCATCATAAAGTTTTCTTATGACACTGTTATGTCAGGTTTGTTTACAGTCTCAGATCAAGAAAACACTACTATGAACTGCCTGATCTAAAAGGCTCAGAGAAAGGTATGCCCACAGACCTGCCTTACGCAAAGAAAATATATTTCATTATATATATGACCAGTTGTGGTCAGAATTATTGGCACCCCTGGTAAATATAATCAAAAATGGCTGTAAAAATAAATCTGCATTGTTTGTCCTTTTGAACTTCATTAAAAAAAACATGTCAAAAACCGAACCTTTCATTGAAGTAAAATAATTGAAAGTGTGGGATGAATCACATTGTGAAATAAATTATTTTTTCCAAAACACGTTGGCCATACAGTGCTGGTCAGAATTATTTGCCCCCTTGGTAAAAATGATCAAAGATGGCTGTAAAAAAATAAATCTGCATTGTTTATCCTTTGAAAGTGGGGGGAAAATCACATTATGAAAGAAATGTGTTTCTCCAAAACACATTGGGAACAATTATTTGCCCCCTTTTATTAAATACTTGCAACCTCCTTTTTCCAAGATAACAGCTCTGAGTCTTCTCCTATAATGCCTGATAAATTTGGAGAAAAACATTTATTTCATAATGTGATTTTCCCCCCACTTTCAATTCTTTTACTTCAGTGAAAGGTTAGATTTTTGCTACTTTTTTAAATAAAATATCAAAAGGATTAACCATGCAGATTTATTTTTTACAGCCATCTTTGATCATATTTACCAAAGGGGCAAATAATTCTGACTAGAGATCAGAGATCATTCCTCCATACAGAATCTCTCCAGATCCTGCAGATTCCCAGATCCATTTTGGCGCTTCTTCTCTTCAGTTCACCCACTCATCTTCTATAGGGTTCAGGTCAGGGGACTGAGATGGTCATGGCAGATGCTTGGTTTTGTGCTCAGTGACACATTTCTGTGTTGATTTTGATGTTTGTTTTGGATCGTTGTTCTGATGAAGATCCAACCACGGCCCGTTATAAGATTTCTAGCAGAGGCCGTCAGGTTTTGATTTTTTAAATCTGTTGGTATTTGCTAGAATCCATGATTACATGTTTCTGAACAAGATGTCCAGAACCTCCAGCAAAAAAATAGGCCCATAACATTAAAGATCCAGCAGTATTTAACTGCGAGCATGGGGTACTTTTATCCCTGTTTGCACTAAACCCATCTGGTGTGTTTGCTGCCAAAAAGCTCTTTTTTTAGTTTCATCTGACCATAGAATCCCTTTTGAAGTTCTCGTGTCTGACAACTGAATATGCTGGAGTTTGTTTTTGGAGGAGCGAGGAGGATTTTCCTTGAAAACCTCCAAAACAACATGCGATGTAGGGCTTGTTTGATTTTTTTTAAGCTTTCTGACCCCAAGACTCAACTAATCTCTGCAATTCTCCAGCTGCGATCCTTGGAGAGTCTTTGGCCACTCAAACTCTCCTCCTTATTGCATTAAGACAATATACACACACATCCTCTTCCTGGCAGATTCGTAGCATCTTTAGCTGATTGGAACTTTCACTTTTAAATGCTTTAGATATTTTCTTACAGCCACTTTCTATTTTGTGAATCTCAATCTTTTGCTGCACATCAGAACTATATTCTTTGGTTTCACTCATTGTGTTGGATGATTAGGGGAATTTGGCCTTTGTTGTTTCCTCATATTTATACTCCTGTGAAACAAGAAGTCATAGCTAGACAATTTCATGTTCCTAGTCACCCTGGTGTGCTTCAAAATGTAAATATTAATGGGAAAATACTTCAGAGATATTTTACTCATAAAAAATTCCAGAGGTGTCAATAATTATGGCCAACATACATATCATTTCATAATTACTTCTATTGTCTTTGTAATGCTGAATGTACTGATAAGCATTTACATGCACTAAAATACATTTTAATGTAATTTGTATTGAAACATGTAAGTCATGTATACAAGTATATTTGTAATCACACGTTTGTAATGAATTAGCAATTTAGTTCATGTAAAATATAATGACATTAAATGTAATATTGAATAACAGAATATAGTTAAAAAAATACTTTACATGTGCTTTAGTGTGTTAGTTAGTCAGCACATCAAAATAAGTGTACTTAAAAGCACAACAAAAGATTATTAGAACACAATGATTTACAATTGTTTAAAGTAAAAAAAATTTTTTTACATTATTGCAAAGTGCACAATTAAAACGTGTACTTAAGTGTGTTAAGAAAGTTGTGAAAGTGACCTTTTATTTCATAAAATTGATCTGCAGGTCATTTTTGTATATACTTTTAAAATTGGAAGTACACTAGTACACATTCAATACAATTAAGTGCACTTCTTTTTCACAAGGATACTCTTGTGCAATAAACAATAAAATACAAAAATCAGAGTGCAATTTAGATAAAAAGTGAAATTGAAAATGCAAAACAATAATAACCTTGGTTGTCTCGAAGACCTATGAGCGCTGCTGCAAGTGGTATGAATGTGTCTGGGTGAAGGCTGCATGACGTATGTGAATTTATGAGGACACGGGACGAGTCAGAGAACAACCTTCTGGAAAGACTAAAAAAACACCAGAAGGCTGTATATGAGTCACTTTGATTATATACACTTTGCAAGTAGACCAAGATAAATATGTGCACAAAATAATTGGTCCCACTTTATTTTAAGTGGCTTTAAGTACTATGTACTTACACTGAAATTCATATGGACTTATTGTGTACATAAGTGTTTTTACATTGTACTTATATTTTGAAAATACTTGCATGTAATTACAGCTGTAATTAATTTATGTAATTGCATTTGTAATTACACTGTTGACCCTTCCCTTACACCTTAACCCACCCTTAAACCCACCCATACCACCACACCTGTCCCTAACCTTACCTGTATCACGCCTCAATAGCAGCACAAGTGTTTCACAATACAACCTACATTGTACTTATTTTTCAAAGTAAGTACATAGTACTTAAAGCCACTTAATATAAAGTGGGACCAAATAAGTCGTTTTTTAATGAGGGTTCTTTAAAAAGTCAATATTATTATGCTTATAGGGATTATACAAAATAAAATTAATGGAATGGAAATGAATGGAAGTAAAGGAGAGCCATGCAGATTATGAAATTGCCACAAAATCCCATTGACTTTGAACCAATGAGCCAATCATATCTAGGGAGAATAAGAATATAAGAATATCAGAGAGATTTAGGGGTGGGCTATTAAACCAGAAGATGCTATAAACTGAATAGAAATGTGCTCAAAATCACTCTGGCCTGACAGACATTGATAACATTATTTTGGAATAAATAGTACGTTTTCAGGCAGATCTGTTAAATAAAAATAGCTACGTCACAAAACTGCTCAGAACGCAGTTGTGACAAGGCCAGGAAACGCTGGAGGAGATGTGGTACAATCCCTTGGCCAAACTATATACCAGCACAAATCCCAACGACGTTTCTTCTAATTCACTGCAGAGGAAATGCAGAGCAGCTTAACCTCTATAGACAGAGAGGCTTGCCAGGCAAACAGAGAAACAGTCAGTAAACAAGAACAGTAGGAGAGATTAGTTGAGCCCCCCTCCGCCGGGCGCTATCGCACATACACACTGCCCTGAGAGCCTAATTAAGATGAGTGTAGTTTGCGCAACCAACCCAACACAACAGAAGACCCCTACAGTGATTTCTCCTAGAGTGTGTGTCTCTATCAGTTTTAGTATTCTCTTTGTCTGCCTCACACTTATGCTCTTTTCCCCATATTTATTCCTCTCTCTTATATCGAGCACACTATTGGTATACTGTATAAAATTGCAAACCAATAACGCTGAAAATGCTGCAGGACACCAAACAGACTGTAGTTAGCAAAGCTATATACACTGCTATCTCATATAGGTATCTCTTTGCCAAGTTTCCACAGTATTTTAAGGCAAACTTTTCAGGCAAAAGAGACAAGGGGAACTATTATGCCCCTTTTTACAAGCCTAATATAAGTCTCAGGCAGAGGTTACGTTAGACTTACGCATTGTCCTTCATTTTGACAGACAGGGTCATAAAAATTCCGTCATAATCTAACCTTTCGTTTTAATTTTCATATTTTAATGATAGTAAGCTATTTAATATGCTCTATTTTTTGTTCACATTTCCATTTTTATTCACAAACTTACAGGACAAAATAGGCTAGATTAATTTATTTATTTGAAGAGAAAGTTGAACAGAGATCATACGTGGGTCACTTTTCAGGTTTCATCATGAATGTTTGTCGCAATAAGCTTTGTGCTTTGTTACTTTTGAAACAATTAAAGTAGGCCTATCAGCTTTCAAATTCTGTCCATTTTATCACAAAATTCAAACAACACTAGTAGCGCCTCAGTTCAAGTGAAGTGAACGGCAGTGAACGCGATCATCCCTTGCTCTTTACTACGTTACAGAACGAAATAAACATGAATGAACATCAGAAAATATGTTGAAATATACAGTCCAACTTACCGAAATCCGTATCATGTGTCTAACCATTTCAACCACAGAAAGACATCAATAAAACAGCTTGTAAAAAATATTGTCACATAACTCAGAAAATCCATTCGTTTACCATCAACTTGATAGTCAGCAAGATCGCACTCGCAACCAAGTGGACAGGGGTGAGCATTACAGTTGCAAGTTACAATACATCAGCCTCAGTGTGATCTGTCAAAATGACGGATGGCTTTCAGATTTTTCTGTCACTGCCAAAACACAACCTCTGGTCTCAGGTGTCCCCAGACTTTTTGAGTGGAAGCAAATATCATGCTGTTTTCGTTTATGTATCTTTAAATGCAAATGAGCTGCTGCTCCTCCCTATCCAGAAGAGGGCGGAGCCTGTACAGCTTGTGCCTCCTTTACTCTGCCAAAAACTAAAACATCTGTTTGGTTTTGATGATCATATTTCTGCCACGCTCACATGAAATTGCAGTTCTCTGTCATCATGAAATGATTCTTTGCCATATCAGTTAAAACTTCTGATGGTTTTCTGAGCGCACACATCCGAAGCTCGCGCACAGAAAGCTGGCTCTCAGACGGCGCTTCACGTGAATATTAAACTAAGTACTATTTTGCGTCTTATTGCGCTTAAACTGTCAAATACACAAGGTTATGTCAAAAACACACAAAGTTTACACAGTCGGTTATGTCTGTGAACGTAAACAGCAGGGAAATAAATTGCATGAAAAAAAAAACAATATAAATGTGGATTTGAAGTGACATAATAGGCATAATAGGTCTCCAGTGTTTTACTTCTACTTTTAGTGTGCTTTTGTCATTTTTGGAGGTTGGCAATTCAAATAAGTGTCTGGTTTCACTGTATGACAAAGAAAAGCAGTTCAGAACATTATAAAAAGCGCTTTTGTGTTTGATGGAAGGCAGAAAATCAAACCGGTTTTAAATTACATGTTGGTGAATAAATTATGACATCATTTTCATTTCAACCCAAAAGTTTAGCCTGGGTAAGTAAAGAAATGTAATAATCTAAAACGAGTTCATTGTGGTACCAGAGTGATTTTTTCATGTTGCAGGATAAAAGCAGCTTGTGACGGTTCCTTGTGAGAGTGTGTTGGTCTGTAGGGAAACAATGGTGTGTTTACAAGGTGTCAAGCAGTGTTGGACAATGAAGTCAACAAATGTAGCAAGCTCCGCTGCCAGCTACTCTAGAGGAAAAAAAATGCTAAGTAAGGTTGAAAGCTATCTTTTACAGATAATAGCTAGTTATACTGCAAGCTACATGACAAAAATAGCTTTATGATTCATAGAAGCTATATTATAACTATATAGTAGCCTATAGTTAGAAAATTTCTTGTTTGGACTAAAGTAGGGTCATTGCACGAAACAAACAACCAACAAAAAATGGCCTTATTATATATTCTTTATAAAGTCACAGAACCTTTAAGCACTGCATGTCTTTTCAGTTTTGGCGACAAATCTAAATCTCAAACAGTGGCGGAAAATGTGTTAATTGGAGTGAGGAATGTAAAAATTGTAACTTTCAATCTTACTCAAAAAGTCTGTTCAGGACAAACTGGACAGCAAGAGCAACTCGTTGTTTAAAGAGGTAGTGTGAATGAAACCTAGAATACCCAGTGTCATGGTCTGGTTTTTAGTTGAAAATGGTGTCATGTAAACAGCCCCTAAAACAAAATCCCCTGTCACTCATTAATGCCTATCGCCATTGCGCCCGTTTAGGACAAAACCTCTGATTAACGAGTTAAAAGATACTTTTTATTATGTGTTGCAGCATTGCGTTGTATCTGTTGTATTGTTGTTGAGATGGTGACATTGATTCTTGGCCATAATGAGCAGCGAAGTGGACCAGACATTATGCCGATGGTCAGAAGTCTGGCTCTGCGTGACCAGACAACAATACAGCCATACTGACAGTGAGACATATAAGCTTTGAGGGGTGTTCTGAACATTATAACGTACTGACATCCTTGTTTTGCTGAAGAAATGGACATCTGAGTCTATTAGCGCCAACCCCCTGGCGGTGGGGGGTTTCAGTCATGGTTATTTGTCTT
The DNA here is from genome assembly GCF_963993115.1 of Abramis brama. NCBI lineage: Eukaryota > Metazoa > Chordata > Actinopteri > Cypriniformes > Leuciscidae > Abramis > Abramis brama. Next base: position 44,305,365 of record NC_139967.1, read on the forward strand.
TTGCAGTCTTTAGACCAATGTCATCTTTGAGATTGATCTTTGACCTTCTGCCTGCCAAGGCTTTGCTTATTGAATAAATGACAATAAAGGCAGGCAACAATAAATACTTTTTATCTTGCTCTTAGCATGTACTGAAGCAGAAATATTACCTCTTTTACTCAAGATGCACTGGGGTATTGAGTTTTGTACATTGTAATGCAGCCTTTGTCGGCCCTGATGCCTCTGAGCTAAGACCCAAATGCAAGTGCACTCTCACACAAAAGAGTCTGGCTATCTATTCATTCAGTCAGAGAAAGAAAATAAAAGACGGTCAAGCATTTGAATTTTTAGACAACCAAGGAAAAGGCCCAAAGATACTTTATTTTATTAATGGTGCTTGCAAAGGCAAGCATCTCTATTGTTATTGGTCTTACTTAATACTTAGAATTAAGGATTTGAACAAACTCACCAACCTTGAAAATGAAACTTTGCCTTGAAACTCGTTATGCTCCGTTTGTGCTACGAACATAAATGGTACCTCAAATAGAGTGGCTTGTTAAGGAGTTCCTTTATCAAGTAATCAAGACCATTTCCATCTGTTGGGTGATAAAACAAGTGGGGGGGGGGGGGGGGGGGGGGAATCCCATAGATTTACATTGACACAGTGACACAAGCCTTATATAGAGAGACCATGGGCCTCATTTATAAAACACACATACAGAACGATCAGATTGGATACTAAATACCATGGATTTGATCCTACATCACAAGTGAGGAACAAATTGGGATTTAGAAAGACAGAAGCTGATATGAAAATGTTCTTGTGCATATGCCAACTGAAGAACAGGCATACTAACTTTCTGGCACTCATATACCAGTGATTCAATTATTTTAACATTGTTTATGAAAATGTAAAAATAAATAGGCAATCACAATATGCATTAATTTAATTATGTTCGCAAATGAGCAACGTTTTAACCGCTTTTTAATAATTATATCTATAAAATTAATTCATTACAGATTCCCTGAAAACAATACCATATGTCTTCACACATGTTGTACAGAAACTGGGCTATGCCGACATTGTAAAAAAAAGAAAGAAAAAAAAAAGGGTTTTGGAATAGATTTAACAAGAAAATACTAGTTCAATCTTTCCAATTAAATTTGCTACTTTCCATTTCTTTGTAATTATTTGTGAAATTTACTAGCTATTTCTGAGTGAAAATAGTTTCAAAGCAAATTATTTATATTTTTGAGAAGCCACTTGGATTTCCTTGCCCATTGATGATGAGTACCGTACTTCTGAATCATAAAGAGATATTTTGGGGCATTCTAAGTGGAGTTGATGCACTTGTTCACATTGTGCTTCAATTTAAGATGATTTGCAATTTATAAAAAGCGATGCATTTAGGAACAATTTTGTGCATATAAACGTTTTATAAATTGTTCATTGGAAAATGTAGTAGCCTACATTCACATTTAGCAATATTAACTATTTTCCCGCCATTGACAGAATTTTCCGGCAATCCATTGGTGTGTCCAAAACCGCATACTGTATGAGTAGGTATGACTTGTAAATCTGATTTTGCGACCGTTTAAAAGTGCTTCCAATATAGAATGAATATGGGTAGTATGAATGAAATTTGGAAGTACTGTTTTTTTGTTTGTTTGTTTGTTCGTTACTTTCTTTAAAAGCAATCTCTGTTCTTTCTTTTGATATATTATATGTTCAGATATTCATCCAACAAATATTCTGGTGGTCATGAAACTTTTGTGAAAATGATCAAAAATGCTGGTGTTGCTGGCAACTTTTTAATAAGAAAAACATAAACACTGGTAGGGAAAGAGTTAAATGCATGTGTCTATAAATGAGACCCCAGAATATTAGAGAGGGTGGGCTCTTTTGACTCTGGCTATTAAGCAACCACCTAGAACATACTTGAAACCATCTAGCAATGCCCTAGCAGCTTCTGTACCCTGAGCATTTATAGCAACGTCAAGAAACCAGTCACACCATAGCAAGAGCACAGCAACACCCTATGGCAACCCTGGGCAAGCACCACTCATACTGTCTTTGGAGATAGATAGTGAATACTTGGAGTGGAAAAGGATGAGCAGAGTGGAAAACAGAGATGAGCTGGAGGCTCTTTTCCCCAGGGCTGGGGGATGTGGAGAGCATGTTTGCCTCAGTAAGCAGGAATGGGAGTGAGGCTGCTAAAGCGGGGGTAGAATTCAGCTTATGCTGACAAAAGTAAATTCACGCTGTTCTGGTATAGTAAGAGGGTCATGATTCGTAAATATCTCTAGCAGACAGAGATGTATCATTGTCTGGTGTATGAGTGTGTGGTACACACAAATGTGACTAGACATATTCAAACACATTATTCAAAACACAATACATTTACAAAATAAAGCACATTAAAGCTGCCATGTGTAATTTATGTGCCTGTCAGCATATAGTCTCCCGCACTGACCATACAGGTGCTGGTCATAAAATTTGAATATCATCAAAAAGTTGATTTATTTCAAGAATTCAACTTAACAGGTGAAACTAATATATTATATAGACTCATTACATGCAAAGTGAGATATTTCAAGCCTTTATTTGTTATAATTTTGATGATTATGGCTTACAGCTTATGAAACCCACGAAATCAAAATCCTAGAAAATTTGAATATTACATGAAATCACACAGTAATTACACAGTGATACCATGGTCATTGAACCAGGTTTTGGATCAGGATTTGCACCTGCCCACACTGCCAAAAGAACCAAAACCTGGTTCAATGACCATGGTATCACTGTGTAATTACTGTGTGATTTCATGTAATATTCTAATTTTCTAGGATTTTGATTTTGTGGGTTTCATAAGCTGTAAGCCATAATCATCAAAATAATAACAAATAAAGGCTTGAAATATCTCACTTTGCATGTAATGAGTCTATATAATATATTAGTTTCACCTGTTAAGTTGAATTCTTGAAATAAATCAACTTTTTGATGATATTCTAATTTTATGACCAGCACCTGTAGTCTGTTCACTCAACATCTAATGATATTCCATACAAAACTGTGAAAATGGCAAGTAACAATCAGGGCCTGTATGTATAAAACTTCTTTCAAATGCTCTTTTGAATAACCTTTCACTTAAGTGTCAAGTTCGAAGTGACTTGTCTAAGAGTAGGAGTCTTTCATAAAGAAGCTAAAAGCAACTTTTAGAGGACTGAGACTGTTTCTTAAGTGCTGACTGAAGTGGCACTTCAGTGTTGTGAATCAAGGACTTCAATGATGTCAACCCAAAATGGCCGCCCTCATGCTCTGAATCAGCCAATAGTGAGCTTGTAAGGGTGAAGTCACAGCAGCATGACACCAATCATTTAATGTAATTATAAGAAAATCACTTAATTAAGACACTGAAACATTTATTTTAATACTTAAATTTATTATAAAAAGTAAAATAAATTAAGAAATTAAAAAGTGTTGATGCTACGGAATCCTTTTCTATTGATATATGTCTCCTCATTTACGGTTGGTGTGATGATGCGAACATGAGATCCATCAGCGGCTCCAACAACTCCAGGGAAGCTTGCAATCCTGATAAAAGAAGCTTGTTTTTGCTGCATGGTTTGAAGATCAGCTGGAAAGTCAATGAACTGCCATACAGTAGTGGCCAAAAGTGTTGACCAGCCTAGGAAAATTGACATCTTCACCCTTTGTCCAAACATTATTAAAAATGTGTTAAAGATTTTGTAAGCATATTGCGTAGTTGTGCTTTGAGTCAATTGATTTATTTTGGGATAATGCAAAAACAAACAAGAGAGAACCAGTGAAATATTAATAACTGATTATGTTGTTGTCAATGTATTCTTTTTCCTGGAGCTTTTATTTTTCTTCTAAAACCTGTAGCTTGCCTTTTTTTGCCAAATAATTTTGTCAGTTAAATACCTTCACTAAGGTCAGTGTTTTGTTCTTCCTTAATATTTTTTTAATTAATAATTATTAAATATTTCTCTCACATTTTGATGGTTTAAGCGATCTTGTAAGGACATTAAGAACAAAAACCTACAATGTTTGGTGTGGTTAGTGTCATAACAGTGCTATTTCAGACCTTACTCTGGACTGATGGGCTCAAGTCCTCACTGGTGCACTGCTGCATTTTTACAGTTGCCAAGAAATGTCATTATTACTTTCATTACTGCAGTCAGAGCATTGATTTGTAGAGTGGGAGAAGTTATTACATTTCTTACAAGATCAGTTACAAAAAGAATACCTTTACGATCAAGCCTATATCGTTTATTTAACTCCCTGTCATCATAACGTAACATACATAACTCCAATACATTATATATTTGATGGAAAGTGTGTTCTCCTCCTCTCTGCTGCCATCTTGTTACTCCCCAGCCAACAGGGAATGTTCCCATAACTTTCACTAACGTTTATGTAAAAGTTATGTAAATTTTTAGTAAAAAACTTTCCTGAAATAATGTTTCTGGAACTTTCTTATAATGTTTATAGAGTTAAAATACATTCTTGTAACGTTGAGAGAAAAACGTTCTTAGAACAAAGTTTTTAGAACGTGCTTGTGATGTTATTTGTTCTTGACTGATGTTCTCATAATGTTGAGTGAAAACGTTCTTATAACAACGTTCATGGAACGTCCTTGTGATGTTATTTGTACTTGACTGATGTTCTCATACTTCTGAGAGAAAACGTTCATAGAACAACATTCTCAGACACAAAAATATGTTCTTAGAATGTTTTTCTAACATTCGCATTAAGTTATGAAAACGTTATTTCTGAATGTTTTCTGAACGTTCCAAACAACCGTTTTTTTTTTTTTTAAGTATTAAAGTTTTCTCATTTTGGAAATGTTATGAAAACATACATTTTTTTTATGTTTTTTTTTTATTTTATTTTTTATTTTATTTTATTATAACCCAAAGAAAACCTTCCCAGAACATTCCCTGCAGGTTATTTTTAGGTTTTATTTTACAGTATATTTTAAAGAGAGCTTTCCAGAACGTTCCCTGCAAGTTTTTTTATAACCTTAAGAGAGAGAGAGCATTCTCATAACGTTCACTAACGTTCTTTAAAAGTTATGTATAAATGTTTAGACAAAACGTTCTTAAAACATTTTTAAAAAACTGGATGTTTTGAACGTTAAGAAAACATTCAGAAATAACGCTTTCATAACATTTCCAAAATGAAGAATTGAATGTTCCTTTAACGTTCACATAAACAAAGAAAAAAACGTTCTTAGTTCTTTTAAAAAAACGAATGTTTTGAACGTTCAGAAAACATTCAGAGATAACGTTTTCATAACTTAATGGGAATGTTAGAAAAACATTCTAAGAACATATTTTTGTATCTGAGAATGTTGTTCTAAGAACGTTCTCAATAGTATCAATAGTTCTAAGAACTCTCAATAGTATGAGAACATCAGTCAAGTACAAATAACATCACAAGGACATTCTTTATTACTTTCTCTAAAAACTTTGTTCCAAGAACGTTTTCACTCAACATTATGAGAACATCACAAGGACGTTCCATGAACGTTCCATGAACGTTGTTATAAGAACGTTTTCACTCAACATTATGAGAACATCAGTCAAGAACAAATAACATCACAAGCACGTTCTATGGACGTTGTTATAAGAACGTTTTTACTCAATGTTATGAGAACATCACAAGGACGTTCAATGAACGTTGTTCTAAGAACGTTTTCACTCAACATTATGAGAACATCAGTCAACGTTACAAGAATGTAACGTATTTTAACTCTAAACATTATAAGAACGTTCCAGAAACATTATTTCAGGAAAGTTTTTTACTAACATTTACATAACTTTTACATAACATTCGTGAAAGTTATGGGAACATTCCCTGTTAGCTGGGTTTCTATTGTGTTGTTTTCCACATGTCTTGTTAGATTTGACTTGTCTAGTTGTATGTTTGAGTTTGTGTTCTTTTTTCTCTTGTGGTGGGGTTGTGTTTTTGTACAACAGTTTCCACCACAGTTCAAACCCATGCAGCATAGGTTAATTAGTGATACTCGAGTGTCTGTGTGTAAGCCTGGTGATGGATGGGCCAACCACATCAGGGTGATGTAAACATTCAGAAATAACGTTTTAATAACATTTTCAAAATGAGTGAATGGAATATTCCTGTAACGTTAACATTAACCAAGAAAAAAAACGTTCTTAATACATAAAAAAAAAACTGGACGTTTTCAACGTTTAAAAAACATTCAGAAATAACGTTTTAATAACATTTTCAAAATGAGTGAATGGAATGTTCCTTTAACGTTCACATTAACCAAGAAAAAAAACGTTCTTAATACATTAAAAAAACTGGACGTTTTCAATGTTTAAAAAACATTCAGAAATAACGTTTTAATAACATTTTCAAAATGAGTGAATGGAATGTTCCTTTAACGTTCACATTAACCAAGAAAAAAAACGTTCTTAATACATAAAAAAAAAACTGGACGTTTTCAACATTTAAAAAACATTCAGAAATAACGTTTTAATAACATTTTCAAAATGAGTGAATGGAATGTTCCTTTAACGTTCACATTAACCAAGAAAAAAAACGTTCTTAATACATAAAAAAAAAAAACTGGACGTTTTCAACGTTTAAAAAACATTCAGAAATAACGTTTTAATAACATTTTCAAAATTAGTGAATGGAATGTTCCTTTAACGTTCACATTAACCAAGAAAAAACGTTCTTAATACATTAAAAAAACTGGACGTTTTCAATGTTTAAAAAACATTCTGCAATAACGTTTTCCTAACCTAATGGGAATGTTAGCAAAACGTTCTGACAACTTATTTTTGTTAGCTGGGTCCTGGGTTAGGATACCTCTCCAGCACTTTTAAATAATTTAGGAGCTTAGACCTAGTCTTAACACTTATAGGAAACTTTATGAATCACACTATTCTTTTTATTCTTAAGTCAATAAGAGTCAAATTATATCATTCTTAGAATTTTGACACACTTAAAACAAAAGTGTTACTCTAAATGGGTTTATAAATATGGCCCCTGATTTCCTAACCGAAACATAACTTTTGCATATTTGTTTTTTATCAGTCTGCCCTGAACAAATTCAAGTTTAAAAGGTCCCATAATGTTTATATTATGAGCACTCGTATGGAAAAACTAATCACTGGATTTGCCTAAATTAGTTTGTGACTTGTCCAGAATGTAATATTGACAGCTAGCAGGTGAAATGGGGCAGCAGTATTGGACTCCAAAATATTGGAGAGAGTTGTCCCCCGCCCCACCCCTCCTCCTCTGACTCCACGCTCACATGGGTTGCCAGATTGAGGACACACAACAGGAACCAGTGCAATTGACAATGGAAAGGGTTAAGCCTTACACTGTAAGTTGATCAGCTAATGCATTTGCTCTGGTCATAGGGCTTTTAGATGGATGCCGAGGCTTTTTAGGTTGGGTAGAATCTCTGACCCAGTTCGTTTGCTGGCTTCCATGGTAGCAATACGCTGTGTTTTCCACCAACTGGCAACCTAGGGTGTCGAAATACTATTGGGTAAATTAGCAGTGGGCGGGATCACACAGACCCAAACAAAAAACAGACATTCTGACCTGGAATGCATATTTCAAAGTAGAATAACTGGCTGTATATATATACATATATATATAGGGAACAATAGGGAAGAAAAGACTATCACAACTTCTGTTTCATGCTTTAATTGCATACTTTTCCATAAAAGCTCCCTCAAACAATCTTACTTACCTCCCCTTCCTGTCCTGGTTCCCATCCGCCATTGTTCAATCAAATGTAATCCAGTTGGAAGTTGACATGTTGAGCTGCTCTGTTGCTGAAGTTGTCTTTGTGCATTAGGCTGGGATAGAAGGATAAAGTGTTTTGACATTGAAACAATTACACACGATTAAGCTGTGAAGTAAAACACCACACATACATGCATAATTGAAAATGTAATTTTTCACAAATGTATTATGTGCATTATGAATTGCCTAATTGATGTGATACTTTAATTAAAATGAGTGCAGGTAAAGGCCCTGAGGACCTTTTCTGTACAAAGAATTTCATAATTTCATTAATCAACCAGCTGATTACATAGCATCTCATTTTACTCATATCCTCAAAGAGCCTTATAGTTTCTCCAGCTTTTTTTGTTTCTCATTTAATCATGTCCTTGTGTTATTTATTTATTATTATTTTTACTCATAGTAGCCTACAATAGAGAAAGGACACGAAGGATGGGGAGAATGTGGTAGGGAAATGTCACTACTCACTAACCACAAGGCCACAGCTCATCTCTTCCTCAGCTTGATTCTTCCTTTCTGCATTTTTTACCGTGTCTTCCTCTCACTATCTCGCTTCCCTCCCAAAGTGTTGATGTATGGGTCGGGCGACAGGTAAAACAAACACAGGCCCAATCAATGCTGTAAAAAGGCAGTAAATAAGCACGGATGTCGGCAGCATTGGAAAGAGAGATGAAGGACAGAGGAAGGGAGGGAGAGGAGGAGTTCATTGCTCCATTTCCCAGCATAATATCCCATTTACCTGTCAGTGTAGACCATAAAATGGCCTGACTTGGTGTGGTGTGGCTCTATTGCAATGAACCAAAGCACATTACAAATGCTTATATGGTCAAAAAGACTTGAAATAGCCTGTCCATATGTGAAATGATAATAGATTAGTGAATAGATTAGTGTTCAACGTTGCAAAGACCTGTGTGGCTGCGCCACCAATGTTAAGTTTTAAATGCTGGTCCTCATTATGGAAATGTGCTGGTTTCCTCACCAGCTTCCTTAACTATCTTAACCAGCAATACATACTTGGTCAGTCAGTATCTAACATCTAAATATTGCTGGAGTTCAGTAGGTCTTTGAGTTCTATTGTTTGAAATACTTGGTAGGAAGTACACAAAAATAAACATGCAAAATATTCAGTGCTTCATGGATAGGATCCAGCAGTGTTGGGAACGTTACTTTAAAAAAGTAATTGTCAAAGAATTTGGATTTTTTTTTTAGCAGTTTTCAGAAGTCAGTTGAAATGAGTAGAACAGACAGGTGTTTGTACATAACTTTCGATATTTATTGCATGTCGACAGACAGCAAGAGGTTTATCCTGCACTTCAAGCATTATCTTTGTAAGAAAAGTAAACAGTTACACCATATAAAGTGCATTAACTCTAGCAAATTAAATCAACCGCTCTCAACTTTTTTATTAAAAGTTTTATTAATAAAGTAAAGGCATAGAACCAGTTTATTTGTAGTGCACTGACAATAGTTTTATATAATTAGTTCATTAATTAAATTAATAAAAAGACAAAAAGACCTTGAGATATGTTTGGTAATTGTACCTGAATGAATTGAAAATTAATTTGCTACATTTCAGATTAATAACGTTATATTTGTTTTCCTTAAAATTTTAATTAGCAGTAACTTAAACACTTTGCAGTTTGAATATCCATAAACAAAATTACGGAGTATGTTTTTATGTTTCCACTGTTCGATCCATAGGGTTCGATCGCGTCCGCACCTCACACGCACGCACGCACACACGCACGCACTCACACAGATGTAAACACTTTGCGCCTTTTCGATCGCGCCCGTGCCTCTCTCTCTCTCTCTCTCTCTCTCTCTCTCTCTCTCTCTCTCTCTCTCTCTCTCTCTCTCTCTCTCTCTCTCTCTCTCTCTCTCTCTCTCTCTCTCTCTGTGGCGCGTGTGCTGGCATGTGTGTAAAAACACTGGCTCTGATATGGCTACCATGAAACACATGACTCTGCCTTAGCCAATCATAATCGCTTAACTCGTTATTAACCCACCTCCTCACTAGCTGTGCGAGCCAGGGGTGCGTTCGGATTACACAGTTTATTCAATCAATGCATAGTAACGCAACGACTTTAAAGTCCAGTAATGTTAACGGCGTTGTAACGACGGGAAAAGTATTAGTTAGATTACCCCGTTACTGAAAAAATAACGTCGTTATGTTATTCCAAACACTGGGATCCAGAAACAGTTTGGAACCCCTAGATATTAAGACTCGATATTAAAAAAAGTAAATTACATTATCAAAAGATGGGCTCAGTGACCAAAAGCTTGTGGTGAAATGAATCAAATAGAGGCAACTATGGGTTCCTGATTTCTTGTAATAAATCTTGAAGAGTCAAGATATATCCCTTCAACATGTCTTGATTTTAAATGCAAGTTATCTTATTATATGGGTTTTTCGATATTTTTAGTGGAAAACAAAACAAAAATAATTTACAGTGTAAACTACAGTATAAATTCATTTGCAGAACTTAGTCATAATATAACTTACAAAAAAACTAACTGGGGTTCATTTTACAGTTGTTCAGTTGTGTTTGATCAGGGTTAGGGGGGGTACAATGGTGTTTCATGTATTCAGAGTTGTTTACAGTGTTAAAGAGATGGATTCTCATGCTAAACATGGCCAAAGTTTAAAAAAAATTATTTTGGACGAATAACGGAGAATTTCTGTGCCGAAAATCTTACTTCCGGGTTGGTACAAGTTTCGGCTGTTTTTTTTCCGATCGTGGATCTAATGACGTAGACGAGAGTGGAACTCCTTATATGAGCATTTCTCTCGGAAAAGCGCGCCCCTGCACACGTCGACCAGAGGAGAGCGAGACCACGCACATCAATGCGCTTCAACACGAAATCATCGGCAGCGCTGCATAGGATTTGTTCAAGAATGTCTCCAAAAAAGTGTGTTTTTGGATGTGAGGGAAAGCTTACCGTGTTCAGCTTCCGAAAGAACCCAGCGTTACAGGAACAGTGGATGCAGTTTGTTTTTCCGGGGCAACGGAGTGTAGCAAGTGCGGTTGTGTGTTCTGGTCATTTCAGTGACCTATTTCTCTATAGCTCCGCCCACGGCACACCTCCAGGAGCTCGGCTTTTTCCGGAGAGAATCGGAAAGCTGTATTTTTCTTTTATAAATATGATAAAACTAAAGACTTTTTGGAGATATGAAGGATGCTCTACTACACTATAGGTACTCAAGATTAACATGAGATTAGGTGAAACTGTGTATGTTATGTACCCTTTAAGCAGACAATCTGAGAGTCGCGGGAATGGAGCGAGGCCAGTGGTGCGAGTGCTAATGAGCGCCAACTATGCGTCACACTATAGTCTTGAGTCTCACGGAGGAGCTCCAGAAGGATAAAAGGAGCAGTGATGACAGTGAAGAACAAGAGAGGCCTGGTGTAACTGTCGTAGGCCAGTAAGAGCTGTCCATGGAAACCTCACTCCCCTGATCTCAAGAGGCGCTCTAGCAACTGACGCTAGAAGCTACGGTGTTTAGCCTCCTTGTTAGAGCGCCCGCCTCCCACGTCTGAGACCCCAGGTTTGAATCCTGCTCAGAGTGGGTCAGTAGGACTGGTTACACAGGGACGTTTGTGTTGTGCTTTATGTTTATATGCAGCAGTTTTCCATGAGGGGCTGCCAATTTACTTTCATTTTGTTGTTTACGTTTATTTTGCCATTAAAGTTACGTTTAACAATCGCCGGTTTCCACCTCTTTCTATTATGAGTCTTTAACATTGTATGATTGCAAAACACTTTTACCATAGTGCATGAATTGCAAACTGGAACAAAGTATTGTGCAAGCAACTGCATGATTGTGTGAAAAGGAATAAAAGTTGTTGATGTTTTACTGCCACTAGCATTCATTTAAGCTGGAAACTGCTGTGAATTGTAGTAATAGGAATATTTTGGTACAGGTCTCTCGTGTCCCTTATGACAACTGTCTTTGTTGCTGGGGTGGAGAAACAGGCGTCACACAGGGACAGTGTTGGTGAGTCACACGTCCCATAAGGCTCAGGTTTAGAAGCACACACAAAAAGACAGAACTCACAGGAAAGAAAAATCCTCATTCAATTCTCTTAATATCTCAACTGTTTCCACACAGGTCTGGTCAGAGAACATCGCTTTTGATGTTAGTTGACCAGCATGGACTTTCCATTGATGCTTGTTAACCTGCTGGTTAATCTTGTTAAGAAGCCTAGCGGAGACAGCAGCATATCCCAGCAGGCAAATGCAGGTCTTTTCAAAAGGGTCCTCACATTTTCCATTGGGGATGGACATCAGCCAAGAGAAACAAGGATCGAGGAATGATTTTGATTCCTTGTATAGGCTGACTAAAGCTGAGCCTTAATCAGAAACCAAAGCTCCTGAAGCTGGTGTGAATTTCATCTTCTCCTTCAGGCTTCCAGAGGCCTGTGAAATTACCAATCACACAAACCTTCTTAAAGAATCCCAATCAGAGGGCTCATTTTCCACTCCGCTGGCTCGTGCTGCTGTCCTCCTCTCTTACTGCTGATCACAGAGCAGAGGTGGAGCGCAAGGAAGGAGTTGCCATAGATACATATGGTTGCAGGTGCAGAGGATCTGTTAGCTAGAATACATTTGCTTCTCTCCATGTGTGTGTGTGTGTGTGTGTGTGTGTGTGTGTGTGTGACAATGTGAGAAAGCAGAGTGACTCATGTTTCCCCACCAATGCCTGGTTCAGATTACACTTTTTTTTTTTGTCTGTTACAATAGTCACTGTGTCAGATTACGCGATTTTGACTCCTAAAATTGTTGTGTCGTGGACAAGAGATATGTCAGACTACACGTTGCTTTCCGACCAGTCATCGCGTGCCGTCTCACACGCACACATTCACTCACACATATACACACACACTAACACTCACTTACTCATTCACACACACACACACATTCACTCAAACTCACTCGCTCACACTCTCACTCACACGCACACTCTTGCTCACTCACACACACCCGCACACTCACTCTCGCTCACTCACTCACTCACAAACTCACACACTCACTCACAAGCACGCTCACTCACACACACACTCACTCACTCACTCACTCACTCTTGATGGAACCCGTTGTGGAGGACCGAGAAAAAAAAAATCATGCTAGTCTTTTTATGGTGATGTCGTGAAGCATCGCAGACGCGGCGTCGGTTGTCGTCCACTATGAGATGAGATGACAGACGAGAAAAAACGATCCAATCTTGCGTCCCGGTGAGTGGGAGTGGGTGAGTGGGATCCAACTGCAGCATTCAAAGTTTATTAACAAAATAAAAAAAGTTAATCCAGGCGAAAAACAGAGTACATTCAAACACGGGGGGAAAGCCAGTGTGAAAACAAAGCACACGATACATCCACAAAGGTCCAAATAGCAAAAACAAGAAACACAAAACCAGGGAACTGGAACAGATACAGTGAATAGGATACGAGCTGCTGCAAGGAAAGTAGGGAGAACCCCTAACAGATCTAGGCAGGTGGTGCTGGGGAAGGTGGGAGAGCAGCACTGAGTCGAGCCAGGTCACAATGAAAATAAATAGGTTACGTTGATAGAACAAAAAGATTGGCCAAAGCAGCCGGCTTCACAAGAACCAGTCAGCTTCTTGGAAGAGTTTTAAGGTGATAAAGATAAAGCAAAGATCAACCATTTTCCCAAGAGCGCCTGGCTCAGTTTGGCCTTCAATCACTGTTTTAAGTTAGCAAGTTTATTGGTGTTTTTAAAGAGAATATTTTTCTAAGCAATCAGACCTATTGCTTGCCTGGTGAATAGACAAATGATTTCACAGATTTCACAGATTACAGCATATCGAATAGCCATTCAGGTTATCTGGGTCATGCGTTGGCACCAGAACATCATTCATTTGAGGGTGTGCTCTTATAATAAGGGCCCATAAGCAACTACCCATACTGGACTAGAAACTGCGTACCACACCAGTCTCAATGTCTAATGAATGAATTTCTGTTCAGTGATATGAAAAAAAGCTGCAGATATTAATAGACGTGATTAGTTGGATTAATTAATCAGCGTATCATCTGATACATTACAAAAAAAAGCCCTACATGTACTGTCAATTGACAGGCCTGAACCTTACACAATGAATGCATTTATATGTTTCTCTCTCACTCTGTGCTATTAAAAGTGTATTTAATGTATTTAATTTTCAGTTTGGCTAATCTGTATTCTGCTCTGTTTATGCGTGTGGAAAGGCATTCAGCTCAATTTGCTGCAATGCCAGATACTTAGAGAGCTGCTGCAAGCTTTCACTAGATTGACCCATGCTAAATGATAGGCCTCCATTTACACACTCTCTCACACTCTATTACACACTCTTACCCTCTGTCTATTTCTTTCCAACTCCATGATGGGCGAGCACACAGGTGCAGTGCTGCTCTTTGATAGACAGTTGTTATTTGAACACTGTATAGTTGAATTCCTTTTTATTGATAGCAAAGGGTCTCTTTCTCGGACTATATATTCTTAGTCTAGCTCTGCTGTCCACTGATAATGGCTGTTGCAGTCTGGGAATCACATTTTCTGTTTATTTATTGATCAATGAATGACACTAATAATCAGAATGATAAAGATATTAATTGTGAAAGAGGAGATAAGATGCAAAGATGTATCTACCTCTTGATGTCAACATGACCGGCTGACCAAAACACTGAAACAAACTGCTACTGTAGAACAGTCGATCGAACAGCATTATTATGCCTTATGTTATGCTCCTATACAAGCACGTAGGGTCAGGGTCACATACACAAGTTAGATATCACTCCTTATAAGATAAACAATATTGGGAGTTGTTTCCCAGCAACAAAATAGTGGTATAGAATGACAAATCATTGCTGTATTTCAACTGAATAGAAACTACAACAAATATAATTTTGCATTCCCATTTGCTCCAATAGCAAAAGAAAAAAATACATGATAGCATTTCTATGATTTTCCAAAATACCACTGATTATGGTGAACAGAAGAGAATCTTTTATATGTAAATTGCAACTTCATCATTACAAAGTTCAAGTTTTAATAGAAATAACATTCAAGTATATTTGAATGATAATGCATGTCAGTACATTCAGCAGTAAAATCTGACCATTTTTTAACAATAGAATTATGTAATTATGTATAAAGTTAAGTTCAACTAATTGCATTTAATATAAACTTAAACTACAATACTTTTTCTTTTAGGTTTGAATAACATGCAAAGTCATGATACTCCGAAAGGGCAACTTGAAATGGAAGCCATTGTCTTTGCTGTTGTGGCAGGAGCAAATTAAATTCTAATAAGCGCTCTCGCAAACGAGCAATGCGACATGATCCGGAACAGCTGCCGATTTAACAGGACATCACTGCACAGCATGTTGGGTGTTTTACAGATTCTGTTGCTGATAGCCTCTAAATATGAGGCAATGCTTGAGATGATGCACAAAAGAAACGTTAATGACGGGGGTTTGTTTGGTAAAACAGCAAGCAAGACTCTAAAATAAATAAATACATACAATATTGGCCAAAAATGTATGTCCGGCCTATGAAAAATTACATCTTCACTCTTTATTCAAATATTATTATAATTTTGTTAAAGATTTTGTACGCATATTGTGTAGTTGTACTTGAAGTCAGTTGTTTAATAACGCAGAGAAACAGCCAAATTGTGTTGACATAGTCATCCAAAGACATTATGAACACATACAAAAACAAGAGAAAATCAACGAAATAGGAATAACCGAGTCATTGTATGCTTTTTCCTGTGAACTTTTTGTTTTTTGTTTAGTTTAGTGTTTTGTAAAAAAAAAATTGATTTTCCTCATATATTGATGGTTTCATTGAACTTGTAGGGTCATTAAATACAAATATCCTACTGTATATATATATATATATATATATATATATATATATATATATATATATATATACACACACACACACACACACACACAGTGTTGGGGAAAGTTACTTTTTTTAATTGCATTCCTTATTTACTACATATGGAAAATAATGTTTTACGTTACTTTTGCGTTACTTTTTCTCACCTGGGCTGATTTGATTGTTTATTTTTTAATTACAAAATAAAAAGTTATATTTTTGGCAAATGTAATGGCCCTTTCACATCAAAAGCGAAATGAATAAACCTCAGGCTAAAGGAAATGCAAATTCACGTCTGTATGGTTAATAGTGAGATAAGGTATATGTGTTATTTATCATATTTTATTTGCATAATATTCTGAGTTTGCATTTCACTGTTTGTATTCTTTTTGAGGAATATTGAATCTGTTTTTGTGCAAGTGAGATGAAATGGAAAGAAGTGGGAAAACAAAGTAACTTGCGTTATTATTTTAAAAACTAACTTTAAAAATGTTTTTGTTCTAAATTTAAAATGCGTTACTTTACTAGTTGAATAAGTAATCTGATTACTTGTAATGCATTACCCCCTACTGTGTGTGTGTGTGTGTGTGTGTGTGTGTGTGTGTGTGTGTGTGTGTGTGTGTGTGTGTGTGTGTGTGTGTGTGTGTGTGTGTGCGTCTTGCGTGCGTGTGTGTGTATGTATGAAGTATGTGTAAGTATGAAGATTGTCTGGAATATGACTTTATATTGTATTGAAAACAAAACTCTAACACTGAGAGGAGATTGTTGTTTCCGTTCAGAGATCCGGGGGTTTCAATAAATCCCTAAGTATGAGCAATAGTGATGCATTTTAATATTGTCATATTAAGACCAACCCCCATTTGCTAAACAGAGCTGAATTTATGCTGTCTAGCATAAAGAAGTTCAAGGTGACCATGTTAACGTTTCTCTAACAGAGAGCTATAAGGCAGCGCCATGCTAAATGCTATAAGACATTTCACCCACTTCAATAAGTCTTTCATTCTGCCCTTCATCTGCTTTCCCCCATTCCTCCCCTGTCCATTGTCCTCTCTTTAACCTTGTCAGAAATGTGCCCTCCTCCATCTATTTCCCTTTCACTGGTGTGGGCGGCTGCTGCTATATTATCAGCTCATTTAAAATTACCTTCATTTTTAATAAACTGCACACTGGCCTGTGGATCAGATAAAGAGGGGGTGCTCTTAATGATGGAGTGAAAAGGAGAGAAAGAGAAAAAACAGGAGCTGTGAATGAGAGATAACTCGTTATTTCTTGAATCTGACATGGAGTATTTCATCATCGTCTCCTTCTCTTTCTCTCCTCTCACAGAACTGTCACCCTTTCCCCTCTACCTCTCACACACAGTGTGGTCTTCTTCATTCTGAGGCTCTGCTGGGATCAGCACTCTTTTTCTTCAGACGCCTCTCCTTAAAAAGGATGAGTCGACTCAAAAATCTCCACTTCATTCTACAACATGATGTGCTGGCGTTTATAACAAAGCCATTGTTTTGATGAAAGAGTGAGAGTTGGGTAATAGTCATGCCAAGCGCCCTTAAAGGGTTAGTTCACCCAAAAATGAAAATTCTGTCAGTAATTACTCACCCTCATGTTGTTCCAACCGCGTAAGACCTTAAACAAAAACAAACAAAAATAACGACTTTATTCCACTATTCATTTCCTTCTCTCTGGGCCTCTAGTTGGTTCACGTAGTGTTTTTGCGCTGCGCGTCTGTGTTACACGTCACCACGTAGGCTCACTATTGGCCGACGCTGGTCATGTGTGTGATGCGTGATGACGTGCAACACAGACGCGCAGCGCAAAAACACTACGAGGCCCAGAGAGAAGGAAATGAATAGTGGAATAAAGTCGTTATTTTTGTTTGTTTTTGCGCACAAAAAGTATTTTCGTCGCTTGATATACTTAAGATTGAGCCACTGTAGTCACTTGGACTATATTAACGATCTCTTTAATAACTTTTCTGGGCCAGCAAGTTTCGGTCACCTAGCAGCCTATGGAGAAGTGATCCAGCACTCAGATTTCATCAAAAATATCTTAATTTATGTTCCGAAGATGAACGAAGGTCTTACGCGGTTGGAACAACATGAGGGTGAGTAATTACTGACAGAATTTTCATTTTTGGGTGAACTAACCCTTTAATAAACTGTAGTTTGTTGTTTTATTTGACAGACTTGATTCTGTTTTATACAAAAGATGTTTTGATACAAATGATACATTCTATTTGTAACCTTTTTGAAAAAGTTAGCATACTTTTAAAAAGAATACTTGTTATGGGATAATATACTTTAAATGAATATACTTGAGTGCGAACAGAATGCAATATTTTTTTGACATTTCATTTCATGCCAATTGCAATTAAATAACAAATTTATTATAGTTAACATTTATATTAAATGCAATAGCTGAGCATTAGAGTTATTTTTTGACCCTCTTAAGTAGGACTTCTAGGACTTTCATACACACCGTAATTATGTTAAACTAAAATATATTTAATTTCTATTGAAACTTGAATGTCATACATATTTGCAATTTCACATTTGTAATGATGAAGTTGTAATATAGTACATATATATTTATTTTAATAACATTTGAATAACATACTACAGTTCAAATTACAATCATGTACTTTACATGTGTACATACAAGTTTTGTATGTGTACATACAAAAAGTTTTACTTTAATGTACATTTTAAATGATCATGTTTTAATAATCTTTTGTTGTGCTCTTTTGTTTTACACTTATTTTATACATAAAATAAGTGTAAAACAAAAGAGCACAACAAAGGCCCACTGAAGAGCCTTGAAATGTACAGTTATTGTCATCAAACAGAAGAAAGCAAACAAAGGTAAATTCTGAATAGAGTTTTATGAACAACACAGTTAGCAGGTTAGTCTCTGGACTGCAGATAGTTATGGTGATACTGGCATGTGAATGAGAAGTCTTATTTGTTGCAGGTTGAAATGAGAGGTGACTGGAAAACTGGATAACTGGATGACGGTGATTCATGGAAGACTGAAGGACGACTGACGGAAGACTGATGGAAGACTGAAGGAAGACTGAAGGAAGACTGACGGAAGACTGACGGAAGACTGACGGAAGACTGGAGGAAGACTGAAGAAAGACTGAAGGAAGACTGACGGAAGACTGAAGGAAAACTGACGGAAGACTGAAGGAAGATTGACGGAAGACTGAAGGAAGACTGACGGAAGACTGAAGGAAAACTGACGGAAGACTGAAGGAAGACTGACAGAAGACTGAAGGACGACTGAAGGACGACTGAAGGAAGACTGACGGAAGACTGACGGAAGACTGAAGGACGACTGACGGACGACTGACGGACGACTGACGGAAGACTGACGGAAGACTGACGGAAGACTGAAGGAAGACTGAAGGAAGACTGACGGAAGACTGACGGAAGACTGAAGGACGACTGAAGGACGACTGACGGAAGACTGAAGGAAGACTGAAAGGAAGACTGAAAGGAAGACTATGCACAGATAGGTTTTCCAAAGGTAAGTAGTGAGGTAGTGGTTCTGTGTAGAAACCAGACAACCATGTGTGTTATGGTGCTGGCCTTTATGGAGAAACTGATGAAGCTGATGGCAGACAGCTATGGTGATGTTGAGTGTGCACAGGTGGTAGCAAGAGAGGATGATGGCAAATGTAGTGCAGTGATGACAGGACTGGTGACTGAGGATTGTGACAGTAATTCAATATGTTGATGTAATTTCCACTAATACAGGAAGACTGGGCGGGACATATTGAACAGCTCCTCCCCTTTTTTAATATAGCCAATAGCGTTTTGTTTATATCACAGCCTGGCCAGACCCATTGAGCTTGGTAAAGCTTACAGACAGCCACAGCCTAATAGATTCCCCCTTTTAGATTTAAAATGAAACTGTTACTAAAGCAAAACACTGAAAATCATCCTGCTGAGGATGTGTAGTTTGAAAAGTGTGTGATTTATGTTGGTGCATGGCACCGGTGTTAACTCCTCTACTCCTCAGTGCTGTTTCTAACGCCGAGTCTGTCTAACCGTCTCTCCTCCTAAATGATTCCGATACATTTTCTGGTCTGCACCGACTCAAGCATATGATCCGCTCTGTGCTATCGTGTCTCTGGACCGAAGCTGCGGAGGTTTCTCGTGACACTAACGCGAAACCAGACTTCATTCGCCCCAATGTAAATCATATTTACACTGAATCGTTCCCTATCCCCTATATAGTGCACTATGCGCCATTAGAAAATAGTAAATGTGTGAACAAGTGACCAAATTCAGTCGCAGCTTCAGTGTCTATTTATAGTGTAGGGGGCGTGGCTTCAAATTCTAGAGAGCATTTGATTGGACAGAAAATCTGATGAGAAGCTGAAGTGCAGAGTGATGTCATCAAAATCATTAATCCATATTGGTGTTAGTGAGAGACTGTAAGTTTTGAATGCTTATATCTTCTAATTGCGAATTTTGGAGCACACTATAGATAACAATAAGGCTAACTTATTCATACTAAAAGCCAAACAAAAATTTAATTTTGATTTCATTGGGACTTTAAGTGGACTTTTAGTTCAATATTTTATTTCAATATTTTAATATTAGATTGTCTGTCATTTCTTATGTCATTACATAAATTGGTCAGTTCATTAATCTGTAATTACAGGTTGAATCAAAAGTACGACTGATGTTCAGCTCAGTTCAAAATAGCGTAACAAAGCATAAATTTATTAACAGCCCAGCAAGCAAGTATTTATAAAGTTCTTTGGCGTAGGCCCCGTCTGTAGCTCGCAATCCGAGGGTAACAGAATCGCCGTTAACAAAATTTCCTGCCTGAAGACGAAGGCAGGGGCACAGCCGACCCTCTGGGAGGTATGGACAGGGACCATCCTGGTGGTGGTGTGGAGGATGGAGGTAACTGATGGCGTCACCATCTGCAAACTCAGACCGGTGTAAGTCCAATCTTTTATACTGCAAGTATTAGAACACGATTGGTTGTATTGGATGTGAAGGTAATAAGTGACGTAACAATTGAGTCTTCATGGCAGAACTTATGCTAAAGCTTTCATTTTCAGCTCTCTTTTGAATAAGCAGCATTCTGCCTGACCTTGTGGAATCTTTTGGTTAAATAGTTAAATTGACTCACTAAAATCCCTTAAAGTTAACAAAGGATAAACTCAACCTTTTCATATATGCTGATTCTTTTCAGGAATTATGCTTGATAATTTCTTGCAAGAAAGGCCTACATTTTGCTCAATTTATAGTAAGGCTACTGAACAATACTCTATGGTCGCTGGCAAATTTCTGGGGGGGAAAAGTTATCTTTTTCTAAAATGGTAACTGGTGATGTAGTAGACAGTGGCTTTCGAGTACTTATTTGTTAGTTGATGCCTGCTTAAATATGCCATTTACCATGCCTGACATCACAACAACCCCCATTTGGGTCAGTGTGCCAGATTCACTGTGCTCTTTTACCATGTCTCTATCCATCCTTTGGTGAGCGATAGAGGGAGAGAGATGAAAGAGGATTTGTTAGTTTACACTTATACATTTACACTTACAAAGAGACTGTTCACATAGTTATAACCATATTTACTTTGCCATAGGTATGACTCTCAAATTGTCCCATGTGTGCAAAAGTGTATATATATATTAAATACTTTACATGTGCTTTAGGATGTTAGTCAACACATCAAAATAAGCGTACTTCTTTAAAGCCCAAAAGAAGATTAAAAAATAATGATTTAAAATGTATTTTAAATTAAAATATTAATTTGACATTATTACAAAGTGCCCTTCTAAAACGTTAAGTGTGTCAAAAAAACAATCAGGAAGGTGCACTTAAGTGTCCTTTTATTTCATTAACACTATATCATCTGCAAGTACAGTTTTTTATACTTTGAAGATTTGAAGTACACTACAAGTGCCTCGATACAATTAATCGCACTTCTTTTTCAAAACAAATGTGTTTCTTTCATAAGTGAACTGTGGATGAACAGAACGTCTCGGTTACGTATATAACCATCGTTCCCTGAAGGAGGGAACGGAGACGTTACGTCAGTGACTGACGAAATGGGGGTTTTCCTAGAGAGCCCTATTACCTTCAAGTTATTAGAAAACGAGCCAATGGTGTGAAAATACCATGGGTCTGCGGAATTTGCATCGCGAACTCCGCCCCACCATGTAGGTATAAAAGGAGCCGCAAGTGCAAACTCGCATTATGTTACCTGCTGAGGAGCCGAGACTTTGCGCCCCGGCCGTTTCAGCGGTACAGCAGAAGTGGCATGCGGACGTAACGTCTCCATTCTCTCCTTCAGGGAACGAGGGTTACATACATAAGCGAGACGTTCCCTTTAAGTCAGTCACTACGAGTTGTGTCAGTGACTGATGAAATGGGGGTCCCAATCTAATCTCGCCACTGCGGCTGTCTTCCAATGTCCTGCGCAAGCCCCAGCTCCTTGTCGTGAGGCTAGCACGAGTGAAGGGCCAGGCTAACGCAAGAATACCAAGGTACACTGGGTAGCATATCTGGAATATGTAACAGCGCCTATCAGCAGGGAGGAATACACATATGACCTGAGTACGGGATGCATATGGAGAACTCAGAGGTATCCAGCCTGCAGGGTGGAATGTTTCAACCTCGAGATGGCAAGAGGGGTCTTGCCGAGGGAAAGACACGTGCTCGGAGGAGACTTACCGTGGAAATACACATGTGGGGGTTGCCCAACCGGGGAACCATGCACATGGAGGCACCTGGTGATGACCACTCTGGTGATGGCATCAACAGTGCAGGAGGAACTGGGGGTCTATGGAGAACTCATCTGAGTAAAATAGCGCACATATCTAGTCCATGGAGTGGAATGGCGCAGCAAGCGATGACACCGAGCAGGTCCTACTTACTGGCTATTGGAAGCGAGTACACGAGAGGACACTGGCTCTACATGGAGATTGTAGAATCTCGTGAATATGTTAGGTGTCGCCCAGCCTGCAGCTCTACAGATGTCTGTTAGTGAGGCGCCATGCACTAGAGCCGAGGAGGAAGCCACACTCCTGGTGGAATGTGCCTTCACCCCTAGGTGTCATGGCAGGCCCTGCGCCTGGTAAGCCAAGACAATGGCGTCCACTATCCAGTGAGACAAACTGTTCTTGGAAAGAGCCTTTCCCTTCAGCTTCCCACCGTAACAAACAAAGAGCTGGTCTGAGGTCCTGAAACACCGTATTCTGTCTACGTAAGCACGAAGGGCGCGTACTGGACAGAGCAGTGCCAAGGCTGGGTCTGCCTCCTTCGAGGGCAGCGCTTGCAGGTTTACCACCTGATCCCTGAAGGGAGTGGTGGGAACCTTGGGCACATATCCAGGCCAGGGTCTCACGATGACGTGAGAGTTAGCCGACCCGAATTCCAGGCACGCTTCGTCAACCGAAAATGCCTGCAGGTCCCCTACCCTCTTAATGGAGGCCAATGCAACCAGGAGCGCCGTCTTCATGGAGAGGTACTTCAGCTCGACTGAGTGCAATGGATTGAAGGGAGCTCTCTGCAGTGAGGTCCCAAGAGGGCATATGTGGGTGGCGAGAAGGATTTAACCTCCTCACCCCTCTAAGGAACCTGATGACCAGGTCATGCTGTCCTACCGTCTTAGACTCCACAAGGTTGTGGTGCACAGAGATCCACGGCTTGCGATATGCAGGGGGGGCGTGGCCCGAGGAAGACTCGTCGGGTTATTCTACACCGTAACCCTCAGATCACCCTGGCCACCAGCCAAAGTATCCCTTCTCGAGGAAGAGATAGATTGGGGTGTGGCAGAGGGGACTCTACCCCCACGGAGGTCATTGAGTACCCCCACAATGAGAACATGACTCATCCACGAGCACTGCCTGAGCGTGATTAAAGCCCAAACACGCTAGACAGCACTCGTGACTGTCAGGCGGATGGATCATGCGCCCACATCCAGAAACACACGGACGAGACATCTTGAAAAAGACGTGCCCATTCAGCTCTTTTAGAAGAAGCTTAGCAGTGATGAAGCGCACAGGGGAGAACACGCGCCACGTGCAAATCATTGCACAGATGAGCCGCGGGACCGTGAACCCGCTGAAATGCACCGTCACACCAACACCGACTGAGAGAGACGCTCGTTGCTCTTGAGAAGGCGAAGAGAAGCACATAAACACTTCGGCTCCAAAGTAGAAACATAATGCAAGACTGCACTCGCGGCTCCTTTCATACCCATGCGTTGGGGCGGAGTTCCCGATGACCATTGGCTCGTTTTCTAATAACTCGAAGATGATAGGGCTCTCTAGCGAAGCCCCCATTTCGTCAGTCACTGACGTAACTCATAGTGACTGACTGAAAGGGAACCACATTTAGCATTAAAAATAGTTCATTAAAAATAATAATAATAATAATAATAATAATAATGTAATTATTTATAATTTTTGTGGAACTTTCACCCTGCTCTATTCGATACAATGAAAGTTCACATTGACCATGTCTGTGTAACTCTAAAAAGAACTACAAAACACTATGAAAGTAGTTCATATGACTTGTGCATTATTTCCAAACCTGCTAATTCTTCGAAAATTTCTTTAACACTTTGCAGTATCACAATGCATTAACTGACATTAACTAACAATTAGCAAAACATTTGTTACAGTATTTATTCATCTTTGTTAACATTAGTTAATAAAAATGCAACTGTTCATTGTTAGTTCATGTTAATTCAAATGTATTAAATAATATTAACAAATATATCTTTTGATTTGATAATGAATAGGTAAATGTTGAAATTAACATAAATTAAGATAAATTAATGCTTTTTTTTTTTTTTACTGTTAGTTCATGTTGACTAATGTTAACAACTGGAGCCATATTGTAAATTTCCCATTCTTTCTTATTGTGTTTTATAGAAAAAAATATCAGCATGTGGGCTTCAGACAACTTTGAGATTAAAAAAATTAACAGATTCATTCAATATTTGCATTTGGCACAGAATTTGAAAGGCTATATGCAGTAAAACAGTGAGAAAATGGTGGGGAATAAGATAATTGAAAACAACAGGAGAAACCGATGAAGAATGGAAGGAGTGATGATTAGAATGTGGAAAGGTAGAGATGGCTTGACAGGGTCAGATCTCTGAAATGAACCAGAAATGAAGGGAATAGTGGGATGGGGGGCAGAGATGTGAGAGGAGAGGAGGGGTACGAGGGATCGAGCCGGTGAGGAGAGAGGTTAATGGAAATGAAGAATAGTGTGCAGGGTGGGGGTTTAATGTGACACACTAACTGAAAATGGCTTTTTTCCCAGCCATCACTGAATCGATGCATCCAGTTTCTAAAATGAAAGCCTATCACACAGCACAGCATGTGTGGATGTGTGCAGGTCGAGATGGGGCTTGAGAAGACTAGAGGCTCGAGACATCACTAAAAGTAGGCTAAGTTCCCTTGTTTTCCTCCCTCCCTCTCTCTCAGGACACATGATATCTGAAACATTGCCATAGCATCTGTCCTCCCAGCACGCCGGCCTCCTGCACATCTGAACACTCACTCAACTTCACCTTAAAGTCAACATGAGATCAAAACTGTCCTTTCCGTTTTTACTTTCTTAAAGGGATCTTGTCATCATTTACTCACCCTCATGTAATGAAAACCTAAATTACTGTCTTCTTTTCCTTTTCAAAATATCCTCAAAAAGACAATGGAGGTCAATAACCAAAACTGTTTGATTACTAACATTTGTCATAATATTTCATTTTGTGTTGAAATAAGTCACACAGAATTGGAATGGCATGAGGGTGAGTAAATGATGACACAATTTTAATTTAAATTGTATCCCTTTAATACACGTTCCTGGTCCGTTATGCATGCTTCGTCAGGTAATATTATTTTTAGTAACACTTTATTTTACAGTGTCCTTGTTACATATGTTATGTGTACTTACCATAGTAATAACCGTAAATTATGCATTTACATGCAACTAACCCTCAACCAAACCCTAATCCTACCCTAACCCTATAGTACATTTTATTAATTATTATTACTCAGAACTTAAATATGTAATTACACTGTAACACTGACACCTTAAAATAAAGTGTAACCCTTTATTTTAAGTGGTCCGTGTTACAGTATAATTATAAATTTAAGTACTGAGTAATATTAATTAACAACATGTCCTTATATAGGGTTAGGATTGGGATTTGGTTTAGGGTTAGTTGCATGTAATTATGCATAATTTATAGTTCTTACTACAGTGACTATCTGTAACGTGTGTAACAAGGACATAAATTGTTACCTTTTTCATTTATTTCATCAAACTGGAGTCACCTATAAAAAAATGGGTAAATATAAAATTTTAATGTTATGATTTTTTTTTTTATCTACTGTATTACCCAATTGCCAAATAACAGTATTCAAGAGTATAAGCATTGTTTAGTCATTTATCCCTGTATATGAAGTAATAGTAATAATAATTGGAAATGGAACAGTTTATTGAACCTTTAAGGCAAAATACTCAAAAAAACACATTTTTTTTTGTTTTTTTTAATATCTAAATTTGATACATCTAGCTTTTATGGCTCATACAGTATGATATAGGAGAATATGGAGCTCATATTAAAGGAGGACAAAAACACCTCAATTTTATTCAGAGGCTCAAACTGAGCAAAAATATGCAATTTGGTGCAGTTACTGATATTTACATGTCAAAAAGTAAGAAAATCTTGTAATGGAAATCAATGTGATCTTTATAACAGTATAGCAGGCTACCTACATAAATTAATATAAATATCAGCTGTCACTCTATATCTTCCAATAATATGTCTTAGTTGTCACATAGTGTTTGTAGTAATGCACGACGAAGGGGATAAATAACCAAAACAGCCTTTATTAAATCCACAAGGACTATCTCAGGAGAAATCATAAACACAACCGCGTGAAACAAAGACAATATTGGAGAAATTAACTGAGGAAACTCAGGGCTTGTAGAACTAGGCAAGGAAAACATACTAACAACCAAGGAAACTAGGGAACACAGGGAAAACAGAACCAATACACAATTAAACTAAACCGAAACAGAACATAGCCTATACATGTTACATCATTAAGAGGATATGAAATGCTTTGTTTTATGATCAAAGCTCTATATATAGTTTTAATTGTGGGGTAAAACAAAGCAGTTCAATACAATGATGATTGAGAGATGAACAAATAAATGTTCCTCAAAAGTGTGATACTTATAGCCATATTTGATACTTACATTTAAGCATTTTTCTAAAAATGATGTATGTATAATCAAGTAAACCTTAGTTGCTTCAGACCAGTAAGTGTTCATCCTGAAATATTACTAAAAATACAAAAGGTATTCTTTAAATTACTTCATAAAAATCAGTAAAAAATAAAAAAAAGACGTGTACCACTATACCTAAAATGGACATTTTTTAGAATTGTATTAAAAGGCCTTTTACTTGCTAAAAAATAATAAACTATTAATCAGCCGACAGAAGGCATGTATTAGATTGTGTACAACAAGTTTGTCTGCAAAGTTTTGATCATGTTGATAATTTAGAGGCCAAATTTGTGTATCAGGCTTTATAGGGTTAATATGTTTTAAACATTTGCGGTTAGTGTTGAAGATGATGGAAAATCCCCCCACAACTTTCTCCCCAATCGAAAAAGACTAAGCAGGGTAAGGAGTGGGAGTTCATTAGGCTTGTTTCAGATTGCTTGTGAGGGCTGGTGTTGTAAATTAGAGCTCTGAATGTGCTGGTGTTATGGATGTGGGCTGAGTGGACAGGGATAATGATTGCTTGTTGGTTCATTGGTCTTTCTCTGTTGATTGGGTTGACACTTGTGTAATTTGGTTCACTTATCACTTATGTTTTCCCAGCACAAGTTTGAATTCATTTTCTTTTAATTAGTTTTAATGCCACCAGAATAAACATCCATACATATATTATGTCTTTGGAGGAATTTTGAGTCACAAGTCATGGAACCAAACATTTCTATTTCTATTTTATTAGTGTCACGTCTGCAGTGGACTGGCCATCCATCCAGTGTGTTCCCTGCCTACGGCCCAAAATGCTGGGATAGGCATCCCTGTGACCCTACAGGACAAATGGTTTGGAAAATGAATGAATGGATAGTGTTCTTGCAAGCAGCTCTGTTACTTTTACTGCGATCAATTATATTGATTTGAACACAGGCTTGGATCTAAATATTAAACGCTGGCCACTAACTCATCACATATCATTATACTATGGACATGAATGATGCCTCATATCACAGAGCTCGTTGAGGTGTGGAGTGCTGTTACTTTTATAAACTCAGAATTACAGTTTTGTCATGGTGATGATAAAATGGCCATACACTGACATATCGAGAGTCCTGGAATATCACTTGGACACGTTTGCTAGCACCCAGAACACCCCAGCATTGGCAAACACCAAAAAAACATTCTAGCAACTACACAGCGACATGCTACAATCTAAAAACTCACTAACTTTTGCATAGACAAATTTATCGGCAACACTTTATTTAAAGGTGGCGTAGTTACACATTACTATACACACTATAGTAATAACAGTAAATTATGCATAATTGCAAGTAAATAACTGTAACTCTATAGTAAGTACATGTAGTTAATTAATATTACTCAGTACTTATTTGAAGTAGCAATGTAACTACGCCACCTTAAAATAAAGTGTAACCAACTTATCATGTTAATTTATATAGCGCTTTTCACAGTACTATTGTTTCACAGCAGCTTTACCGAAAATCATGATGTAAATATTTATAATACCTTAATATCTCAATGCCTTATAGTCGCATGTAGCTGATTAGAGCTGGGCTAAAACATATTTTACATTTCGCAACAATGCAAGCAATCGAGCAGTTGAGATATAGTAAATGTAGGCTTACAGTATGTGAGTAAATGTGTGGATTAAGTTGGACATACTTATAAATCCAACTTTATATATAGAGCTTTGCAATAATACAGTTTACATTTTGCGACGATATAAACAATCACGCAGCCAAGTTTTGCTACAGTATATAGGCTAGTAGGCCTGTATATTGCTTTACGTGAGTATACTGTATGCATGCAGTTAAAGTTCTATGTATTATATAACTTTTAATATATTGCGGGGCAATAGTTTAAATTTTTCGATGATATAACAATCAAATAGTTGAGATTGTTGTTTGTATCCGGGTAAGGTTGGATATACTTATAGAAGTTGTATCATTCGTTATGTGTTAAAGTGTTATGCGGCAATATTGAGAATTATAATATGAAACCTGAGGTTTTGATCTATTTATAACAATTTGATGTAGTGACAAACCGAATTACTATTTGGTGTGTATCACAGGTAAATGATGCATAAAAATGACAGGGTATCACCCGCCCTAAAGCATTTTAACTGAGGAGGAAAGTCATGGCATAATATTTATACATAACATTGTACATAGCACATAATATCTTTAGTCCACTTTACACAGAGTTTACATCATAACCAGTAAGGCTTATGTTTAATTAAGGATGCTTCTTTGTATTACAATGATCATTTGAAATAGCTAATGAACTAAAAAGCAGAGAAAATTATTACTAATTATATTGAAAATTAGACTAAAGACTTAAATAACTGAAGGCAATCCCGGGAGAATCCATTCACTTTATTGGTGAAATTGACCAGGAAATCTTTCACACATAAAGACTTCACAAAGGGAATCTGAAAGGTCAGAAAATTGCAGCAGGAGATGTGAAAATCTAACCCGAAACCTCCCAACGTGGCAGTTTTGTGGCAGACGTTAAATGTTTTACAATCCTCAATTGGCGAATAAATAAATGAAGGCTTCTTTTGTTCAAAATTAAATGATTGTATAACCATATGACTGTCAGATAAGCTGTACAGCACTGCATTGACAGCACGGTGTGTGTGTGTGTGTGTGTGTGTGTGTGTGTGTGTGTGTGTGTGTGTGTGTGTGTGTGTGTGTGTGTGTGTGTGTGTGTGTGTGTGTGTGTGTGTGTGTGTGTGCGTGTGTACATTGTGGCAGAGTTTGATGTCTCAGACGCACTCCCAGATGTTGACTATTGCAATATTAAAGTATCTTGTGCAAATGTCACTGAGTGCAGTAAGTGAGCGTGAGAAGAGAGAGTGGGGTGCGTGAGCGAGAGGAAGATTGAGGCAGGTGAGACAGATTAACTACGAGTAGAACAGAATGCTAATGCACTGCTGACTGCATACTGCGCAGTATGCCATGTTCTGCCTATTTGGTAGAAATAGTATGGTAAGTTTCCAACTAGAATTTGATATTCCCTGATGTGGGTGATTTCTGTGTGGTTGCTTACTGGCCCAAAAGGTACGGTGGCCGAGAGAGCTCAACACGCTGCAACTGAAGAAAACACATGCAAATAGAAAAACACCTGCAAATTAAGAAAACATCTTCATCAGTTTCACAACACATGTGTGCTCCAAATACTCACAACACAACCAAATACAGAAACGCGCTGCAAAAGTTCACAACACAAACAAATACAGAAACGCGCTGCAAATAGGACAGAACACAACGGAAATGTTTCCGGGGAACCCAATAAGTGATGGACCCGGCTGGGACGTGCTTACCATAGATATCATATATAAACGTCTATATCATCTAGCCTTTATATATGATATGCCTACCATATCTATGGTGCTTACAGCTGTCTACTTTTATTATTATTTTTTTGCAAAACATACAGAGATGACACGTTTATGACATACAACTTTGTATAAAATATACAAAATGTATTTACAATATGTTCAATGTCACAAGAATACTAAAAAGAACAATGAGCTGAAGACTAAAATAAATGAATAAATAAAGATAGAGAAAAAGAACATGAGGGAAAGACATTAATCTATACATCAGTTACATTGTACACATTTTGTCATGTTATGTTAAAATAAGTTTCATAAGAAATGTTAGAATGCAGCTAGGGTCCAAATATGAGACGGCAAGTTTTAAAGTTGAGACACTCACACACAGATATAACCAGGGCTTAATTTGAGCCGGAACACGCCGGAACATGTTCCGTCACCTCCGACATTGGATCCGGAACCTTTTTTATTGGATCCGGCACCTCCTGTGTCACTAAAATTAATTGCCTAAATGAAATAAAATAAAATTACTGTTTGTGATAGTGTTCAATGTTTGTGACACATAACTTGCGCGCTTATTGTACGAGTTGAGATTGCTGTTAGCCTTGATCGTTTCACTCAGGGGAAAAATGTCAAAAAGACAGGAAAGTTTGCTTAACTTTTTCAAATACGCTGGACAGTCAGATCCCAAACAAGCAAAAATCGTTTCCGCTGATCAAAAAGGAGACCACGGTGGACATAGTAGCCTAGTAGCCTATCGACATAATATCTCGTTATTTCGACATAATAAGGGGACATTCTAATCTGCATTAAGCCACATTAAGCGTTCTTATAATAGTTATATGGGAGGAAAATGCTTAACGTGTAAATGCGTTCATATTATGGGCTCATCTGATTTTTTGTACATAGCATAGCCTATTTGTTAGGATTTTAGTATCATAATGATTAATAAATGCACGCACAATTATCCGTGAACTTGATTTGAACAAATGCCTTTCAACTTGTGTGTGCAAAATTCAGAATTAAATTAATGTGCAGAAATTTGTACAAATAGAGAGTATGTAGGCCTACTATACTGTTGTAGCCATTAAAAAAGCGCATTTAGTTTCATATTTGTTAAAATATTATAATGTTATTTTTTTTTTTCCATTTATGTTGATTTATGAAAAGTGAACAGCACGACCGAGTAAGATAGGATGCGCAATATGAGACATGGAGTGGGTCAGACATGATTTTGACGTTGAAGTTGTTTTGTAGAAAGCCTTTCTTTAAAGTGAATTTCGTTTTGTATAAATTGTATCTTAATTTTAATCAATTTTTCATCAACCAATTGCCTGTATTTAATGAATACGAAACAAATATAACGGAGGCACCCGCGCGCTCACTTGCATTGCACGTGAACTGGAGCACATCCTAACTTAACGAAACTCAGTGTATGCCTCACACAGACATGACAAATACATCAAATACACAAAGCTTGAAATGTCTTTAAACGAAATAATTCAAAACGAAAAAAGAAAAAGGCTACTCTCTGATTATGTAATCCATTAGGCCTATTTATGTGCATTTCTCTCTATAAGCGCGTTCACACGGAAATGGCGATCATCAACTTCATCTTTGCAGCCGAGTCGACACTTTTAGAGAAAACACTTGTTTATTAATAAAAATCAATACACGCGTCACCGGATTTACAGATGCACGCACACATATTATTTCGAAATAACGAGATATTGTGTTGAAATAACATTATTATTAATAATAGCCTACATCTTTTAGAATATTTGATTGAATGCTGAATGTTGCGCTTGTTCAATTTAATAAAATTAAAACTTTAATTGTGATCATTAACATAACTGAATATTAAATATTTAGTGGCCAAGTTTTGCCAGCTCCCCGTCAATGATCTAGCACCCACTCAGCACATGCGTTAAAAATTATCTGGCGCTGTCCCTGCAGAGAAGCTACGTAGGCAGTGTAATTATTTTTTTTATTTATTTTTTTGTTCCGTTACCTCCAACCCCCGTTTTGAGTCGCCGGATCCACCCCCCCTCTGCGCTCCGGGACCTCCCACTTTACAAATTAAGCACTGGATATAACGCATATTTTAAAAACTTTGTTGTATAAAATGTATATTTATTTGCAACAGTTATGTTAACAGCAATAATACTATATTTCTGGTAAGAACAGCTATTCAGCTGATGGACACGCGCTGCGTTGGGAACATCCTAGGTGAAAATAATGAGGAAATTACGTTGTCTTTCGTTGCTTAGACATTCTCTGGTTGCTCCCTTCATCAACATGGCACACAAGTGCCCAGCTCCCTCCAAAGTGCCCAATTCAAGGGCTCTGCCGTCTGCCCTTTTAAGAGAGTAGGGCATAGGTAATGCTCACGAGCAATAAGCACGTCCCAGTCGTCCGTCCGTCACTTATTGGGTTCCCCGGAAACATTTCCGTTGTGTTCTGTCCTATTTGCAGCGCGTTTCTGTATTTGTTTGTGTTGTGAACTTTTGCAGCGCGTTTCTGTATTTGGTTGTGTTGTGAACTTTTGCAGCGCGTTTCTGTATTTGGTTGTGTTGTGAGTATTTGGAGCACACATGTGTTGTGAAACTGATGAAGATGTTTTCTTAATTTGCGGGAGTTTTTTCTATTTGCATGTGTTTTCTTCAGTTGCAGCGCGTTGAGCTCTCTCGGCCACCGTACTAAAGAGCCATATATCGCAGTGAAGTCTTTAAATAGGTTCATCCTTCACTCTTAAAAAATAATGGGGTTTTTCACAGTTTCATGGACGTTAAAGGTTCTTCATGGAACAATAGATGCCAATAAAGAACCATTAACTATAAGAGTGTATAGTGACAAAAATATTCAAACTTAAAATTTAAAGAACCCCTTTTTCCACTATTAAGAACCTTTAATGCATCGAAAAGGTTCCATGGATGTTAAAGGTTCTTAAATGAACCATAGTTGCCAATTGAGAACCTTATTTTTAAGAGTGTTCAATGTAAATCTATATGATTATTAAAAAATAGAAAATTCTATCATAATTTACTATATGACCCTGTCATTTCAAAACAATTCTAATTCTTTCTTCTGAGAAGCACAAAAGATGATATCTTGAAGAACCTTTAGGGACAACTTTGGATCCCAAAGACTGTCTTTTGTGTTCCACAGAAGAAATAAATGCAAACAGGTTTGGAGTTCAGTTTTTTTCAGGATTCATTGAAATTTGAATGTACTACCAGAGATGGTCTTATTGGGAAATACAAGGATCTGTGGCGCTACCATTAAAGAAAGCATAACGGCTAACTTTGATCATGTGTGCCTTGATAACCAATCACATTACAGCCTCGATGTCATTTCATTCAGAGTTGTGAGACAGTCAATGACTGTTTGCTGATACCATATAAATGAATGAGAAGTGCTGTAAACTGAATCATACCTGTCGCGCAATTATCCGTGATAAAAGGAGTTTATGTTGTTGTGGTTTATTATGTTTAAATGCGGCAGTCATCAATGAGGGGATAGCTTACCTATCGTTTTGGTTATGATATGATTCAAGTTATGTTTATCTTTTGCCGGTTCCCGCCTCCTCCTTCCCTGAACTTTAAACTTTGCTACATTGGTGTCAAAACCCAGGAGGAAGGAAAGACATGCTGTCAGAGAGCCCTTGATGCTGAGGGGGATCGCGGTGCTGAGGAGATTGGGTTAGCATGAAGGAGCGGTGACCGTCAGTGGCTGCCCGAGGCGGTGGTGCTGGAGCGGTTTTGCAACAGGTGGGACGGTCGCTCGCTGCCGTGCTCCTGGGTCGAGGAGGCCCACCGTTCGCTGGAGCAGAGTTGCCACTGTTCGCTGGAGCAGACAGATACCCCTTTTCCACCAAGGCAGTTTGAGAGCTGGTTCAGAGCCAGAGCCTAATTTCAAATCAGTTCTTTGTCTTTCGACACCCAAAGCACCAGCTCTGAACCAGGAAAAGTGGTTTGTAAGTTGCACCAATAGATTGCTGGTCTAGAAGTAAGAACCGCTTGCGTCAGGGGCCGGGGGCAGGGTTACCGTGACCAACAAGACAAACAGAAACTTGTGACTGCCATTTTTTAAATAGCAGCTAATAGCAGCTCGATTGTCATCTCCATCTATGCAAATCATGGCGAGCTGCACGAACGCGTTGGATTCGCCGTGTTTGGATGCGTCAGTCAAGCCAACTCCGAACCGGCAATAGCTCTGGCTCTGAACTAGCACCCGGTTCATGCTGGAGGAAAAGTGGTAAGAGCGAGGGAACAGGGAGTCAGAGGAGCCACCAGCTCAGAGATCCACTCGTTGACGATCACACGTTGACGTGATTGGTTACAAGGTAGTTTGTGACGTCAGAAACACCAGTGATTTCAAACCGCGTTTTTGAGATTGTCTGGTTTTAAGGAGAAAATACTCAGCAATGGTGTTGACTTGGTTTGTCTTAAAGCATATTAAAAACACCACATTACCCGCGTTTCCATTACCCTTCAAATTGCGCAAATTGAATTGAAAATGGAAAATACGCCCAATGGAAACACGTTGATTTTGCAAAAAAAAAAAAAACATTTATCGCAAAAAAAGTTGTTATGCTTTCATGAGGTGGTTTTTCATGCAGTTCGAAAAAGGAATATTTCGCAAAACTGCAATGGAATCGTATTTACAGGTCACCTGAAGTAGATGGCACTGTATGTTTGGACAGAAGAAGAGACAGAGTCCTTTATTATACTTAATTATGAGAATACTGGCTTCTAAACAACAAAGAAATGCCACAATTTATCAAAACCTTGAATCAGATATGAGGGAGAAACACCCAGAAACACCTCATATGCGGCCGCTCGCAAATATAAGGGGCTTTAATTGCCAATGCTTGGATAACACGCCTACATCTCCTTCCATGAAAAATAAGGGTTAGTGCGGTGGCTGTGATACATGTAAACCTACCAACATCCGTTGCCATAATTTTTGGAATGACTTATTGCGAGAGGAAAAAATTACGTTTCAGTTGCATAACATTGGTCAATGGAAACGCCGTCATTTCGCAATAGTTTTTTTTTTGACATTTAGAAAATATGGCAAAAGTTTTGCATAAATCTGTAATGGAAATGTGGCTATGGACATATACCGGTAAACAACATTAAAAGCTTGATTTTCACCACGGGACTTTAAACTGCTACAGAATACAGATATTTTTATAGTAGCCTACTTTAATGTTTACCTGGAAGCATCAGACAGTCCTATACCTTCCCCGGGGCTTTGGTCTGGGGATGTTGTTAAAGTAGTGAGGTGTCACAAACAATCAAGCACTTTCACTCTGTGTGCTGCATGGCCCATAGTGCTGTAGCCTACTCATGTTTGGCTTTTTAATAATGAAACACTTTTTTGGACAGGCAAGATGAAAAATTCATACAGAAACTGAAGATTTGCCATGAAATCAAGCCCAACCCTCTTACTGACACCGGTGGGGTCACACTCACTCTCTACCAGCTCAATAATTCAGCAGTGAGAGAAGATACTATAGTAAACCTAAAAGTGTGAGACACTTTAACTTACAACAGCCAGGTCAGACTGAACTGCAGCAGGCTTTCATTCATTTTTGGCACTGATGTGAAGACATTTGTGTGTGCGCGCATGTGCTTGTATGTCTGCCTCATTGCAAGAAGCTTCTGAAATAGCGGTGCGTGTTAGCAGTCACCACTAGACCTTGGGTCACAGCCAGAAGGGGCCAATTATAATTGATGGAATCTCTTTGATTTACTGTTCCATTCATATCCATTTGTGTCATGCTCAATATATCACAATTTCCTATGCAAATGATCCGCTTACACATCACTTTGATTAATGACGCGTTGACAGTCGCATTAGGGCCGTTTTACGCGATGCTTTCAATGTAGCCTACAGTATCCTGGTGATGTGAGAAGCATTAGGAGTCGCACTGACATCTGGTGTGCTTTACTAGACACTGCAGGAGAGAAATAAGGTGTTGCCTTTGGAGCATTACGTCATGGCACATCGTTAAGATTGTTTTAATAGCCTATACCTTGTTCGATCCACTTCTCCTCGTCTTTGTTCTTGCTAGCAGCTTCACATCACAGCAGGAGTTTCTAGCCTTCCATCAGTACAGTCCCCCATCAAAAAAGTGACACTATATATAAATACTCTTTGTTTACTGTTTTGGATATTAATTGTCTTTACCTGCTGTAAAGACTGTTGCTCGTTCACAAGCTGTGCACGCGCGCAATGAGCTGCCTAAATTCTTGACAAGATATATAGGCTATATTTGCAAGTCTTGTTTCATATAGTACAAAGGATTGCAGATGAATATCACTTCATCAAGCGCTAGTTTTGTTTTCTGTCTTATAATCGTTATGGTGTAAGAAACCGTTGCAATCGATTCGGTGCGAGATTGAATTGCCCGAATGAAACAAACGATCGAGTTCAGTCCCGTTTTGCCGATGGCAAGCCAGTTTTGACTTTTATTCATTCCCAGGATGTGAATTCTGGTTATCGACAATTAAACTTTCAGTAGGCTAGTTAAAATGCTACTTCTCTTGATATCAGGAATTACATTTCCATTAGTAAAATGGTATATCAATGACATCACTCGCTGAAATACGAATTCTTGATATCAATATATATATAGTATGATATAGTATAACTATATTTTCACTATAAATATCACCATAGGCTGCCATTCAAATTAAATTGTTGATATCAAGAATTGATTTCTTACTAGTTGAAATTCCGATTTTTAGCCTTACAAAGACCAAGTAGTTAGCTAATCTTATTTCAAAAATACTTTTTAAATGTATTTTCCACAACAGCTCAAACAAAATACATGATTCACGATGTTGTGGAAATGGCATTTGCTGGTTTAGAAAAATGACAATTATCCTGTGATGTACAGTACAGTAGCCTATATGATGGACATTGTAACATTTAGAGTTAGCCTCAGTCTCCCCCTCTCCATCACGATGCTTCGGACCAAAGATTGATTATGGACCTGCAAGGCCCTGTGGACACACTCTTTGGAAGATCCCTCTGGTCACACATTCTCAAAGCTGCAAAGGTGTTCAGAATAAAGGATTAGCGCTGTAGAGTCGCCTGGAACAAATAACATTTCTCGTTTCCTCATTTATTTCACACTCTGCCAAAAGTCACTGGCACACTTTCAAGAGTTGTCCATCTATCTGCGTGTCGGGCCATTGCAGGACATTAGTTCTGCTCTTACACTTTTTACTCCTAACTGTATCTTAAAGGGAACCTGTAAGACTTTCATTCATCTTCAGAACACAAATGAAGATCTTTTTGATGAAATCTGAGAGCTTTCTGCTCCTCCATTGACAGCTACGCAACTACCACTTTGACGCTTTAAAAAGTTCATGAAGAGATCGTAAAACTAATCCATATGAATTGAGCGGTTTAATCCAAAATGTTCCGAAGAGACGATCGCTTTATATGATGAACTGTTTGAATTTAGGATTTTATTCACATATAAACATTGATCATCTCACACAGTTGTGGTAACGGAAGCTCAAGCATGTTTCCTTGACTTGCAAGAACCAATGAGGTTCATTCTCGTGTTACGCAGCACGTTTGAGCTTCAGCAAGAACCAATGAGGTTTGTTCTATTGCGTCAAGCAAGTTCGGTTGAGCTTCTGTTTATGTTCACTGATCAATGTTTAATTCAATCTGTTCATCATATAAAGCGATCGAGTCTCTTCAGAAAATTTGGACTAAACCGCTCAGTTTATATGGATTAGGTTTGCGATCTCTTTAAGAACTTTTTGAAGTGTCAAAGTGGTAGTTGCGTAGCTGTCAATGGAGGGACAGAAGGATCTCAGATTTCACCAAAAAGATCTTCATTTGTGTTCTGAAGATGAACGAAAGTCTTACAGGTTTAGAACGACATGAGGGTGAGTAAATAATGACATAATTTTAATTTTTGGGTGAACTAACCCTTTAACTTTTTTTTGAGACAATGAACAATGAAATGAACACCAATGGCATCATAGCAAAGAAATATCTAAAAATGGCTTTGGAAGGAAAGATATTTTTATATTTGTGCTTTGGATTGATCTTAATGCACATCAGTGCATCTCATTTATTCTTATAACAGTGCATTTCATTTCCGCTCTATAATTCTTTTTTATTACAAAACATTTTTTGGCAGAGACAAAAACAACATTTAAGTTATCAAGAAACATTTTTTTTTTTTAAAGAAATCAAAACATGCAAATTAGAACTTTAACATAACATACACAGACCAAACTCAAGCCAAAAGACAGACACAGCAAGCTCACCCTTTATACATCAAATCATATCTATTAAAATTTCGCTATCAAAAATGTACATTTGTATAACTAACAGTGCACGTGATCTTATAAGAGCAGATGACTTGTTCTTACTGACAAATTAAACAACAAAAATCTAAACTACATTAAGCAGAAAACCATTAACACTGTGAATAAAAAATATAAAGAGCAAGTAAAAAGAAATAAATAAAAAAAATTACTGTTTTAAAGCCCAAAACACATTGACATGACAAACTTGTGCGACAGAAGAAATTCAAAATTCAAAGTTACCTAAAACAATAGTGTAAAATCAGTGTGTTCATCATCCCTTAAAAGACAAAGTCAAACTCATTTTCATAAAACGGCATGACGTAACTTTGCTGAAAGATTCTTTGCTGAGCAAAGTCATGCATTTGAACCCCTTGGAGATCCACATCAGAATGTGCTGAAATTGTTCCACTCTTTTCACAAACAGTTGCACTGTTTCCATCAATGTAAAGCTGATGGAAGCATCGCTTGTGTAAAACAAAGGCATAAAACCCCCGACTTATGCATCTCATGTGCAAAACAGTATTACAGACAATATTATCCTCCATTAACTGATTATTTTGGCTAATATGATATTTCAATAAAAACAGTGCCAAACAATCAACCTGACAGCTTCACACCTCTTAAAAGAAAAGCGCAGTTTATAAAACAATGTTGGAAGTGTTTTACTGGGACTCGACGCCTGTTTGCATCTTAATAAAACCGTCAAGCTCAACACGCAGTCGGAATCCTAAATGTTGTTTGGTCGATTTATACAACGCATCCAGCAGAAAGACTCGACACGAAAATGCCTGAATGCTTGAACGTCAAACTACAAGTTGAAAATATTGCAAGACTAGCGGCTGTGAAGATGGTTAATAAAAAAGAGAAATAGGAAGGGATGCCATCGCCATCTTCCAGCGTGGATGTGATTGTGAAAGCCCTTAAGAATGTGAGGGATTGATTGCTGTCTTGTGAACCTCAGCCCTTTCAGTCGATATATAAGAGTTGAACAGGCAGTGGACGTTCAGATCCCTCAGCTCAGTAGAAGAGACAAGAGTGTGCACACTATTAAAGAAGCACAACATTTCAAGTACACTGATAAAGATGACG
Organism: Abramis brama; assembly: GCF_963993115.1. Classification (NCBI taxonomy): domain Eukaryota; kingdom Metazoa; phylum Chordata; class Actinopteri; order Cypriniformes; family Leuciscidae; genus Abramis; species Abramis brama. Next base: position 44,345,110 of record NC_139967.1, read on the forward strand.
GCAATATGATTTTGAAAGCCACCGATTCACATATACAAACTTTTTGAAATCAGTAAGGGTTCAGACTACACCATATCAGCCTGATTTTGGCGTTTGACGAAGGGTGTTGTGGTGATTCGTAAACGTAAATTAGCATTAAGCTAAAACACTGCTTCGCATCTGAAATCGCATACTTCCCTACTATATAGTAGGCAAAAAACAGTATGTGACAAACAAAGTCCGAATTCATAGTATTCAGACTAGAATAGGAAAAAAGTACACGGATTATCTACTACTGAAGTGTGCATATGATGAACACTTTACTATCCCGTGAGGCCACGGGAGAGGATTTGTGAATGGCAGTGAAGCGATCAAACTGATGCTGGTAGGTCACATGATAATGACAACATGACGAATGTAGTACATCCAGATTACAATCATACTATATAGAACATACTTTTTTAGCCGTCGTGAAGTAACTACTTATTCAAAATAAGTACCTACTCAAGACAGTATGCGATTTCAGACGCTGACTGTTTACACTCGTTTCCCGAAGTCAGTCACTAGTTCCGCCTTCTCTATGACATCAAGCGTCGTTAAAGACAGCATGCAATGATTGGTCGAGAAGCAACGTGTAGTCTGACGTGTTTCTTTTCCACGCCACAAGAATTTAGGAGTCAAAATCTGACACAGTGACTATCGTAACAGACAAAAATATTGTGTATTCTAAACCCGGCATAAGTTAGTGATGGTATATAAAGTGATCTCTACACACTTCACGTGATAACTAGCAATAAAAACACACAAGGCAGAAAAAGGTGAATCTCACAGAAACTGTCAAGAAACATCGAAGTATATTTCACATCAAAAGCACCAAAAGAGAAATTATTTTGTAATAAAAAATTTTTTAAACAAATTATAGTACTTGTTTTAATACCATAATGGCAAAATTAATATATGAAAAATAGAAGTTTAATAATTTTTTCACATTAGTACAATTTTAACTACACATGGTCGCATTTGTACACAATTTAATTAAAAGTAAAGAGAATGAGTTTTTTTTTAATCATTAACATTTAATGGTATTTAATGGTCCATATAATAAATATAATATATTTTCTTTCTATATAATTTTTTCTCGTAATTTTGAGTAGAAATACAACTGACATTTCTTTGAGATTCACCCTAAAGTGTGGGTAGGAGGAAATATCCTCATCAATTTCCTTGACAAGTCCTGTATTGTAACTGGTGATTCAGTGACTTTGTATGGTCTGACTTCATAGGTTTCTAAAAATGTAAAACGTTTAAAATACTATACCATGCAAACATCGAGAAAACTTCTGAAAGTAGTGATATGTAAATGGCCTGTACATGATTCACATAAAGCTTTGCTCGGTGGATCATTAAAATACATTAAAATGCAAGTCCACTCTAATTCTCACATATGGCTTTGCTCTCTTGTGGCTTTCTTGACCACTAATCCCTAACATTTAATCTTTCCCTGATCTCAGTTCGTCTTTGCGGTTAAAGAACTCTCTAAATGCAAGTGGACGCCCACCACATGACATAGCATTTTTACATTCATTTTTTACATGTCTATAGTCTCCTTAAATGATGAAAAAAACAAAACAAATTTGCACTGGAAACGCCATCTAAGTTTCCTTTATAATGTAGATCATTTCCTTGGCATCGTGTTTACAGAGAGTCACTGTGATTAAAAATCCTCTTTTCCTCCAAATGACTTGATCTTGCCAGCACAGGGTTTTACTCCTGAAGAGTTGAATTTGTTGGCATTTCAAGGTTATATTATTTCGCTTAGTCTTTTCTATAGGTCTTTTTCATCCTGCAAAGCCTTTGCAACACATTCTCTCACCACATCAGAGCAACGGGAGCTGTCACAGTTTAGGACCCTCGTGGGGATTCAGAGATTGGCTATTCTTCATCTTGGAATGGGAAGCGGATGAGGAAGAGGAGGAAGTTGAGGAAGAGGATGAGCTGCGCCTCGTCTCCACACCGGTACTGGTCATTTTCATCTTCCGACGTTTTGCTAGCGGCGCATTGTCGACGCTCTTAAGGAAAAAACCCTCACGCTTCCCCCGGTTAAATGCCTGTGGGAACAAAGAGATATCATGATGCAAAGTTTTTTTAGAGAGTGGCTAAACAGGAGAGTCAAGAAAATTCCAGGTGAGTGATCTTTCAATGGAGGGACAGAAAAGTGCCTCTATTATGCATTTTCGAATATTACATTTTACGTGTGTAATATAGCTGTTTGGTGAATGTAAAAGTTCTGCAAATATTTAAGGATCAAAGTGCATGCGCACCAATAATGTGATTATTTCCAATAATCAGAGTAATGATTAAGATGTTTACATGACACGGGCAGAACTTTTCACTCCTGATTGCATGTAATTTTCACTACTCTGATTATGTTAAGAATTGTGGTTATTTTTACCGCCATTATTCGCATACCTCTCAGCGCAAATGATGAACACATGCAGTAGATCTACTTTCATCAAATGCAAAACAAATTTCTAAGGACGTATTGATATTATTCAGCGATTAAGGTGTTTACATGCCCGTTTATTGCGACTAAAATCAGCATACGGCACATAGTTTAATGTGAGTGTGGTACTACGATTATGAGCTTGATCGCATTACTTTGATCGGAGAATTGTGTTTACATGAGGTAAAGTTTAATCGCAATAGCCTACGGCCTTCATTGGCTGCCCGTCAACGTCTACTTTGAGACTGTCTTTGGTTCACTGCAGTTTTAAGGAGAAAATACTCAGCAATGGTGTTGACTGAATTTGCACATGGTTCGTCTTGAGCATATTTAAAACGCCACATAGACATATAAACAACATTAAAAACTTGATTTTCACCACTTTAAGTGTTTTTTGTTGTTTTCTACCTTGGATGTATGTAAACCTATTGCAGGAGAAACCTGTAATATAGCATATAAGCATAATAGATGCACTTTAAAAATATCATTTGCGTTTCGAAGATATACAAAAGTCTTATCATCAATGTATTTTGTACTGTATGTAGGTACGATGTAGATGAACTGGTTAATCTCTCTTATGCTGGAGAAGGAAAGGATGTACCAACATCAGAAATAATAAAAGCAAACATTATTTTTCTTTTTCCATTTGGTATGGCTATTAACTGTACATAACAAATAACATTCCTCATGACAAGAATTTTACTCTGGTGCATCACTACTCAATACAGCAGACAAAAACGCAAATACTCGACCTTATAGGTGGCATTGACATAGGTACGGACAGTCGGGCCGGTGGACTCCAGAACATCAGGGGTGCAGAGAGGGGTGGAGGACATGACGCCACCTCCCTGAAGCCAGGCGTTCTCTTTCAGAGCCGAGAGCTTCAGCCGTCGCTCAGGATCTACGGTTAACAAACCTGTGAAGATGAAGAGGGAGATAAAACTTGAGATGGAAGCTAATTTGGGGGCTGCCAATATAAGGATCCTTCAGCCACTAAACCACCATCCTCAGGGACCATCACACTCTTTCCTTCCACCAGGGCACTGAACCTCATCCATCTCAATCTAGATGATCAAATGACAGCTATAATAACAAGCACTTGTGCAGAAATTGGACTGAAATGCGTTCGAGTGCCTGCGGGTCCCTGATGGCTTGGTCAGGAATCACTCATCGAAAGCTTTGGAGTGGTACAAAGGTATTAAAACGTATTTCACAGCTATTTCAAGTTGTAATCAATAGAGGCTCCAAGTATTGGGTGAACGCAAGTAAATTTAACATGTCTCAGTGCTCTAAACCCATACAGATTGCAGTTCAGTAACTATGGATGATCGCAACCAATTTTACAGAAGACTTCATAAACTAGAAGATCCTGTACTAAGGGCTTTTCTGAGTGAAACCTCAATTGGACCCTAATCTTAAATCTGATTTTAAATGACACACATTCTGGTTGTTCAAATGGATTTTCTGTGTAGGGAAGGATAATATCCAATCTCAGAAACTGCCTACTGAACAAAAACAGGCTACAGAACTGAAAAAAACTAAAGGGAATCTAGAGCTATATTCAGACAGTTATCGTTTTACATGGGGACATAAGGTAATTTCCAAATTTGCAGGGGCTAGTCTGTGATTTTATTGCCGTCTGAATCCAGAATGTCAGTGTTTTTCTCCCACCACCTGCGAAAATGTTTTTAACAAACGCCAAGGTCGTGTGTTAATTGAATTGCCGCCTGAATCCACATCTCAGAGTTTGCAAGAAAAGATCAATCCCAAAGTTATTTTGTACACTTTTACTACTGAAATGCTGGAAACGGTTTAGAGGAATAATAATAAAAAAAGATTTTAAAAAAACACTTTTAAAATGGGCTATTATTATTATGCAACTAATCATTTTACTAGTTGAACAAGCAGTTGTAAGATAAGAAGCAAGACAGAAAACCATTTGAACTACAGCTTGTCAATTTTCCTATTTTTAGGTAGGATATATAAATGTATTCAAATGATAAATAGGATATTATTTTCCTATTGTTAAATTAAATATGAATTTATTCATATTATTTAAATAAGTACACCTGTTCTTTTGGGGTCAGAACTGCACTACATTTGTGTCATCAAAATGGAATCTGTTTACTTCTGTTGCTAGGTAACAACAATGCAGGAGAAGGCGGCAAAATGGATAATGTTGTGTGCCTCACTGTTTGCATCTACTGCAAATGCACTACAAAGGTTTATCCCTCCACTCCGCTTGCAGTGTCAGTCCAGCTTGTCAGGAAAGTGAGTGGGCGCACACACACGTTGGGTGTTTCCATGTTTTATGGGGACTTTCCATAGACATAATATAAGGTCTTTCAAGGTGGCCAGAGGGGGGTGGGGGAGAGGTTATCCAAAGCACATCAACTGTTACAGTTCCTCAGGGATCGGTTCTTGGACCTCTCCTCTTCCCCATATACACTATATCACTGAGACGCAGGCACATGGTTTGTCCTATCATTTTTATGCTTATGACACTACTTATTTTATTTATACTCTATCACTAATAATATACAAACTGTATTGTATCCTCTAACCCTAAACCTATCAAATCACTGAAAACTTTCTGAATTTTTACATTAAAAAAAAACATAAATCTGTAAGATTTATTAGAAGTTTTTCTCATGGGGATATTGTGGGGAAACTTTGCTCCCACAACGTAGGGTTTACCAGGACCACACACACAGTTTGACTAAATCATACGTCATCCATAGCGGTTCATTTCCGATTGCATTCATATCAGCAGCGAACCATAACTGAGATGTAGACTGAGGTATGGTTTGTGGATGTGTACCTGAGTTTGTAAAACAAGACTCACATCATTCAAACAAACCAAACTCAAATGAACCCAGGTGTTCAGTATTAATAATAATAAAGTTATCCTTAACGACATTTTTTTTTACCACCAAAATTGACTTTCACTATTAGTACCTCTCACTAGATCTTTGGCCTCTTCGGACACACCCTTCCAGGCTTCTCCATCCAATGAGAAATCTCCCTCTTTGATCTTATGCATGATGTCAGCTGCATGCGACGATGTCATGCCTTTTTTCTCACTCTGGAATGGAACTTGACCAGAGAGCATGGTGTACTGACAGGAGAAGAACAATATTATCAACAATATTAGCATGTTACATTACATTTCTGTTTTCTTTTTTTTTGGGGGGGGGGGGGGGGGGGGTATAAGTAAAGTTTACTTTTGGAATTTATCAAAATACCAGAGTAACGTTTTCAAATAAATAATGTGTTAATTTTCTCGAACTAATACATTTTATCATAACGTAACATTCCCCGACACTGACCTCTCCCCTGACTAAAACAATATGGCAGCCCAGGCAATACATATAAACACTCACACCTACCAAAATCACCCCGAGGCTCCAGAGGTCGCACGCCTGGTCATATCCCGAGCTGTGGAAGAGCTCAGGCGCGGCGTACTGCAGGGTGAAGCAGGGGGTCTGCAGGGGGGCACTCCCGCTCCCCGCTGGAAACAACCGCGCAAAACCAAAATCAATCAACTTCAACACGGAGTCATCCGACTCATCAGCAAACAGCACGTTCTGCCAGTGGAGGAGAAAAAAGAGAAAAAATACGTGACAAACTGATATGCATTAACACAATAAACCACAGGAGGTTCTATGTTACAGTCATTTGACTTCATGTGCATGTTTTGGCACTGTTGATCCAATTATGATGCATCGCAATGTATTGAAACGTGCAATGCGCATCATATTGTGAGGAATTTGATCTAAGTGATGGATGAAAGATCTCATTTAGGAAAAAATCCCACTGATGAAGATTAATGTCGACAGTCATCAGATGTGGACGGCGCATTAAAATTCCACAGCGCGAAGACGAAATCAGCACATGGATAGCTGAGCACAGAGTGAACGCCGAATACATAACATCATAGAAGTCAAATCAAGCAAACTATGAGTGATGATCACACAGCTGACGGGAGATCTGAATGAGAGAATGAGAAACTGACTAAAGCAAGGCCAGTTAGCACTGCGACAGATGCCGGCATAATGCTTTCCTCAACGCATGACAGCATCCTTTTATACGTTTAGAGAAAGAATTGATTAGAAAGGCACTAAGGCTGCTCATTTCTTCATTCTATGTTAGTCCATCCTTGCGTTCATTTATCTGTTTGCTGTTCTTTTGTTCAAACCTCAACAAATCTACACATTTGTTGATGCATATCGATTCTCAACAAATCGAAAACGTTTCCATATACATTTTTTACTCATTTATTGATAAACTGATCCCAGCTGAGCTTTTTCACTCTCTTCTCTCTCACAGCGAGTTGAAACCGCAGTGTGTGTTTTAATTAAATAAGTGTGTGCAGCTCATGATCTGGTGTTTGCAGCTCGGTTCACAGTAAATGCAGCTGAGCCCATTTTCTGCATATGCTGTGAGTTTAATGTGCATTTGGGACACATGCACCAGTTGTGCTTGCTTTATTTTTTCCCACATTCGCATAATCGCCAACATTTTTGTGGACAGATGATTACAGCATTTCACTAGATTTGTAATGGGAAGGTACTGTATTGAAGTTATACATTTGAGTATCATGACAACATTAGTATTTGTGATGCACTGAAATTTTAGCAAGTAAAAATATTTCAGTTTCGACCAAAATATTTTTGGAGGGCCAAAATCATTGACTGACATGGTGATGTTTAATGAGTTATTTTGATATGAAACAAAGTCTCAGCTTTCAAATTATGTCCATTTTATGAACTTTAAGCAATACATGATGCATGAAAATTGGATGCTCTTTAATGAGTCATGACAGATCACTGTTCAAGCAGCACGTGAACCGATCATCTCTTCCTCTATACCGGCCATTCTCAAACTGTGGTCCGTGAGGGTACTGCAGGTGGTCCGTGGAAAGGCAAAATAAAATATAAAATAATATTTATTTTTTACCTTCATTTTACCAGGAAATTCCCATAAAAAGTAAAAAGAATATGTAGGCCTATATTGATATAATATTTTAAATTAAATTGTCAAGTTATTGTGTGATTACTAAAATAGGCTAGTGGCGCTCGGCCGTGACATTCAAGTTCAGTGCCGTACAAAATGGATTGGTGGATAGCAACAGGTTCTCTGAAAAGAAAAGAGGCAGAGGTTACCAATAATGAACAGATTGACAGTGAGTCTGAGGCATCTACGAGCCAGATTCCTCATAAAAAAATCAAAGAAAAGGAGGGTGAAGAGAAAATACTATGAAAAATACTATGAAAGCTACTTAGCATTAGGTTTCAGCTGTTTCGTTTGCGTTTGTTGCTACGAGGCACTGGCTATCGAGAGCATGAAACCATCAAATCTTCGACGGCATCTGGAAACCAAGCATGGGGAATTTAAGTCCAAGCCAGTCGAGTTTTTCAAAAGCAAGCTCCAGGAATACCGTACAAGCAAAAAAGTAATAGAATCGACATCTGCAGGTGGCGCTACTGCTAAAGCAGTGGAAGTCTCGTACCGGGTGTCCCGAATCATAGTGAAAAAAGGGATGCCACATACACTCGGGGAGGAGGTGGTGCTACCAGCAATTAAAGAGACTGTGGGTATCATGCTGGGTGGCAAAGCACGAAAGCAAATGGACTTAATTCCTTTATCAGACAACACTGTGCAGCGCAGAATCGAGGAGATGGCCAGCAATGTGAACGACCAGCTAATATCGCGGATCAAAGCCAGTCGATCTTTTGCTCTTCAGCTGGACAAATCCACGGACATAGCGAACCTCGCCAACCTGCTCGCCTACGTAAGGTATGAATACAACGGAGAAATAGAGGAGGAATTTCTCTTTTGTAAACCTTTGCAGACACGCACAACCGCAGAGGCACTTTTTGACATGTTGAACGGTTTCATCACAGAACATGAGATTGATTGGTCAAGATGCGTGGGAATAAGCACAGACGGGGCAGCCGCCATGGTAGGCCAACACAGCGGCCTTGTTAAACGTGTGCAAGCAGTTGCTCCGCAAGCGAAATCTATCCACTGCTGCATCCACAGAGAGGCTCTCGCAGCCAAAAGAATGCCACCTGATCTCAAAACTGTTCTGGATGAAGCAGTAAAAACTGTCAATTTTATCAAGACTGTTTTCAGTTTTATGTGACGAGATGGGCAGTGAGCACCGACAATTGCTGCTCCATACCGAGGTCCGGTGGCTGTCAAGAGGGAAGGTGCTTGCACGGCTTTATGAGTTGCGAGATGAGGTGAGACTTTTTCTACTTGACACCAAGTTCGACCTTTCTGGTCGATTCAATGATGCAGACTGGCTTGCCAAGTTGGCATATCTGTCAGACATTTTTGAGCACTTGAATGGACTAAATAGGAGCCTACAGGGGAAGTCGGTTACTCTTGTTCATACGCAAGACAAAGTTGAAGCCGTAATTAAGAAGATGGGGATGTGGGAAAGGCGCGTGAAGGAGGCAAACTATGACTCATTTCCAAATCTTTCTGATTTTTTAGACAGCTCAGACACTCACCTTTCAAGTGCTGTGCAAGATGATATCAGACAGCACCTGCACCTGCTGAAAACTCAGCTACGGATTTATTTCCCAATCCCCGACACAACAGCGAATTGGATAAGAAATCAGTTTGCCACCCTGGATGACTACATCCTGACAAACCTCACCTCCAGAGAGCAAGACAGCTTGGCCGAACTGTCCTGTGATAGTGCTTTAAAAATGGACTTTTCTGAGAAATGCCTGCCTGCTTTTTGGCTGAAAGTTGCCACAGAATACCCCGAGCTGTCCGACAAAGCCATGAAGTGGCTTGTGCCTTTTCCAACAACTTATCTCTGTGAATCAGGATTTTCATCCCTGGTCATGTTGAAGACAAAATATCGGAACAGACTTAATATTGACAGACTTAATATCGGAACAGACTTAATATTGACAGACTTAATATCGGAACAGACTTAATATCGGAACAGACTTAATATCGGAACAGACTTAATATCGGAACAGACTTAATACAGACTTAATAGGTGAGCATTTATTTAGTTGTTAGCTTGTTTTTAATATAGGCCTATATTAGACAGACGATAAAAAGAGGAAGGGAAAGATGTGGAGGGGGGCAAAGGGGGATATTTAGTTCATATCGGGCTGGCAAATAGACTCCAATGGCTTTTCCTTTTGACAACTTTTTTTTATTTTTATATACTTTATTTTATTGATGGATATTTCATGTGTTGCTGTCTTTTGTTTAATTCATTTTTTAATTGTTCGAAATAAAGAATTCATTCGTTCATTCATTCGTTCATTCATTCGTTCATTCATTCGTTCATTCATTCATTTATTTTTAACCTGGAGTAGGCCTACTGTGTTTTCATTAAATATGTTCTCATATATGTTCTCATTATCACATCACACGCATAGCCTTTATAGGCAATTTATACTGTATGAAACGAAATGTTTATAAATGGAATGAATAAGGTCTGTTATTATTTTAATTTCCAGTTAGTTTCTTGATCTCGCGTTTCTGAAATGTTTTGCGGATGTGCTGTTAAGTGGACTTGTAAAACTCTGAAGATTAATAATCCCCTAAAATTGCCAAAGGTTTTGACATGTTGACTATATCCAAGTGTTCTTATTACTGTATAGATTTCATACTACTCCATTGCTATGGAAATAAGCCCGTTGTTCAAATGAACCATGCCCTCGGGCGCTTGAGTAAATAAATTAAATATGTGGCAGCCGTTTTGTGCAGTAAACTTTCTTTTAACAAACCTGTTGTACTGATGTGATGACCAGTTATAGTTTTAGTGCTAGTAAGCCTATTTAGAGGTGCAGATTAATTCAGGTAGGACTGTGTGTAGACACATTTTATTATGAGTATTATGAGGTGGTCCGCGAAAATTCTTGATTACAAATAGTGGTCCACACACACAAAAAGTTTGAAAACCCCTGCTCTATACTACTAGTTATAGCACAAAATAAACCTGAATGAGCATCAGAAGATATGCTGAAAGAAACATTACAATTTACTAAAATGTATTTCTCGTGTAATCGTTCAATCAGTGTTTTAACCGGGGAAAGATGTCAATAAAACAGCTTGTAAACAATGGCACACAACTACATTTACATGAGAAAAACCATTCAATGAATTTAAGAGCAATGTATGCGCTACATTACATATTAATTATATTTTTACTTAACCTGTTGTCTTTATTATTTGATTTATGTTGGAATAAATCTTCCATGATTAAAGTCATTAATATAAAAACTGCCTTGTGTGCAATTTAAATGTTTAATATACTGCTCAATTTGATATACAACTAAATTTGATTAATTAATTGATTATTAAATAAGTTATTTTTGGTTTTCAGCTCAATCAAAACTTTATTTAAGGTTTTGGTGTTTCGATAAAAAAAAGCTGTGCTTTCCTCTTTGTGCTGATCTGTTCCACTTATCCATCATAATCTACCTAGATTTTACCTTTACTGAAGGAAGTGTGAGTTGTGCTTACCTGTGCAATCGTCACTGACACAATGATAGGGTGTTTAGAGTCATTTTTTTTGAGTGGTTGCAAGCAGGGTTTGAAATTAACACCCGCCAAATGCGGGTAAAAATCAACTGTGGCGGGTAACGCTGTTAAATCACTAGCCAATTTGGCGTGTTATTTATTATGTTGGGGAAGTTTGTGTAAGCCAAATCTGCGAAGATTTAGTGCAAATACTCAACTCGTGAGTCATCATGACATATTTAAAACAGAATATGTGCATATCTGTCTTACTTGAACATGCAACAAATACCAACAAATAACGGCGCGCTTGTTCATTTGCATTGAAGCAATAGTGAAGATTAAAAAGCATTTGGTTAACAGAAGAAGACATTATTATTTTCCAACATCCTATTTTGATGTTCTTTGTACTGTATTGATCTGTCCTAAAACACATTTTTGGTGATGAGGATGAAAGAGGAAGGGAGGAGATGGCTGAATGACAGGATTTTGTTTGAATAAGAAATTCATGTATGAAATCTAAATTTTATAATATATTAGGGGTGGAACGGTAGATGTATTCGTATTGAACCGAAACGGTATGGGCGTCATGGTTCGGTGCATAAATTTACACAGAGAATACACGGTATAAAAATAAATAAAACTCGCGTGCAAATTAATGAATGTAATGCGGAACTACTGCTAGATACGCGGGTTCTTTAGGGACACCTAATCTGTAACCTGCTGGAATATGTTGTGTGTGTGTGTGTGTGTGTGTGTGTGTGTGTGTGTGTGTGTGTGTGTGAGAGAGAAAAAGAGAGAGAGAGAGAGAGAGAGAGAGAGAGAGAGAGAGAGAGAGAGAGAGAGAGAGAGAGAGAGAGAGAGGGGCACGGGCGTGATCGAAAAGTCGCAAAGTGTTTACTTCTATTTGTGTGCATGTGTGTGCGTGCGAGCGTGATCGAACAGTGGAAACATAAAAACATACTCCATCATTTTGTTTATACAGGACATCATTCAAACTGCAAAGTGTTTAAGTTACTGTTAATTAAAATTTTAAGGAAAACAAATATATTAATCTGAAATGTAGCAAATTAATTTTCAATTCATTCAGGTACAATTACCAAACATATCTCAAGGTCTTTTTGTCTTTTTATTAATTTAATTAATAAACTAATTATATAAAACTATTGTCAGTGCACTACAAATAAACTGGTTCTATACCTTTACTTTATTAATAAAACTTAAAAATACAAGGTTTAAGTAATTTATTTTCCTTTGGTGGTACAGCCTGAGACATGCACAAGCCTTCTGCATTTTTGTTTTGCTTTTCCCTCCATTGTACCGAACCGCGATGTCTGAACCGAGGTATGAACCGAACCGTGACTTATGTGTACCGTTCCACCCCTAATATATATATATATATATATGCACATATTCTGTTTTAAATATGTCATGATGACTCACGAGTTGAGTATTTGCGCTAAATCTGCATAGATTTGGCTTACATGAACTTCCCCAACATAATAAATAACACGCCAATTTGGCTAGTGATTTGACAGCGTTAAATTTTTACCCTTCAGTAAAGGTAAAATCTATGTAGATTATGATGGATAAGTGGAACGGATCAGCAAAAAAAGAAAGAAGAAAAGAAACAGAATAACTATATAAGCTGTGACGTACTTATTCTGGTTCTTTTCTTTTTTCTTTTTTTTTGGCTAGTAGAAGTTCTGAATGACCAGTAACTTAAACTAGTAGCCAAATTGGCCAGTGAGTGAAAAAGTTCATTTCAAACACTGGTTACAAGGGTGTTGCTAGGCTAATTCCCTTTGCCCTTATAAAAATCAGTAACATCTGTAATCCTTTCTCTCTGTATCTCTCTACCTCTGGCTTGAGGTCTCGATGTACGACTCCAGCCTCATGCATGTAGCTGACCGCTGACACCAGGCTCTTCATCAGCTGACTGGCCTCCCATTCTGCAAACATCTTCTTTTTCCTTATTCGCTCCAACAGCTCGCCACCACGCAATAGCTCCATGACCAGATACGTATGGTACTGGGAGAGATGGAACGGAGAAAATGGGAACGAAAAATAACAGTAGTAACATAAAGGGATGGGGTTAAAAAAAAAAGCAATACAAGAGAACTAAAATGTATTATATACGTGACCAGGTATGTACGCAAAGGCAAAAAAAGATTCATAAAGTGCTAATTTTAATTAAAAAAACTCAATTTTTTTAAGGATATGGTTATGATTAGTCTAAAACATTATAATTAGCTTAAAACAGAAGAATTTTGATAGCTAGGTACATGCTGTGGTGCAAAAACATACCTGATCGGTATAGACCTCGTGGAGTGTGACGATGTTCGGGTGAGATTCACACTGGCGTAGTGCAGCGACCTCTCTCTGAGTCATGGCCTCCATCCTACAATGACAGAAAGACTCTGAGTAGGGAATCGTCGACGATAATATCGTAATTGTTGATTTAACGATGTGCGAACTGACATTATCAAGTATGTCACCCACTTCACAAAAACACACCTTTCACTGCATGATGTAGCCTATTAGAATGCAGTTAAAATGCCAACAGAAACACCAGAACAACAAACACCAATGTTTCATTACTGAATTAATCAGCTTTTTTAATGAATTATTTGAGTGAATTATTCATTAACCCATTAACAAAGGCACTTTAGTTTAGTTTACTTTAGTTTAGTTTACTTTAGTTTAGTTTACATTACTACGATATAAATGGTCTACGATATAAATGGTCTATTTTGTTAAAGATCTTGCTATTCAATTATCTCATACATACAATTTGTCTATATGAAAGGTTTCAAACCTAAAATGATGCAATAGTATTTAGATTTAAATTTTTTATTATTAAGACACCATTTTTAAATAGTTTTCTTAGTCTGTTCATTTGTTCGGACAGTTTCACTACCAGACATTTTGGAAGTTTAAGATAACAAAACATAATATGTATTATTTAGATGTACTAAAAATAATTCAAACATAGGTTTTATAGAATAAAGTGATATATGTCATGAATTCAGTCAGGAAATAATGCACTTGGACACAAAAATATGCACGCCATGTCATTGACCCTAATACAGTGAAAACTATGCAATATTCAATTTTTCCAATTAATTAATAAAATTCTGTACTAATTCTAACTACATGTTAAATAAACCTACTGTACCTGAAAAACTTCATTTATTCAATTCATATTTTTGTTATATTATATTTGCCCTATTGTTTGTAATTAGCTTTTTTCTTATTTTTAAATGAGAGAAATTAGATAAAATAACACAAAATAACTATATTGTGATATACATCGTTATCGTGAAATAAAATGTCATATCATGAAATAAAATCATATCGCCCACCCCTAGTTTCATATTTAAAAACATTTTGTTTCAATATTCAAAATTGTAATTTTTACAATTTAAACCTCATATTATTATTTATGCAATTGTAATTGCAGTGCAAATGTGTATATGCCACCTCTGAGCCATTTAAATGCGTAGATGAGCAAACATGTACTAAATGCCACTTCACCTCTGCAGTGCAAAAATGCCTTGATGATGATATTATTGGATTTGTAGCAGCCGTATAACGTTGCATTATTCTAATTTAATTTATTGATTAAATGTAAGAATTTGACAAAAGATGATTGATACATCATAAAATTTAGAAACAATTTTTCACGAAAGGCCTAAATCAGCCAAGGTACCAGCACAAAAACACACTCAGCAAAATCGAATTATCATTATCTACAAAACCCCAGAAAATATACATACCGGTACACAAATTTTGTACAAAATTTTCTCAATATCAAACACCCCTAGTGCTAAAACCTTTTAGATAGTGTTTTACATTAAAGGGGGCTTATTTTTTTCAGTAGTTTTGAATGACTTTTCTACTAAACGAACATATTTTTAGAACATTGTGTTTGTTTTCCCCTGATGCTTACCTTTGTTAATTAATTCGTAGGAAACCTCAAGTAATGACTTTAAAACCTCAAGTGATGATATAAAGTATGTGATTTTTAATGTGGTTTGGCAATGAACAACTCTGGTTTAATGTCTCTACCTTCGGCTGATGATTTTCACAGCGTATTCCTGGCCACTCTGCCTGTGTCTGCACTTCCTGCAGACAGAAAAACTGCCCTCGCCCAGTGGCGCCCCCTGCAGGCACAGCTCATAATGCTGAAAGAACTGAGAGTCCTGAAAAGAGACGGAAGAAACGATGTTTCACATTTTTTCCCCACCCAAAAAAATAAAAACCATTTTCAAAGATTTTTTTTTTTTTTTTTAAAACAGGCAGCTGTTTACCTTTAGCATAGAACTGCGCTGGACAATAGCAGAACCAGGCCGGTCAACATTCACATGAGCGTCCAGAACATCCGCCATAACCACATTCTTATTGAACAAGATAGAAGGAGCCACAAAGGAGTAGCCCTGAGAGAAAGAAGAGACTGGATCACTACAGAGATTGATTTGGCAACAGTAAAATCCCTGCTGAGAAAAAAACAGGTTGAACCAGCCAAAGTGGCTTGCTGGTTATTCTGGCAGAATATTCTATTCTTTAAAAAAAAGTTCTGCATAAGAAGATTTGGAATGACAAGTTGAGCAAGTAAAGATTTTTCACTTTTGGGTGAATTATTTCTTTAAACTGGTCTAGCTGGTGTTTGGCTGGTTGGACTGGTCTGGTCTGGTTTGGCTGGTTAAACTGGTCTGGTTTGGCCAGCTGAGGTTGGTTGAAGCTGTATGTTTCAGTAATTAAAGCTGAATAAAAGAACATCATGGAACAGAGTATACATGGCAGAGAAGGTGTTGAAAAGTGTGTGTTGTGACTTGATCAAGGAGACTAGGTATTAAGTTACCGAACTGTATGTGTACAGTTACACTATCTGTTGCTATTAATAATGGAGGGCTGTGGCAGGAAAGAAGATTTAATGTATTGTATGCATGTATGTATCTCCATGAAAGGGACACAGGGACGGGTGTGTTTGAGTGCACGCGAGTACCTGAAACAGACGGTCCGTACTAGGTGGTGTGCTGGCAGGGGAATAGACCGGATCCATTCCTGTAAACTCCTCGGCAAAGTTGCCCACATCCAACTCATTACGTAGTTCTGGTCGGAATGGGCTCTGAACCTTTTTCTCTGCCAAGTCCGACCAGTTTAAGCCCTAGAGAGACCAACCAGTTGAGGTTTGTGACAATCTACAGTGACACCAAAAATATGTGGACACTTAAGCCACTTAAATATGTATGAAGGTCACTGTAGTAGATAACGAAGTATCAAGTTTGTTTGTTTGTAAAAAAAAAAGAAAGATTCTAAAAAAAAAGATTTTCTGGTTAAACATTTTTATACAACAAGGTTTGTTTTACAGCTAATGAGGGAAAACTGGTTGGTGACTGGATTGTAGGAAAGTGAGAGAAGTGTACAGTACCAGAATGGAGGCAGATATGAATGCAGTACATCCTTGCAATGTCTCGGCAGAGACAAATCATATCACAGGAAGAGCAAGTTGTGACATTTTGATTAAAGATTACTTTAAGTGTGGATTGTGAAACAGTCAGGCTTTACAAAAAAATTAAATAAAAACCTTTTTCAAAGGATGGAGCAATGAAACAGAAGCAATATCGAACAATATTATTGAACTACTCAAAACCAATAAACAAGCATTACAATTTCCTACTGTTAGAAAAAGGGTTAGACAATCATAAGAGTAGGCATTAAAAGGTCATTTGTGCATCAGAGAAAGGACAAAAAGCAATGTAAAACCAAATTATGACCATTTTTGGAGCAGAAATCTTGACAATTTAAGTGGGCCTCAGGGAAAAGAATGCCGGTAAATAAACAACTACCCCATTTGTCTTATCTGTTAATGTCTAATCATTAATCAAAATATAATAACTTGCTCTGTCTCTGAAATGACTTTTCTTTTCAGACATCACCGAGCCCTGTTGTTTTTCAACCCCTCCCTACAACCGCCTAAAATAACTACTATTCACGATCTAATCAATTCCTGATAATTTTTTTTTTTTTTAAATCAAGCCAGTCCTACATTTTTCCTATAAAAAATAAATAAATAGAGAAATAGAGAAAAGCTGAGACAAGGATGGAGAAATTATTAAAGGGATATTTCACCCAAAAAAATTAAATTCTGTCAATATTTACTCATTCATCAAAAAGATCTTAATTTGTGTTGAAGATGAATGAAAGTCTTACAGGTTTGGAACGGCATGAGGGTGAGAAATTAATGACCGAATTTTCCATTTTTCCATGTCTTTTTAAATAGACATGAACACAGTCAAACTGCGCCATCAGATAAGCGCTAAATAAATGTCACTGTTTCGGTCAATGATCTGGGCCCTCCAAAACTCTTTCGGACGAAACCGAACATTGATTTTCTCATTTTTGGTGCATCACTAATTAAGAGATTACAATCACATTAAACACAGAGATCAAACGTGTGGAATAAAAACAGCTGAAAAGCAAAAAAAGAACCTTGAAGAAAGGATGACATTTGATATCCTCGGCTCCTCGGGGACCAGATCCCAATCTCTTATGAGGGTCTTTCACAAGTAACTTTCGCAGGAGATCCTGAGCCAAGGGCCCAATGATCGAGGGGAATGGAGGCTCACAGCGCAGGATGCGTCTGCCAGAGACAGAAAGCTACTTTAATTCCGGAAAATAACTTACGAGATGCAATCATAACAGTATCGCTGGGAGTTCAAACACTGTGTGTATGTGGACGTGTGGAGAAAATCATTGGGATCACTGGAGGTCTGCCTGTGTGTGGGCGAGACTCACTTGGACACCTCACTCTGGGAATTTCTCTCTCCTTCCAGAGTAAACGGAGACGCTCCCGTCAACAGCTCAAACATCAGAATCCCCAAACTCCACCAATCCACTGACTACAGAAAGGGAAAGAAGGAATTATTACCACCATGTCATCAATCAAAATGTGGAGAATCTCTCGAAAGCCTGTCAATAGCCCTATTAAGATGGTAAATGTTTCTCATGGGCACGTTAGGTCAATACAACATTTACAGGGCAGCCCTGGGTGATTTTATTGACGTATGAATCCAGATTGTCTGTGTTTTTCCTCACACCACCCACATAAAAATTCCCAAGTTTAATTACAATGTTTTTGCCAAACACAAAGGTTGTGTGGTAATTTTGTCATCCGAGTCCACATCTCTGAGTTTACAAGCGACAAACTTTATACAGTTATTGAACCAAACTGAATCAACACTGAACTGCCTGAATAATGACTGTTTACTATTGTCTTTTTAGAGCTGTTTTACAGCAGAATTGAATTCTTTTTGCATCATTGAATCATCATTTTCCTGTTCATCACTGTGAAGCTGCTTTGAAACAATCTATATTGTATAAAGCGCTAACATAAATAAACGTGACTTGCCTTAAATCACCATCCGTGCAAATGTATTTTTACAGACATTCCCAAGAGAAACAATTACCGTCCGAATAGGGATAAAAATATTGTGCCATATTTTTGTCATATTCTTGACCAAAATCAAAAGTATAAACGTATATTTTGCAAGAAATTTAAGACCATTAAGACGGACATTATGTAATAAAAAAGTAACAAATTTTAACCACAAATTCTCATTACAGTAATGCAAAAGTTATAATCACCAAAATTTGTAATACTTCATTTTATGGCTATAATATGGAAAGAGAGATATATTATTTAAAAGTTAATGTGTATATTTTTATTTAACATTCTTTAACAAATTTAACATTACAAATACATTCTTCCATCACACCTTAATGTGCAGAGGCAAAATATAATTAAGACATTTGTCGGAAGATAGCTTAAATTACAGTAAGGAGAATCATTTATGTAAATAATAGCAATGTTTCCATAAACCTATTTTTATGTGCATTATGGGATATCGCATTAAAAAAACGTTTGATGGAAATGCCAAGATGCACATAAATTCTAAAAATGCACATAAAAATCGTTTGCGCTCAAATGTGGTGGATATATTTTTGCCCGATATGACAACATGCACATAAACTACAATGGAAACACATTTATCAAATAAATCCCTCGATGCAAAACAAAAAAACTCACACAGAGGATGTGATTGGACAACTGGACTAACCAGCGGATCAGTTTCAAAGTCTGTCATCAGAATGATTTGGTATAATAACCTCCCAGAAGTGTCTCTCATGAATGTATTTTCAAACACTAGGGTTTCATCTGCAAACTCGCCAGTCATATACGATGTAGGAAAATAAGAGCCACAGTGGCTTCCCCGATTGCAGCAACTTCCATTTTAATTACAGATATTTTGCTGTAGTTTCCCAGGAGGTGACAATTTGAACACATGGATGGATGGAAACTGTGCTTTATTCGCAAATGGTTTGTGCCATATTCCAATTTTACGGATAAGTTCATCCAATGAATCCAGTGAATGAGAAATACAACTCAAAAAGTCAAAAACAAACTGGTTACATTTCTAATATTTTGGTAGCACTTTATTTTACAGTCATCCCCATGTACACATTTGTACTTATTATAGTATTTACAATAACTAGGTAATAACTAGGTACTAACCCTGAACCTAACCTTAACCCATGTAGTTAGATTAGATTACCCTTAGATTACCCTTTTCTTTCTTGGTAAGTAAACTGTAAGTACATGTAGGTGCGCATTTGTTGAATAACAAAAAAAGTGCAACAGATATTTTATTTAGAAAAGTGCTTAATTATAAAGAAAATTATTTCACCCCCTTTGTGCAATTATATTTCTCTTTTTTTCCTTTCGATTCTAAATGTGACATGCTTTTGTGAGATTAGTCAGATCATTTTCTCTCACCTTGCCATGACCAGCTTTCCCTCTGATAATCTCTGGTGCCATGTACTCTATAGTGCCACAGAACGAGTACGTCCTCTCTTTCTACACATGAACAAAGCATATCAGCATGACAACTGCACACTGGATTACAAGACAATATGGATACAATGAGAGAAAAATATAAACTACAGTTATTATTTATTCGTTTTTATTTCCCCACCTCCTCTTCCAGAAACTCCTTACTCAGCCCAAAGTCTGTCAGAACCACATGACCATCACTGTCCAACAAGATGTTCTCCAGCTTAATGTCCCGGTACACAATGCCAAGCTGGAAACACAAAACCAAATAAGGTTCTTAGAAAAACCTGATAATCTGTTAACAGCCTCAATAAAAAATATCACCATAATCTTTCACAATTTTTAAATTTTATTTTTCATAAATTTTTGAGTTCAGCTTGCTAAAAAATTATAATAAATATTATTGATAATTATAACTAATTATATTTCTCCCAAATAATTATTACAAATGAACAGTATTATTAAAATTGAATTAGTTGCATAAGTGATTTTAAATTCACCAACTTAAGTGTGTATATCACTTTTCTGTATCTGTAAGTGTGTATCTAACATTTATCAAATGAAAAAGTGGACAGAAGACACTACAGAAGCTAGTAGTACCTTGTGCAGGTGCTCCAGGGCCAGAATAATTTCCCCCACGTAGATCCTCACCTCGTCCTCGGAGAAATGATCTCTCTGATACAGGTGCGTAAACATCTCTCCTCCACTCACATAGTCTTGCGAAACAAACACATTTACAAAACTGTCCAAACAACATCAACTTACTAACGGACAAATAGCTAGAAGTCAGAGGTGGGTGGAATGACCAATGTCTTAAATCACTGGGGATGAGTAATTTTACATCACAGTAACAGCATAACAACACAATTATTATTATTGCTGAAAACTTGAAGACTACACCATATATATATATATATATATATATATATATATATATATATATATATATATATATATATACATACACACACACACAACCTAAAATGAATATATCTATACTTCTATGTGATTAATTGTAATTTGTGCTATCAAATCGATTAATCGTATCTAACATATAAAAGTTTGTATATGTATATATACATTATATATATATATATATATACATATATATACATTATATATATTATATATATTATATATATTATATATATATATATATATATATATATATATATATATATATAGTCAAGCCCGAAAATATTCATACCCCTGGCAAATTCTGACTTAAAGTTACTTTTATTCAACCAGCCAGTTTTTTCTTGATTAGAAATGACACAGGCGTCTCCCAGAAGATAATAAGACGATGTACAAGAGGCATCATTGTGGAAAAAATGATTACACATCTTTTATTTACATTTTAACAAAAAGTGGCATGTCCAAAATTATTCATACCCGTCTCAATAATCAATAGAAAAGCCTTTTTATTGGCTATTAATTGCTGACCAGCTTTTTGCATGTCTCCACTGGTATTTTTGCCCATTCATCTTTAGCGATGATGTTTATATATATATATAAACTTAATATTAATTCATTTATAAACTTTTAGTTTATAAATAGCTAGAAGTCAGAGATGGGTGTAGAATGACCAATGTCTTAAATCATTGGGGATGAGTAATTTTACATCACAGTAACAGCATATATAACAACACTACCATATTATATTAATATTAACACTATATTAATATACTTATAAACTTTTATGTTAGATGTGATTAATCGATTTGAGAGCACAAATTTAACGCCATTGTAAAAAAAAAAAATATATATATATATTTTTCGAAGTTGTAAATAAAGCATGCATATTTTTGGAGTACGATTTACAAGAATATACTAATTCAGTCTTTCTACTTGAAAAAAATCATTATGTTAAATTCATTGCTTCTTTGTGATTAATTTTGAAATATACCAGTCATTTCTAGGTAAAAAGTCAGTCAAATTACATATTAATGCTGGGTAAGGCGTTATTTCGACAGCACACCCCTGTGCTTACCTAGTATGAGATGCAGTTTGGTTTGCGTCTGGAAGGCGTAATGGAGGGTGACCAGAAAGGGTGACTGACGAATGTGTTCCAGCACCTGTCGCTCTGTTCGAGTGTGCTCAGCAGTCTTTGCCTTCTGAACAATGGCCGCTTTCTTCAGGACCTAAAGATCATAAAATCATTTCATAATAAGAATGTGACAAATAACAGTAATAATAAATACGTTTTTTTATACTTTATTTTATTTCATGTAATACATTTTTTTTATAGTTTTAGTTAATGATAATGAGCATGTGAAGAACACAACAAAAAATATAGAGGTAACATTATTTTTTTAATAATATCTAATTTGTTAACATTAGTTAATGTATTAACTAACATGAACTAACAATGATTAATACATTTGTTACAGTATTAATTAATCTTTGTTAATGTTTGTTAATAAAAATACAGTTGTTCATGTTAGTTAACAGTGCATTAACTACTGTTAACAAATACAACTTTTGATTTTAGTAATGTATAAGTAAATGCTGAAATTAACATTAACTAAGATGAATTAATGCTGTAGAAGTATTGTTCATACTTAGTTCATGTTAACTAAAGTATCCTTATTGTAAAGTGTTACCAAAATGGTGATTTCATTCAAATCTGCTGTAACAGTAGACAAGTGAGAGCTGTATAAAACTAACATAATGGCCCATTATGTTCCAGCAGAGTATTTATTTTTATGATATGTTTGATTTATTTATTTAAAGACATCTGTATTTTTAAAAATAATAAACCTATTGAGCACATTATAACTCTCAGAGCATATTTTTGTTTATTTTTACTAATTGAAGGACAAGCAAAAATTAATGTGTGATAATAGACAGTACAAACCTTCATGGCGTAGAGTTTGTCTTTATCATGGCCACTGATTTTTCTGACCAGGAATACTTTCCCGTAAGCTGATAAAGAGAAGGAAAAGCATAGATGTAGCTATTTAAAGGGACAGCTCACCTAATGTGTATTAAACAAAACCTCGGCTTCTGAGTCATTTCTGCACTCAAACAAACAACGTTTGAAATGCCCCTAAGAGTCACTGCATCTGCCAATTAGACCGTCATAGAAAAATGTATTATACAAAAATGACTTAAATGCTTCCTGTAATTCATTTGTTGTTAATAAGCCAGCATTAAAGATGCAGAATGTGTTCAGGCGTATGCTAGGTCTGATTACATGTCTGGAGTCTCTAGCTGATTATTACACTGAATGACTAAAAAAAAGTGTTTGGCTCATTTGCAGTGAAAAATAAATGTTGGAGATATAAAAGTGAATATTAAAATATATTTTGCTGCTAATTTATGTATAAAATGTGTTAGATATACTCCATAATTACAACCTCATGACCATCATTCATGTGATCACTTTCTTTCATAATCACTTTGTCTGAGTATAAACATTCCCTATGACCTTTACGGGATGGACAAACCAGTTATGGGATGGGATGGGACAATGCAGCGCTCTCACCTCCGGTGCCAAGCACTTTGAGAAGTTCAAAGTTCTCCATGCCAACTTTCTCAGTGTATCCTGTGAGGTTTGCTGGGAAGGGACAAACAGTGTATTTACACAACAAATCTTGCTCTCGACCCTTTAAATCCCCCCACACACATATTTGAATAAATATGTTATACAGTGCATGTAGACATCAGATCAATTTACTTATGGCCGATAACCTAAATGACTGAAAACATAAGATGGACAACTCTTTAAAATTCTGTCATTAATTACTCACTAACTTAAAGGGATATAGTTCCTAGCCATATCAGCCTAAAAATCGCAACTTTACATTTTCCGTCGGTCTTAGTACACGATGTAACTACAGAAGAGTCAAGTTTTAAATAGGAAAAATATCGAAACTCTTTGGTCATTTTTTTGAGAGAGATGCTAATGGTCCTGTCCGATTCAATGATCTATGCTAAGCTATGCTAAAAGTGGTACCGCCAGACCCGGAGATCGGCTGAATGGATTCAAAAACGGTAAAACTCAACTGTTTAACTCTGGGGGAGTTGTAAAGTGAGCCTATTTCCAAAAAAAAGTGGAGTATCCCTTTAACCTGAAAGACTTTTGTTCCTCTTCGTAACACAAATGAAGATCTTTTTGAATCTGAAGATCTTCTGAAATCTGAGAGTTTCTGTCCCTCCATTGACAGCGACGCAACTACCACTTTGACGCTTCAAAAAGTAAAACTAATCCATATGAATTGAGCGGTTTGGTACAAATTTACTGAAGAGACACGACCGCTTTATATGATGAACAGATTGAATTATTTCACATTTTATTCACATTTAAATACCGATCAGCAAACATAAACAGAAGCGTAGCCTAACACGAGAATGAACCTGTTGGTTCTCGCACATCAAGTGAACATGCTTGAGCTTACATTTACCACAACTAATGTGTGCGTTGATAAATGTTTATATGTGGAAAAAAAGCCTAAATTCAATCTGTTCATCATATAAATTTGGACTAAACCGCTCAATTCATATGGATTGGTTTTACGATCTCTTTATGAACTTTTTGAAGCATCAAAGTGGTAGTTGCGTAGCTGTCAATGGAGGGACAGAAAGCTCTCCGATTTCATTAAAAAGATCTTTATTTGTGTTCCGAAGATGAACGAAAGTCTTAAAGGTTTGGAACGAAATGAGGTTGAGCAATTAATGACAGAATTTTCATTAATGGGTGAACTATCCCTTTAAATACCATGCTACACATCAAAGTACCGTGGTATTAGCATCAGCATGCTACCACCAGATTTTGTAAAGAAATCAAAACACACCAGGTTAAATGAATGCAGTCACCTACCATTAGTGATCTCGAGTTTAACTGTGCAAACTTTACGGCTGGTCTCCCGGTCGGAGTCTTCACCACTGCCACTACTGTCTCCTGACATGATGGCTCTGACTTCTACACTATTTGATCAGTAAAGTGATTTTGACAGCCCGCTCTTCCAATGCACAAACATCTATATTATGTACAGCAAAAGTCGACGGGTTTCTGTTATAAAGCGAAACTTTGCAATTTATGACAGGGTGAATGACATGTTTTTGTTTTTGTTATTATCTCAGCTCACAAATCCCTTTGACATCCTGCTGTGAACACTAATCTTCATGCACGACCTAAATATTAATCTCCACTTTTGATAGGCGCGCGGGCACAGCGATATAGTTTAATATCTTTCAAAACAAGGCGACGATACACGATATATTTAACACTTGATATGCAGTTAATTGATTATTATGTGGGCCATAAATGGCTGTTATTTCCGTATTTCCAACTTCGACACAACTGTCGTGAGGTCGTCTGCAACCGCAGTGAAGATCGCTGTGCGAGTGTTTACATTTCAGCTGATCTCGTTATCGCTGTTTTAGCTTAAACCCAATCAAATAAAGCGATATTTGCTCCGCTAACGAGTTATACTCTGGTAGCGTACGTGCTAACTATCAACGATGACAGATCACGTTAAAAATGTCCTTAACAGCGGATTGACTAAAGCTGAACAAACGTGTTTAAGTCCTTTGCATCTTCCTTTCGGGTGTAGTTATGCCTGACTCGCGTTAAAATATGCGTTTGTTGTGAAAAGGAAATGAATTGAACGATAAATTCCTGGAAGAAAGTGTAGTAAGGACCATTTCAGCTACGGAAGCCGAAGTAGTGCGGCTGTCTCATGATTCGCGAACCAATTGTTGTTATGAACCGGTTCTTTTTATTGATTTGGTCGAACCAATTCACCTCTTAAATCACTCGAATTGTGAACTTGACTGTGTTCATTTTCTTGGAAAGGATGGAAAGATAAGAAGAGAGGTGCTGCATTTGTTTATATTTATTTCATTACAAAACATGACGTAAACGCAAAGGGAACCCTTCTGTGCTATGACTCGAAAGAATCACTTTCTGAACTGGTTCATTAATATGACCTGTTTGAATGAACCGATTCGCTAAAATGATTCGGACTTTCCGATGGCAAGTGCCGCTATTGGAATCGGTTTCAGAGATGTTGGGTTGGGTGGGTTGGTTCTTCTGTGTAGGTGGTGAAAGAGAAAAGCTGGTGCAATCCAACTTAACAACTCCCGTACTAAAGGACAGCCTCTCCCACTAACGACACTTTATCTTGCACGCCCTTTTTGGATCTCAAGTTGTATTTACATTCTATGTCATTTGTAAGGTCGATTTTGAGCTGTTATCATTTAGATTACATTTAGTACAGATTAGGCTTGCTATTGCTGACAGATGAGAGAGGTTAATAAACAAAAATGCTTGTATGCATAACACTTATAGCAAGGCATTTTGGCCCACTATATGGGTTAAGTTGTCACAAAGGAAACTTGACAGTAATAGGAATAGCTTACTTCAAAACTATATAAAACTATCTAAAAAAAACATTATAGGACAATATACAACAAATGTATTATAGGTTATTTGAAAAATAGAATATGAAATAAAAAACAATTTATTTGTATTATAATAGGCTATACTTAAAAGACATTATGTTTTGAATGATTCCTCTAACTGTTCCATTATTACAACTTACCCTTGAGTGTGCCAACATACCTTGCTATTCACCTTATTTTTCAGGTAAGTGCGGGTGCGGCTTCCTGTGTCGTTCGCTTTCAGTTATTTTTAGCTGTACAAAACAGCTCGTTATGCTACTTGATATTGCAAACTGGTATTTCTTACCATATTACCTTAATTATGAACACACTGGTTTTTGGCACAAATAGTTTTACAATTTACTGCACTTTGATATATTCTTGAATATATATTCTTATATATTCTTTGAAAGTCTTGCACATTCACAGAAAACACTTTACTTCCACGTTGAAAAATAAGGTGGATAAGAGGTTCATGCAGGGCCTAAAGCTAACTTTTTGCCAAATCTGCCAATGACTGGTGACTTAAGAAAATGGATCAGCCATAAATATTTTTACCAGCCATGAAACACAGATTAAAGGGACATTGTGTAGGAATTTCTCCCATCTAGTGGTGAAATTGTATTTTGCATTCAAACGAATAATGCTCTCCAGCATAGATATCATATATAAACGCTAGATGTCTTATGGCGCAGTCACTTCCGGCATCACCGTTCGGCCATCTTATGTCAGTGCTCTGTGCATTAAGGTGAGTGATCAGCATGCACACAAATCCTCATATCTCGCTGAAATATTGACGGATTTACAAACGGTTTGGTTTCTTACAAACGTTATTAACGTGGCTATAATTCCGAATGCTTGAACATGTATGTTATAATTTTTCATATGTATGCAGTGTATGTATGTAGTGTCATAACTACATCTCTGACGTTTATAACAAACCAAACCGTTTGAAAATCGGTAGAAAATTGGGCAAGTTATGGTTATTTAAAAGTATTTGCACCATTAAACGAGTGAGCGAGCGCACTGCCGCAAGATGGCCGCCACGTGCGGACGTCGACCTCCATTGGCCAGCAGCGCGCACAAGACATCTAGCCTTTATATATGATATCTATGCTCTCCAGCGCCTCACTTTTTCAAATGCACGTTGCATCTACGGCAGCCGTTATGTACCAAAAAGCTATGACAGGATGTCTTATAATAGCACTTCGAGTTTTCCTTCGGGTGAACAGGTTTGTTATTTAAAACAAACTGAAACTTGAAACAACGAAAAAAAGAATGTTACAGTATGAATTACTGACTGTGAAAAACATTAACTATGGTAATTAGTAGTAATGCCTTTATTCGTTATATTTTTTGAAGTATGTGCATTGTTAGATATCATCATCATCAGAGCCTTCTCTAACGTTACTTTACTCAATAGCTGCTATTCATCAAAGAGCCTGTTTAACTTTTAACTATAAATGTTCTACTGTCTATATAATAAAGTACACAACCAAGCAATGAAAAAAAAAGCTTGTAATTAAGACCGTAACATTGACTTACCTGTCGAGAAGAAAGCAGGCAACTTCAGCGTCTCTTTTGAAAGCTTTCTCCTGCATTAGCTATCCCGACATTAACCCTTGTTTTTGTAATCTCCGGTCACATTTCCTTTTACGGTCTATTTTGGACTTTTTCGACAACGAGGACTCCTTATCCTGTGACTCAGCATATGTATGAATGAACGGTGTATAAATAACCGTGCAGTGCAGCCTTTTAAACTTACCGGGGCAGTGACAAGCACCTCTCGCTGCTCTGCTCCTCCGCTTCTGCTGGCTTCAGTCACGTGACGCTGGCTCTGAACGAAAACGTGTTGTGGAAACGCGTTGGCCTAGTACTTTTTGTCCCTCTCTGCTATTATAGTTTTTCAAGATGGCGGAACTACATGGAAGCCTCCGTGGACCTACCCGTCCCATGTATATAAAGATAATAAATTCTTCGTTTACGAGGATTAGTCAGATCATTGGCAGAGGTATTTGTACACCATTGAGGGCATATTTATGAATAAAAATATTGATTTTAGATAATAAAATACCTAAAAAGCTACACATTGTCCCTTTAATCCTTATTAAAGTTACAAAAGTTATTCAGTCAAGAGCAATGAGTGATTGTTCTTTGTCTTTTGTTGTTTGATTAACATTAAAAACAGAGCTTATAAAATCACTTGCACAGATCCAATAAACTGTTACACACACACGTTTTATTTACGTTCACTTAAGACATAACTGACCATGTTATGTTTATAATGATACTTGCCAAGACGGGAATTTTGACATAATTTTGTTTGAATATGTCTGTTCAAGAGCAAGAAGACGTGAAAGAGAACTCAGAGATGCAGATTTCTGGGCGCACGCATTGGATATTTGCACAGTGCGCATCTAACGAATAGAGTTCCCTTTCACATCTTCTTGCGCTTGAATATTTAAATTGGGCAGGCTTAAACTTTCATGACGTTACAGCACTGGTGTAGGCTCACTCTTGATCGGTCCAAAGTCCGGCATCCGACCAGCGGAAGGTCTCTACGTGTCTTTTCTCGAGGCAAAGTATCTTTTGATTAAATGCAATACATTTGAATATGTATTCTCTCGTTATTTCATCTGACTCCATAAATGAAAAGGTTTTAATGATATCTGTGCATCATTAAATGTGAGCGAATGTTTGACTATTCCTTTTAACTCTTTAATGGAAATAATGTCAAAGTCAGTTAGAATAATCAAATGCAACAATTTATTATGTCAGGTAAATGTATCAAGCCAATTTCATAATCAGTTCAAAGATAATCGATACAAAACATCAAATGCTCTGGAATAATGAGAAGAGATGCGAACCCAACATTATACTTGAAGAGTGAGACATGAGAGACATTATACATGAGAGTCTTACTCTCAGCCTCACGGGCTAATCTGAAATACAGAAAGGCCCCGATCTTCTCTTGCATTTCCCTATATAGACAGAAACTTCTTTCACATGGAAACATCTGCTAACAATGGGAATTTACATTCAGAGTTGACACCTTTTGGGGATGGGAGACCATTTGTCAGGAGACCACCTTCCTTTGTCTGCCAGTTCTCTCTAAACTCTTAAAAACCTTATTACCTTTTGTTTTACTTATTTGGAAATGAGACATTTGTACCAGTCGCACTGAGACATTTCAAATGATACTAAATATGTGTAATATAATCATTCACATTAAACCATATATTTTCTTGGGTGAATTCAGGTGATCTGAGTATGAGAGACAGGGGGTGAGGGATGAGGGAATGAAATGTAGATGACTCGGAGGTGAGACTTTTGTCTCAAATGGTGAGTTCAAATGGTAATTTCCAGCAAGATCCTCCTTCTCCTGTCTTCCCGCTCCAGACTGTCCGGCATTTTCTAATTTCTCAAGTCTTATACTGGCCTGTCAACTGTCACGAGCATTGCTTACGTTTGTTCATGTTCATGTTCTCACATATTTGCATTGTTAGAATTTATAAAAATGTTACCGGCCAACTTGACCGTTTCATGTACTCGCAAACACTGATTTTTACTTGCATTTGGTGCTTGGCGAGTGTTAATTTTAGGCCCTGGGTTCATGCATACACACATTTTTGTTGTTGTTTTAAATCTCTCTATACCGTTTGGGAAAATTACATTTTTTAAATCTTTAAAATAATTATCTTATGCATTTATTTGAGGACAAATACATTACATTTTAAAATATATTAAATATTTTTAAACTGTGTTTTTGAAAAGCAGTGAGCATATAGACTTCTTTCAAAAAACAGTAAAAAACCCTAATTATTCTAATCTTGTAGTTGAATGCAAGTTGTATACTCTATATATATATATATATATATATATATATATATAGGCTAAATGGATTGACATGAATTGGAGTTTGGACATTCATCTTCCCTCCTGGTGTTAGTTATAATCGGATGCGGTGTGTGTGAGTGCTGGTGCAGCAGTATGTGTATTAACAGATTAGGGCAGGTTAAAGGATAAAGGACGCAGACACACTGGGCTTTCACTGTATACTGTCATCAACTATCATCTTTCATTATCTTGCACCTGCCTCAGACATCCAGCTATGTACATGAGAAAGTGGGTGCGTTTCTACCCAGCTCATATGATCGTGCAGATCTTTCTGCTTGCTTATTGTATGCATAAATGCACCTCTATGCTAATGTATAGAGCCTATGTATGTACCTGTGAAAGTTTGAAAGAAAGAATCGATAAAAAGACAGAAGTATGGAGGTATGCATCTATTTCCACAAAATATCACTACTCAACAAAGCAGTTCAAAATGTCAGATTTTATTAGACCTGACAGTAATTTTCTGCGAGTGCAGTACAGTGTTTCATAGCAGAGCATTGAGCATCATCTACACCATCTTTTAACACTTACAATGCATTTAATTCCATGCTGTATGCAAAACCAAAAATTATTTAATGACAATTAAGTATTTATGTTTACAACATGCAATTAACACTGAATGAGAAAAAAATATGGAAATTGTCTTCAGATTTTTAATAACAATTTATTTCAAATTTATTGTAATTTAATTAATAATTTCCAGCATCAAATAATTTGCTTACAATCAAAACCATCAGAACATATTTATTAGGGTACGTTTACACGACAACGATGTACTAAAAACAGAAAAGTTCCCCCTTCGCATTTTTCACCTACAGGCGACAAAGTTGTCAAAACAATCCCGTTCACACGGATCTGCGAAAACGATTAAAAACGCTGTGTTCTGCTGCTAGGCCAGTAGTTGGCGATGTCACTTTGTAAATAAACACTACGTCCCTACGGAGACTGAACACGTAAAACGCATGCGCATGACGTCAGTGTTTTCACAAATTCGCATATTTGTAGTTTAGAAACAGAAACGAACAGTATCGTTTTCAAAACTTGCACTTTGAATCCTGTTTTCAAAGGTTTGCGTTTCCAGGCCCTAAAACGCCATTGACATGTAAAATAAACGTTTAAAACGCATACAAAATTTCCCATTTGTAGTTGAACATGGTGTCGTGTAAACGCCCCCTTAATCAGCAATGTGGAGATTTCTAAGTGGTGCTCACTGCAGTGCCAAATGCTATTAGCTCCTCCCCTCTAGACGTAATGGGTGGAGCTTGACCTCCAGCTCCACCTCTGCACCTAATGGGTGGAGTTATGTTTAGTGATAGGGTTATGTGTAGGTTTAGGGTGTGGTTGGACTGTCTAGCTCCACCCATTACATCCAGCTGGACTTCAAGCTCCAGCAATTGACTTTGCAGAGAAATCCTCTCAAGATTTTAGGCCAGTGAGATTTCACTGAGGGCGGAGCTACCCAGTGTGAAGCCAAAGAAATAGAAACCTAGTATTATCAATGTGTTCTATCGTTTCTCAAGATTGTTGGCTGGTTATAACAAAATTTGTTTTGGAAGAGACAGCTTTATCGTGTCATAGGTAGTACAGAGTGTAACTACTATTGTTAGAAGGAGCTTACCCTTGTAAAAAAGAAGTACTTTTATGAATATTTTTAAAAGGAGTACTTATCAATTAAATAATATGATCAAGTGCAAGTTGAATTTAATGTTTTCAGATATTTAATTTCATGTTATACACAATACAAATGTATTTAGTTTAAATTTATGTTAAATATGAGTAGTTAAACTTGAGAGTGCTTTTTCACCCATATAAGTAGGACTTACATCTTTATGTAATTTCATAATTACTTCTGTCATTTTTGAAAGTGTGCTGTCGAATGGTAAACTAAAATATGCTCATTCAATATGTAATTTTTTATTGAAATGTGTATGTCATGTATTTAGATATACAAGTTGCAATTTAGTATATTTAAATTTAAATAATTATAATAAAGTACTTCACATGTGATCTAGTATGTTAGTTAACACATCAAAATAAGTGTACTTTAATTTAATTTGTAATTTTGACAAATATAACTTAGTGTACTTGAAAGTGTACTCTCTTTAAGAAACTTAAGTGGCCTTTTATTTCATCAGTATTATATTACAAGTACATTTCTTTTTCACAAGGGCATTGTTTTGAATGTTTCGGTTTTTCCAGTTTACAATAATTTACAAACATCCATATGGTAGCAGTAGTATATTACTGAATCAGCCTGTATACAGGTGTATGATTTTGTAAATGGGAAAAGGATGTAATATAACTTTCAGTTAAGACAACTGCTCAGTCACACTTAATTATTCAACCATTCATGGTGGAAATTTAAGCACATTGCTAGTCATTTCCCAGGCAGAGCTGCACCAGGTTTCTCCTGACAGGAATGAACAGACGTTTACTCACCCCAAGGTAATAAATCATTAGAGTGCTGCAGAATTGGCAGTGTAATCATTCATCATTCAAAAGACTTCTCACCAAATTGGGTGAAATTTTGATGCTGTTCATTTATTTCAGAAGCAACCATTTTAGAGTATTAATGAAGTATACAACTCTTTGAGATGTGTGTTTAGGTCAATAAAACGTATATATATATATATTTGTATATAAAAATACCAAAACATTAATTGATTGATTAGCTGTCAGCACTCTCAGCCTCCAGCTGGACAGATTTCAGTGGTCAGATGAATCTGACTCTTTAGCTGGTGGTCGTTCCAGCCGCCCCTGCTTCGGCTTGGGCTTCATTAGGGGTTACCTGGTTCAGCAACAGGAGATTCAGCACAGGATCCAAATACTCCATGATGGTCTCCTTCACTCCTTTCTCAAGCAAGTAGCCCTCGGTGTCGATCTCCACATTCTCCTGTCCAGCAATGGCCTCCATAGATGTCTGCAGGAGGCGCACACTGGCCAACACTGAGCTCTGTAGACGAGATGCCATTGATATGGAAAATTGGGTAGAAATGGCGGGTTAGTACAGGTATAGTAGAAGTCAAGATACAATCTATAAAATATTAACTTAAAAATACATTTATTAACAAGAATTTCTGGGTGTCATATTGTGTTCAATCTGAAATTATATATACTAACCTAATGTATGAACTGAAATTTGGCCTTTTTTTTTTTGCCACACTTGGTAGCCCAGTTTTCACAAATATATTTCAGTTACTGTAATGAATGCGCTGCAATGAATTACTGTTTGACAGAACTTATTCATATCAACTGTAATGTATGAATTCATGGTAACACTTTACAAAAAGTGCCCATTAGTTAATAAAAATACTGCTGTTCATTGTTAGGTCATCTCAGTTACATTAAATAATATTAACAGATACCATTTTAATAATGCATTAGTAATTGTTGAAATTTGCATTAACTAAGATTAACAACTGCTTTAGAACTTTTTCATTGTTGGTTTGTGTTAACTAGTGTAGTTAAAAAAACAAAACAAACATAACCTAATTGTAAAGTGTTACTAAATTTAGCTTTTGTAGCATATGGGTAGTTTACAAAGAAATTTAAGTAAACTAAACTGGGAAATGAAATTGGCTAAACCTTGTTGTCCACAAACCAACTGATATTAGTTAGGACAGCATATTTGATTTTAACGCAAATGAAAACAAAGTGGTGATCTGTTCAATGTCCATTCAGTGGGTTACTGTATTGTCTTGAAAGGTGCAGGTTTGATTTTCAAAACTCATACTATATACGATTTTTAAAAAAACATTTTTTTTTGTTGCTATTTTGTATCTTGGAAATTTGTTGGAAAGATTCAATATTTTCTTATTCTACCATACACAACACTACAATCCACTGAATTCATTGGTATGTCCATCCCTCGCTAGTCTCAGCCTTATGTCATGCCCACGCACTGTTGGCTGGGCGTCTGATGCATATGGCACTCAAAACTGGAAACACTTTAGGAGTTTCGAAGTCGTCATTTGATTGGTTGAATTCTACAGGATTTCCGTTCTTTAACGTTTCACCTGGAAACAAAGTCTTCGTGATGCCAAAGTCTTCGTGATGCCAAACCCCCTCATGGAAGAAGAAAGCTGTCGTGTTTACAACTGTGACAATGAGCGCTTATCAAAATCAACTAAGTTGACGGCATACTTCCAAGAGTTTTACACGCCGGTCTGTTATTGTTGGGACATCGACTTTACATTTTCACGACCTAAACATGGCCCTGAACAAAACGAACTGTGATTAGTTGCTTTACATGTCAGTCAGACGGCCTCTTGGTTGGTCCTTGGCCAATGAAAGCTACAGACCTTCTGCCATCAAACTGAAGGTCTGGCTACGTGAGACTAATCCCTCTCATTTTAATTTGTTTAAATAAATATTGTGTCTACCCTGATTAAGGTCCATTGCGTACATGCAAATCTGTGACAATGTACCTGAATCATAAAGACAGACAGAACTGCAGCTCCAATGGTGTTCATCAGACCCATGTAATAGTTGACCAGGGCTTCTCTGCAACCACGAATGAAGAGGTTGAGTTCTTCGGTCTCATGCTCGTAGTTGTAGTGGGCAGAGTTGTTGGTGATTTTGTATTGGATACAGGGTCTGGGAGAACTAGGGTTACAGCAACTGAAGGGCACGCCATCAACCAAGTAACGGCCATCCACATTGCTCTTAATGCGGCTAGAGGATAGAAGATGAAGAAAATGGAAGAAATGAGCATTGAATGATTGAAAACTATTACGGCAGGTCATATGAGATAGTTCTAAATTGCTGCTCATAAAGTTACAAATAGTTCCCAAAAAATATCTTAACTTGAAATTTTCCTCAGTTGTACTTTATGCTTTTTATTTAATTGTGCCTTTGTGCATTTATACAGTGCGGTTACATTTAACATTTTCATTGGCGAAATGCAGTCATTTCAATAATAGTAATACATGCAATTGGGAATCTCCCACACAGATTTTGCAGTTCAATTTGGTCACATGGACCACATTGACCAATAGAAAGCTGATTGGTTTGAAAGTGACTTTTCTGTGAGCTACATCGCTACACTATTGACAATAAACAATGGACCTTTTTGCTGACAAATTTCACTAATGTGACTGTACATTTATTACAACAGACATGAATGTCTGAGTCAATGTTTGGACCTTTGTCTTCATAGCATTAACTAGCTATAGCTATAACATGTCATATAGCCTATAATAACACGCTCTCACGCGTTTATTTTTTTAGCATTGTTGGGAGGAGTAAAATTTACATATGTGGTTTCAACAACCAGATGCATTTACACTTGTCCAGTTTCATCTGGAATGCGTCTCAGACCACCTCATGAAGTGGTTTGAGTAATTGGATTTAAATCCGTCTCGAATGCGTTTCAGAGGGTATTTACACCTGGTCTTTTCACGATCGGATAGCTTTCTGAAAACACATGAAGTGACCAGGAGTAAACAGGCCCTAAGGTAACTACATGGGTTCAGGTTAGGTTTAGGGGTAGGTTCAGGGTTAGTACCTAGTTATTATCCAGTTATTGTAATTACTATAAGTACATGTACATGGGGAACAGGACTGTAAAATAAAGTGCTACCAATTTTTCAGAACTAATTTCACATTTCCAAGCCATTTTGGTCTCAAAGTGATTTTTGTGGAAGTTCAGTATAAAGTCTGAAGTTCTCCTCAAGTTCACATAGGTGTCCTAATCAGAGTAAGCGCAGAGATGGTTTACCCAAAAATGCCCAATACCATTTACCCAATTACCAAATAAAGGGATAGTTTACCCATCCCTTTATTTGGTAATTGGGTAAATGGCATTGGGCATTTTTGGGTAAACTATCTCTGCGCTTAAAAAAGAAAAATTCTCCTTCTTCCATATTCTAAACCTGTATGCCATTCTTTATTCTGAGGAACACAAAGGAAGATTATTGGATAATGCCCATACAATAAAAATCAATGGGGTGCACTGTTGTTTTCGACCCCAAAATCATTGCATGGACAAAAAGAGTTGAAACATTCTTCAAAATATGTTCTAGTTTTGTGTTCTGCAGAAGACAGAATGTCATACAGATTTAGAACTACGTGAAATTGTGTAAATTATGTCAGAATTTTCATTCTTGGATGAACTGCTGTATCCCTTTAACACTTTTAATTGACATTTCCTTTGACTCACTCCTTAACCTCCTTAGAGCTGAAATCCAGGTAGCGGTTGCTGATCCACTGCACCTCAAACCAATCCCTGTAGTCGCTGTTTCCACAGCACTGGAACTCCATCTGAAGGCGATCAATGGTCTGCTTCTGGTAGCAGCGGCCAGGGGTGTCGGTGTCCTTGTAGAAGCGAATGCCATTCTTCAAGCCGATTTTCAGCGATTTTTCTAGGCTGCCCATCATGGCGTAACTCAAGATGACTGAAAACAGCATGAGGGTGGTGAAGAATAACGAGCATCCATAGAAGGGCTTCAGGAAGGTCTTCCATTGTGGGAAACGCCCCGCATCTAGGGCGTCCTGGCAGATTCGACTGGCAAAATAATTGATGCCCATTGAAGCCAGACCCACAATCAACAAGGTGTTGGGCACACAGTGGATGTCTGTGTTGTCCATTACCTAAAGGACAGGAGGATGTTGTTTGTCAGTCCATTTTGAGCTCAGAATGCATTGCGCTCACTGTGTATATTGAGTTTGCTTAAAGGGTTAGTTCACTCAAAAATCAAAGTTCTGTCATTAATTACTCGCCCTCATGTCGTTCCAAACCCGTAAGACTTTCGTTCATCTTCGGAACACAAATGAAGAGCTTTTTAATGAAATTGGAGAGCTTTCTGTCCCTCCATTGACAGTCTATGCAACTACCACTTTGACGCTTCAAAAAGTTCATAAAGAGATCGTAAAACTAATCCATATAAATTGAGCGGTTTAGTCCAAATTTTCTGAAGAGACTCGATCGCTTTATATAATGAACAGATTGAAACGCAACACGTTTGAGCTTCCACAAGAACCAATGAAGTTTGTTATTGCGCATCAAGCCGGTTCGGTTGAGCTTCTATGTTCGCTGATCAATGTTTAAATGTGAAAAAAAGCTTAAAATCATATAAAGCGATCGAGTCTCTTCAGAAAATTTGGACTAAACCACTCAATTCATATAGATTAGTTTTACGATCTCTTTATGAACTTTTTGAAGCGTCAAAGTGGTAGTTGCGTATCTGTCAATGGAGGGACAGAAAGCTCTCAGATTTCATCAAAAATATCTTCATTTGTGTTCCAAAGATGAACGAAAGACTTAGGGGTTTGGAACGACATGAGGGTGAATAATTAATTGCATAAATTTCATTTTTGAGTGAACTGTCCCTTTAAACAATCTTTGGAGAGTGAGCAATTTTTTATTAGAGTAGATATATAAATCAGTGTAGAATAACCCCTAAATTAGTCAAGTATGTTCAATACATTTTTGAGAATAAGAGAAAGCTTTTGGTTGATACATTAAAAGCACTAAGTTGTGGCTTTGTTTTCCATTATGTTTACAGAGAGATTCGAGTGAATTTGATAATCCATTGGGACTGTTGTAAACCAATTAGTAACTCCCTAAGCTTCATCAAAGGATTTTTCCTTGCTTTCTTTAAAGAAAATATATATATATATTTAAATCAGAATTTCCTTTCTATTACACATAGTATTATCATTCTCATTTTTGGAGTGGTTATTTACTCAATATATAATGAAAAACATGCAAAAAATGTATTTGTGTGTGTGTGTCAATAAAAATATTGGTGTGAGTAACTAGAAAAGTATGGCCCTCTTCAGACAGATGTCACTCTTTATCAGCAAGTTGAATTTGACCCATAGACGGTTGAAGAGCTCATTTGCAAAGGACAGTTCCTTAAGCCAATTATGACCGGCTTAGATAATATTTAGATTCACTTGGGTTAATCCATGGCAGATATTTCTGAATCGTTTGAGCCCTTAACATAGTTATTTATTAATTATTAAGAAATTTGTCAATTTACAATAGAGATTCTATAAACTTCCATAAACTAAATCAAGGCCACTACTAAAAAAAAAAAAAAAAAAACACCTTTACACAAAAAAGTTAATTTGCTAACACTGAATGTGTCAATGGCAATTTTAAAGCTCAAAGCAAATTATTGCATAATACATGGAATTATTAGCAAAAAACATCAAGCAAATGAAAAATATGAGGGTTAAATGGATACCTCTGCCCTCCTTCGAAGCTCAGTCTTTAGGAAGCATCCTAAAGTGAAGGTAACCGCTCCACCCACAGTCGACATCCATGAGAGCAGCCACAAACCCTGGGCCAACTTCACCCTTTTCTGAAAAGTGAACTTCATCTTACCCACAACCATTGTGAAAGAGTATTATGATGTAAACTTGAGAAAAAGGGAAGACTAGAAGAGTGTGAAAAAATACAAAACTGTTCAAACGTTGTCAATATGTGAACTCTTTGAGAGAAGTCCTGAGAATCAGGTTGGACTTCTGGAGGCTCAAATTTTGCGGGAAAGAAAAAGAAAAAAAGAAAACTTTGTGCAATCCGTTACACTTCGTTTGTTCAATTCAATTTCATCCAAACAACGCAGACGCTATTCTGTATGTCGGTGTCACTTAATCCGTTAGCAAATGTCAGTCCAGATTTTTATGTGGTGATCCCCCCGTAGCGATGCTAAAATGAGCCAGATGCCCACTCAGTGGTGACAGTGGTGCCCTTCCACCTCCATGCCCATGCTTGGGTGAGACACACTGGATTTGGCCAAAGTTAGAGGTCTTGTGCGTCTTACCTGTAATCCATAAACTATCCTATTACAATGGCCCTCTCCAATGGGAAACAAGGCCACTGTCTGCTCAGCAAAGCAAGCTGTGCATCGCTGCATTGCGTCACATATGTAGAGGATAAAGATGATGAATAACGACAAGGAAGAGATTGGAAGGGTTATGATAGCCAGCCGTGAAGAAAGGTGGCTGTCTTTAAAGTTGATAGGTGTTAGATTTTGACTGCATGCGGTGCTGCATTTTGTAGACTGTAGAAATTATTAGGACCGTTGCCTTCCTTTAAAGTTCAGACTAGTTCTAGAGTGTCTCTCGGTTTAGAGGTGAAGATTCTGACTTCCCTGAGTATAGGCGGCCATGAGAGCAACCAAATGGAAGATCCTGTTCTTGTGCTTAAATATAAAAACAAAAACACCCATTTAGATTGATAGAAAAAAAGAACTGTAATTCACACTATACGTGATATATTAACGATCTTCATCAATTTTCTGCTCTGCCCAACCCATTTGTGGGAAGGATAGCAGGACGTTACGCATCAACAAACTTCACTTCTCTTAAAAAATTAAGGATTCAAAAACTTTTATGAGAACCGAATTTGTTTACAATAAAAAAAATTAAATCATGACAACTCTCTAAACAGTTTTAGGGCCAGATTTACTAAATAAGGCAAATTAGCGGGAGAGCGCAAAACCATAAAAACGCAGATGGGAATGGAAAGTTCTGCGCGTGATCTACTGACGATGCGCAAATTAAAGAACACAGATGTAGCTGGATATTTTCCATAATGACCAACGCAATCTATCAGGTAGCGTCTGGTTTGAGACGTGCTTTTTTTGGGCAGTAAATAATGGCACAAACCTTAGTAAATCACCTTGCATGATTCATTTAAATACTCTCCTCCCATAAATGTAGCATCTGAAAGGGAAACTCCTACAAAAGTTGTGCCAGCAGCCATATCACCCTGTCGCCCAAGACTGGTTGCCAACTGAAGCTAAGCATGGCTGAGCCTGGTCAGTACCTGGATGGGAGACCTCCTGGGAAAACTAGGTTTCTGTTGGAAGAGGTGTTAGTGAGGCCAGCAGGGGGCGCTCACCCTGTGGTCTGTGTGGGTCCTAACGCCCCGGTAAAGTGACGGGGACACTATAATGTCAAAGAGCACCGTCCTTCGGATGAGACGTTAAACCGAGGTCCTGACTCTCTGTGGTAATTAAAAATCCCAGGATGTCCTTCGGAAAAAGAGTAGGGGTGTAACCCTGGCGTCCTGGCCAAATTTGCCCATTGGCCTCCTATCCATCATGGCCTCCTAATCATCCCCATATGCTGATTGGCTTCATCACTGTCTCCTCTCCACCAGTAAGCGGGTGTGTGGAGGGCGTTCTGGCGCAATATGGCTGCCGTCGAATCATCCAGGTGGTGCTGCACATTGGTGGTGTTTGAGGAGATCCCCCCTTCCATAGGTAAAGCACTTTGAGTACCTATAAAAGCGCTATATAAATGTAATAAATTAATTATTAGTCAGCCGCAAAGAAATACATTTTTTGGCACAATTTTTTTGTGTCTTTAGTAAATCCTGACAGTATTTTTAACGCCAAAAGAGGGTTTGCACTGGCACAAGCTGTTAGTTAATCTGGCCCTTAGCATGTTATTTAATATGGCAATGTTAATGTATTTGGTCTGGCTGGATCTGCTATGCTGCTGCTGCTACAAAGCAAATATGGACTTGCTACTGCTATACACAGACACGCTGATGTGAGCATGTAAGGTATGCTTCTGCAGGATAAATAGACATACATAAATCAAGAGCAGATCTAGACAGGTGGTGCTGGGGGAGGTGGAGGGGTTCAGAGAAAGCAGAACTAGCCTACAACAAACAATGAACCAGACTATTTAAATGCTGAGCAAGAAATCTCATTGACTGCAGGATCAGCAGAGGCCAATTAGCTTGTGCCATGCGGTAATGATGCACTATCAGCCTGCGCCCTCTAGAGTGTCAGTACTGAAATATAGTTTACAAGCGGGGAAACACCCTGGACAGGGGGTGTTCAGGGGTGTGACACCAGACACACTTCCATTATCACCTACATGCAGTTATTGTCTCTCCAATTCACCTATCCTGCATGTCTTTTGGTTTGTGGGGGGAAACCAGAGGACCCGGGGGAACCGCTCGCTGACACTGCGAGAACATGCAAACTGCGGGCTCAGTTGGGACCCTCTTACCGTGAGGTGTCAGTGCTACCCACTGAGCCATGAACTAACAATACACAATACTTCAAAAGCATTTATCAATATTAGCTAGTGATAATTTCAAAATTTTCTAATTCATTTTTAAAATCAAAAGTTTTATCTGTAAACATTAGGTAATGCACTGTGAACTTTCTCAC
This sequence comes from Abramis brama, assembly GCF_963993115.1. Classification (NCBI taxonomy): domain Eukaryota; kingdom Metazoa; phylum Chordata; class Actinopteri; order Cypriniformes; family Leuciscidae; genus Abramis; species Abramis brama. Next base: position 44,386,412 of record NC_139967.1, read on the forward strand.
TTAACATTAACAAAGGTTAATAAATGCTGTAAAAATATACTCAGTGTTAGTTTATGTTAGTTAATGCGTTAACTAATGTTAACAAATGAGACCTTATTGTAAAGTGTTACCATGATGTGCTTACATGGATGTAAAATAACGTTCTTGGTCATTAGCTTTTGATTTAATTTCAGTTCTTTAATCCATATCTAATTCCAGCTTAATTCTTAAAATGACTATACTAACTAGTGACATGAAATACTTTGGGGAATTCTAATTATTCAATGTTTGGTGGTGTGACATGTTACACTCCATGTACTGTAAGTTTATTCTTATTTTAAACAACATTCATATTAATTGGGAGACTACTTTTAATCATGCATTTTTTTACACCGAAGGGCAATATAAAATGAACTATTATAAAATGAGATAAAAAATAGTATACTCATATACAGTAAATAAAAATGTATAATATGCATTTCAACTTTCTTTTCTATTATTTATGGATGTATCTCTCACAGTGTCTTTATTGTCAGGTTTTTAGTTATAGGAATTCAGGTGCAATTGTAAGTAAATTATTTAATAAAACTGCAAACAATACACACTGAAATGAATACAAAAGGCTTCCAACATATTTGTTCTACTTTCATTTATTAATATCAGCATAGTTATAGACATTAATACAAACTGCAACAGCAAGGCAATATAGGATGATGCATTATAGTGATTATAGAAGCGGGTGCACAGTTTCATACCACTATTTAAACAGAATCAAAATGACATTCTACTGCAACATCCTAGGAGGGTTTTTTTTCTAAAAACAAACACAATGTTCTTATTCTTTAATGTTCTATTATATTGTCATACACACAAACAGCATGCATTACATTTAGAATTTATGTTTAATTTTTCTAATGGAAAAACATATGGAATGAAAAATATTGCATGGAAAATGTTTTTCTTATAACCTTTTGCTTTAAAAAAAAACTGTATGTGAAGTATAGTCTTAAAGACACGACTCCCTTTACCTTAGTTTTTCACTCCTTATTCTACTCCCATTACTCTTTTAATCAATCAATGTTTTTTTTTTACCTCTTCAAGTTGCTGCTATGGTTATCAGACACAAATAAAGCTTTAGAAGTAAGAGTATTAGAATAATTACAAATGCATAAGCACATGCACTCAAACAAAACATTAAAAATGCAAATAAATATTGAGTAAATATGAATAATATCTACTGAGCAGGCTTTACAGCTTAAATTATTTCAGCTCAAAGAATTTTGTCTTTATAAATACCAAACCCAAAAACTATATGTCTGTCTAGAATCAAGAAAACAATGTGAGATCATCTTGTGGCATCAAGATCTTTAGAGGATCAAGCGTTTTCTACAGGTGAATACGTCAACAACAGAGAAAATCAAGATGGAAACTCAGATCAATGCGGATCTTTCAGTGGTGAAATATCTTACACTATGATCTAAAACTACAGAAACAATCTTTAAAGTTGTCATGAAATAGCATTCGCAACCCACTTTACTTCTATAATGAGATATTATTGCTACTGAAATTGGATGTTCAGGGGGGAAAAAGGCAGGGACTTGATTTTATCCATCAGGAATTAATTAAAGAATGAAAAGAATGCAAGCAGACCTGAATGTGAGTGCGCAGATGATCCTCATATTAATTTCAGCCTCCATCTGCTGGGAAGCGAGGCTGAAAGTCAAGTTCACCCATCTATTTTTCGTTACTCTTATTGCTGTCATTTTTATTACATTAATTAGCAATAAACATCAACCAGCATCAAATTGCTACATTAAAGGGAAGGTTCGGAGTAAAATCAACCTAGGGTCCTTTGCACCATGACCTCGAGCCAAACACCCCCCATAACTGAACATTATTAAAGTTAGAGCTTATTTAGAGAAATCAGCCGTATGGCTTAGTGCAGGCGCTAATGGATCCAAGGATGTATCTCGTAAATTACCCCACTAATAATGCCCAGAATGGTACCAAACTTATAGAGTATTACAAATAGGTTATGTACTCATAAAACAAGGCATTGGAAAGTTTGTAAGTACATCAGGAGTTTATTTAAATAACACTTGCCTGACGGCTCATACTACCGCTAACCCGGACGTCGAGGTCACTTCAGTGGTTTGGGAAAAGCCTGTAAAAGTTCTGGCAGAAAGTGATGCGTAAGGATGTAGTGTAACGACGCCCAGTTCCAGGAATGCACTAATATTTTGTTAGTGGTAGTACCAGTTTGCAACAATTATTAGTTAACACTAAGTTGTTAACACTTCGGAAAAAATAATAATTCGTCGTTACACTACAACCTTATGCATCGCTTTCAGCCAGGACTTTTACGGGCTTTTCCCAAACCACTGAAGTGACGTCGACAAATATCAATGTGTCATGCAAAGAAAAGGGATTAATTCAACTATAGTCTCACATAACCATATCTACAAAAGTCTGTAGTCTCAAATATACTTTATAATCAATCATAACCTTAAAGGTAAAAACATTAATCATTACCTTATCTATCTGTGAAATGCAGAGCTAGTGCAAACAGATCCACATTGCTATGATCAAATGCTTTCTTAACTGCTGTTTTGTCATTTTTGTTATTGAGAGGAAAGTGCCCAGCACATTTTTACATATTCGTCTAAACCAGGGTTCCTCAAACTCGGTCCTGGAGGGCCGCTGTCCTGCAGAGTTTAGCTCCAACACTGACCAAACACACCTGAGCAAGCTAATCAATGTCTTCAGGATCACTAGAAACTCACAGCTAGGTGTGTTTGATCAGGGTTGGAGCTAAACTGTGCAGGACAGTGGCCGTCCAGGACAGAGTTTGAGGAACCCTGGTCTAAACGAATCAGCAGCATGGATGTTTGTTAACAGTATATCGCTGCAAAGGTATATACAAGTTGTTTTTACTATTAAGCGAAGAACGAAAAAGAACTTCACTGTGAGTATATCATGTTCAGTCTCTTCTCATGTTACATGTGCACAAGCAATAAGTTGCTGGCTGCAGTTCACTTAATGGCCACCGGTGTCGCTATCGCTAATAACAAGGGTTTCTGAATTCTACATATAGCCCCTTTAAAGGCCTGAATTATCAGAGTCCGAAATTCGCATCCGAAATTTTCGCACGTAAAAAAAACAAAAAAAACAATTTACGTTATGTCAATCACGCCTCCGAAACATTCGTCCGTCATAAAAAAACTTGTATCATGTTCGATTTTCTGCGTTTTTTGCATCTGTAGCAAGCATTTTGAATGGTGTTTTGACATTTCAGAGCCACCGAATCACGAATACGAAAAAAACGAATGCGAAAATTTCGCACCCAGTGTGCAAGGACCTTAAGACTTCACTAAATCTCAACCTAAATTCCAACTTCTTACAATTTAATAATTAGAATTTTTTTAATTAGTGATAAAATATGTTGCCAAAGTGACTTTGTCACACATATTTTCCACCATTAGTACTATAATACTAAATGCATAATAAATATTCACCATTTTAAAATGTCCCTTTAATCACAAGTGTGTACTCTCTCCATCATGAATATAGTGGTTGAGCATTTTTTGAGCAGACTCCAGACCAACCATCCCATTTATATGCTCTCCAGCACCATGGCTGTTCGCTTCTCTCCAATCACATTCAATCTCATCCTCGTACAACACTTGCCTGGTGCAAACTTGTGATTGGTGGAGGTCCATCATGGATTTATGATGATCCTGCTGCTGCTCTTGCTGCTTCAGAATCCCTATGGAGTGGATCTCTTCCAGACTAGCAGAGAGTACACGAATTGGAGAGCCCAGATTACGTACATCTGTGATGTGGTAGCCGTCGCAATCTGGATCATCAGGACCCTGATTGAAGCAGGCCAGGCTTACATCACCAATAGGAATCGGTAAGGTTTCGGGGTGAACGGTGAACTTGAGATGTGGTATCTGTAGGCCGCGAGGAGGTTGATGACATCTGCTCTCCTCACCCCCAGATTCACTCTCTGTATCCACATTTCCCTTTGAATATTGGTTGACCCCCTCCCAACAGCCTTGCCTCTGCTGCCATTGGTAATACGATGCGTTTCCATGATTTCCCTGCGAACCCCTCAAGACGCAGATCTGTGCCTCCTCTCCCATTTCTGACCAATCAGATTCCTCCTCCTCTGGGAGTGTTCCCAGCGATTGGTCGTCGCCATGCATTGAGACTTTGTCGTAACGGTCACTATCCATGAACTGAGCTGGAGGTGGTGCGACTGGAAGTGGAGTCATGGGATCGTCAGACTTCAAATGTTTCACCAGGGCATCCTGTAGGAGTGATGTCACCTGTAGTATAATGGAAGGGTATAGGAACGTCATTAAATTAAGGAAAATAATTCTGATTAGAGGCATATTTGGAATAACCATGAACTAATTATTGTACATAAGAATTAATGTAATATAACGGTAGTGCTGGGAATCGATTTAAAAAATACACACTACAAGATATTCTGGCTGATTTTGGACCGATTTCTCCCTTTCGACAATCCTAGGTAAAGTCCCGATTATCTTGATGGCTCCACAGATTATTATATCAGATTTTCCTGTGGTTGGATACATGTTGAATATTTATGATCAGAAGTCCTGTTGTGTGGGGCAATCCTGAAGACAAACGTGCGCACGCTCTGGAGATTATCACGTGAAACGAAACAATATCCAATCAGAAAGCGAGCTGACGGAAGATTCACCGCTCGCGCTGTAACATGTAAAGTCCATGTTCACACCGTCTCCACGACTTCATCTAAACATTTGTCTTTTTTCCCCACACAGATTTTCTGAAAAAATACACTTACGCACCATACACTTTAAGTGCCATTTCTTCTTGCCAGTCTTCCGCCATGTTTGTTTACCTTAAAGTCACATTTAATGAGAGATTTTGCGAGATTTGTTTGTGAATGGATTCTGTTAGTGTGTGGTGTTCTTTCCTGATCACATCCCGGCACTCCACACACTAGAGGAACAAAACGGTTAAATCTATGATTTCTTATCATCATGTTTGTGGTCTCTCACATTTTGAAAATCTTATAAGATTTAAAAAGTCTTTTAGTGTGGCCCCAGCTTAAGGCGTTAGGAATCAAGAATCGATTCCAAAGTTTGGAACTGATTCCATCAAAGGTAATCAACTTTAAATAGCATTTTTCAGTTCAAAAGAGCTAATCATTCATTCATATCTTGGTCCCTAATGCTGGGGCCACACCACAAGATATTCGGGCCGATTTCTCCCCTTCCAACAATCCTAAATGAAGTTCTGATTACCTTGATGGTTCTACACATTATCTTATCAGATTTTCCTGTGGTGTGAGGTGTGTTAAGAGTGACCAAACCTGCATCGGAAGAACATCGGAGCCGCCCCGATCGCAAATTGTAAATATTCAACATGTTGCATGTAGCATGTCAATATAAACATTACTTATTATAAAAATAACAAAATCAAACTCTCACATTAATGGTCTCTAGACTTTGGATGGTCGTTTTTGCCACAGACAGTTGATCTGTGAGCTCGGAGATTCGCTGGTTTAGTCGATCACGCTCTCCGTCCATATTCTGTGCCTAAATTGAAGTAACAAGACAGACAGATGTAACAGTAAAGTCAAATTTAATACAAATACAAGTTGTTTTGAATTTGAAAGTGCTTGTGTAAATCAATGGTTTATTGATATTATGAGACTATGTGAATTTATTTAAACCAATGTACTTAATTTCTTACAGTGGAACTAGTTTGAAGAATTAAACTGGGCTTTACCACACAATGCAGTTTTTTCTCCAGAAGGTGGTTGGTTTGTTGTGTGCTAGAGTAGTTGTCCTGAAGTCTGATGAAAGAGAAAGACATTTCCTTATCCTAGTACACTTTAACATAATAACAAGAACTGTAATGTAAAGTTTTCTGACACTTAAAGGGTTAGTTCACCCAAAAATGAAAATTCTGTCAGTAATTACTCACCCTCATGTTGTTCCAACCCTGTAAGACTTTCGTTCATCTTTGGAACACAAATTAAGATATTTTGGTAACACTTTATTTTGATAGTCCCTTTTGAACGTGCTGTTGACTATAAGTAACTTTGCAACTATATGTCAACTAACTTTCACTGGAGTATAAGTAGACTGTCTGCTTAATATCTGCAAACACTTTATTGTGATGTTCCTCCAACAGACACTCTACTGACTATAAGTAATTTTGCAACTACATGTCAACTTAATCTAACCCTAACCCTACCAGTCTATTAATACTTAACTAACACTCTAATGAGAGTTAGTAGACACGTAGGTGCAACGTTACTTATAGTCAACAGAACGTGTTAAAGGGACCATCAAAATAAAGTGAAACCAATATTTTGGATGAAATCTGAGAGCTGTCTCACTCCTTCATAGGCTGCTAGGTAATCGATATCTGCCATCCCAGAAAAGTTAGTAAAGACATCGTTAAAATAGTCCAAGTGACTACAGTGGCTCAACCTTAAGTTTATCAAGCGACGAGAATACTTTTTGTGAAAAAATATCTTAGTTTGTGTTCCGAAGATGAACGAAAGCCTTACGGGGTTTGAACAACATGAGGGTGAGTGATTACTGACAGAATTTTTCATTTTTGGGTGAACTAACCCTTTAAATTGCATGTTAATTAATTAATTATTTACTTAATTAAATAAAAATATGTATTATAGTTCAAAGTTATGCAGCGTTAAATGCAATTAGTGGAACTTTAAAGTGTTTTTTTCTGACCCACTTAAGAGGGACTTAAGTACATCTTTATATTGAAATATGGTTGAAGTGTACTGCCGAATGTATTGACAAGCATTTATGGTAAACTAATGCATAATTTTATGCAATTTCTTGTAGAATCTTGTATGTCATGTATTTAAATATGTTTGTAGTTACACATTTGTAATGCTGAAATTGCAATTGAAAATATATTTACTTTAAATGTTTTTATTATTAAGTACCACACTACAATTTAAATTGTAATCAAGTACTCAAGTACATGTGCTTTAGTCAACACATTAAAATAAGTGTACTTCTTTTGAATGACAAAAGATTATTAAAACATAATGATTTATAATATTGAAATCATGAAAGTGTATTATTTTTAAGTACACTCAATTGGCCTTTTAATTAATATTATATGAATTTCTTTTTTTTTGTAAATACATTTAAAATCTGAGGAACACACATTCAGTACAATTAAGCACACTTCTTTTTCACAAGGGTAGTTTGGGTTTGCTCAGATGAAAATATTAGAGAAACCTGCAGGGCTGTTTCTCTTGTTGGAGCAAATCTTATAAAAATATCAAAAGCTAAAACAACAAATGAATTGTTAAATGCCATAAAAATTCTTCTTTGTCATAAAAAGTCATGTCTCATATATCCTCTTATTAAAAAAAATACATCTGTTGTGTATGAAAAAAAAATTAGTGTATGCAAAATGAATAAATGTGATGATGTAGTGCGTGTTGGAGGATGTGCACTGCCTGTCAGACCACTAACCCTGACTGAAAGTTTGAGCTCAAATCATGCTAAAAACAGCTTTTTTGGACTGGTCCATTTTACGTACATGCATTATACATTAATCCAATAGAATAGAATAGAATAGAATAGAATAGAATAGAATAGAATAGAATAGAATAGAATAGAATAGAATGTGCTATATAGCACAGTACAATTTAGTCTTGTGTCTAACCTTGTGAACCGCTCCAATAAGCTGTTTAGCTCTATGCGAGTTCTTTGTAACTCAGATTCAATGAGCTGGTGGCCAGTTTTGAATTCAGATCCCATACATTCCATTCGCACAGTGGTCTGCAGCAAGTTGTGGTGGAGAACCTCATTCTGCTCCTGTAACATCCTAGATTGAATCGACAGACAGACACCACCATGAATACAATTACATATAGCCTGTAAGAGACACAGCGCTTCTATGAGTAATGGCATGCCAGGAGGGGATAATTTACATCTGAGTGTGTCTTAAAGCAAATTGTTTCACTACCATCCAAACAAAGCTGAAAAGCAATTTCCAGACCCAAAGTTTAGCAGGATGCATGCAAAAAAAGAATGCAAAAGTAAACAATGGACTCACATTAATCTCTCCAATTCTGAGTCCTTTTCCTATGCAAAGGTAAAATTGGTTGCAAATGTGGAAAACCCAACAACAAATCATATAAAATATGTATGTTTTCATTCTACTTTAACACTAAAGAAAAAATACTCACTTTTAGGAATGAGGATGACTCTTGGTAACTCACTGTGGATTGGTCGTCCTGGATAGTGGAGTTAGCGGATGAATCTGACTTGTTAGAATGAGGAGAAGTGGACCGCTGGCCAACTGGAGAGTGGCGAAGATGACTCTGGTGATCATCGTTGTGATGATCTCGATAGTGGTTCGATTCAGAATGATGTTCTGTATTGGAATGCTGATTCTGCGATTCTGGGTTGTCATAGTAATGATGGTTATCTTGAGAATGATGATGGTGGGATTCTGGTTGGGAATGATGATGAGATTCTGAATGCTCATGATGTTGAGGATGGTTAGACTCTGGATTGGAATGGTGATGGGAATTTGAATGGGAATAATGGTGGGATTCTTGAGATTTGTGGTGATGGTAATGATCAGGTTCAACAGGGGGGTTTTCATGACTTCCTGAGGGGAAATGGTTTGGGTGAGATTCCGGAGGATCATGATCACTGTGGTGGTGGAGTTCTAAACGGGAAAGGTGTCCTTTAGGATGTGATGCGCTGTGATCTTGGGATTCTGAATGTGCGTTAGGATGATTTTCATAATGATGGGCTGAATTAGAATGAGCAGGGCCTTTTGGATAACTGTCAGATAAGTGATGGTGATGTTGATGAGGACTATGGTGAGAGTCAGTATGAGAAGAATGATAATGGTGTTCCGGTGTTGGGGATGCATTATGAGAACGAGAGTGTTGGCGAGGTTCAGTGTGAGAATCAGAAGTGTGATGGTGTTGGGTGGTGTTGGATGAGTTATTAGGATGGGAATGATGATGGTGATGGTGATGGTTAGATTTGGGATGAGAGGGATCATGGTCAGAATGATGGTGTTGCAATTTCACATCAGACTGGTGGTGAGTATCTGAGTCAGTAGAAAGATGAGATGTACTACCATGCTCTCCATGGTGGTGGAGAGGAGGACTAGGCGAATTATAGTGGAGAGATTTTGAACGGGAATGATGGTGGGAAGGTTCTGAAACTGAGGTGCTGTGACTTCCATGGTTGTGATGTGGCGGTGAAGGTGAATGTTGATGGTGGCTGTGGTGGTGTGATTCTTTGTGAGAAGGATGAGCTTCTGGATAGGAAAGATGATGGTGAGTCCCTGACTTAGAAGAGTGTGTTGAGCTGCGGTGAGCTCCATGACGGTATTGTGATGGAGAGGGTGAATGGTGATGGGAATCTGGAGGAGGATGATGGGAATCTGAAGGAGAATGATGGTGTGGTGATGGGCTATGATGAGTTCCATGGTGCTGATGAGATGGCGATGGTGAATGATGGTGATGAGATTCTGGATGGGCATGATGGTGATGAGGTTCTTGATGGGGATGATGGTGATGAGATTTTTGATGGGAATGATGGTGATGAGATTCTTGATGGGAATGATGGTGATGAGGTTCTTGATGGGAATGATGGTGATGAGGTTCTTGATGAGAATGATGGTGATGAGGTTCTTGATGGGAATGATGGTGATGAGGTTCTTGATGGGAATGATGATGGTGGTTTTCTGATTCTGGAGAACAAGGACATGAAGGTGGGCTATGATAATCTTCATTGTGATGGTGGTGTGATGGAGATGATTTGTGGTGTGAATTTTGATGATTCGATGATTTGAAATGTTTCTCTTTGGGGGCAATTTGGTGCTGCTTCTGACCTTTGTGACCACGTTCAGTCCCAGATGAAAGACATTTTGAGGAACAGCTAGAATTGCTTGTATCATTGCTTGTATCACTTCTTGCACTGTCATGACGACGACTGGGAACAGCCTGATGCTGTTGTTGATTGATGAGGTCCCTTTCAGAATAAGGATGCTTGTTGGAGTGGGAGGTCTTGCTTGAATGTGAGTGACGTTTGGAATGGGAGTGCTTACTGGAGTGCGAGCGTTTGCTAACATGGGAATGAGCAGTTGAAGTTATGGAGCTAGCATTGCTTCCCGGACGGCTTCTAGTAATTTTTGACTTCTTTTCACTTTTATGTTCAGGCTTTGGGGACAATGCCTTTGGAGACGTTGAAGTCTGCCCAGGGCTCGAGGGTCTATGAACATCTGTTACCCCAAGGGAAGTAAGTCTTAATGGGCTAAGCACCTGCCTTGTGATTTCATTCAAAAAGGCAGAAAACTTTATCTTCTCCTTCACAAAGACCTTATGGGCCTCTTGTTTCCTATTCTCCAGCTCTTTCTCATCCAAGTCTCCAGCACCAGCATGATCCACTCGCCTGGACAGAACCTCCATGGACTTGGTCTTTCTTATGTTTGCAGCCGCTTTAGCGTGATTCTGTTCTTGCCCCTTATTTCCCTTTTCATTCTGTTCTCGAGAATACGTTGCCTTCTTGGCAGTCCCTCCACTTTTTTCTTTGACTGTCAAGTTCTTTTCCATGCTTGTAGACTTCTTCTTTTGGCCATTCGCTTCCAATAAAGGCATTGTATCTGCATCATCCTCATCATCCCCATCATCCTCAAAGGCTCTCCGTCCTCTGCTGATATCCATACATGATTGTGAGTGCTGTGGACGTCGAATTGCTCGCTTGGACTCAGATGCCAATGGGGCTTTTTCCAGACTGGCTTCAGATGACCAAGAAGAACCAGAGGAAGAGGAAGACGAAAAACTAGAATTGGAAAAATATGATTTGGAGGAAGAAGATGAAGAGGAATTGGAGGAGGAAGAGGAATCAGAAGAAGAGGAATCGGAACTGGAACTGGATGAGCTTGATGAAGACTTTGAACTAGAGGAAGACCCAGAAGAGTTTGAGGAAGTCACTGAAGCTTTAGTGCGAGTTTTCTTTTCTGGTGTGTGATGTTTATCTTGAGGTTGTTGATAATGACGATGGTGATGATGATGGCTTTTAGCTTGGGAGTGATGATGGTTATAATGCTCATGAATGAGATGACCACTGCTGTCATCTGAGGCACTATAGATGAAAGTGAAGAAAAATAATTAGTAGCTCTTACTAAGGCAGGAATCACTATTACTACTGATTATTCAAAACTCATGACTTATTTATGTATAAACTAATCCCACACCATTTTTGCTTTACACAATGATACCTCAAAACCATGTTTCTTGAATAGCATAAAAGGCTTGAAGGTGAGTTCTTTTGACATGGGCTAGTCAGCAAGTGCTTAGCAATGCTCATCAACCATTCAGGAGACAGTACTTGCATTTTGGCCCTGTTTACACCTGGTATGAAGATGCGTTTTGGTCGATCGTATCACAAGTAGATGAGGGAGAGACACCCGTTTACACATGGTATTTTAATCCATCTCTTTTGTCCACTTTGAACCACTTCTGTCCTGATATATTCAAGGGAAGGGTCTATGGGTGGGTAAATGTGTAGGTTTTTTTTTTTTAGATCTTTCCAACTAATGGACAAAATAAGCTTGTGAAATTTACATATGAACACGACCGGAGAAGACGGAAAAACATACGGAGAGCATCAGCTTTCGTTCCTGCTCTGACAGCCGCAAGACCACGGCGAACGCTGTAAGAGTGTGTTACAAATCAGGAATGTTGAGAGAACATTGTGCTTTGTATGATTTTTGTCTTCAAACCAAACTTGGGTCTTCAGCCAACAAAGCTGGCTAACGCGCTTCCCATAAAGTTTACACAGTAGATCAGTGGTCGAAAGTGGAAAAGCTCAAAACTTTTTAGTTTTAAGTTAAGTGACGTGAAGGCCAAGTTTGGTAACCCATATTCAAAATTTGTCCTCTGCATTTAATCCATCCTAGTTAGTGCACACACATTAGGAGCAATGAGTAATGAACACTAGAGGTGAACACACACACTGCAAACCATGGACACACACATCCAGAGCAGTGTGCAGCCATTCACTGCGGCACCCAGGGAGTGATTGGGGGTTAGGTGTCTTGCTCAAGGGCAACTTAGTCATTTCCTGCCGGTATTGAGAATCGAACCCGCAACCTTCGGATTACCAGTCTGACTCTCTAACTATTAGGCCACGACTTCCCCCACATCTAACGTCATCCACTTGTGATCCGATCGACCAAAACGCATCTTAATGCCAGGTGTAAACATGGAATAAAAATATTTTTTGTATTGTTTCTAAAGTTGTATTTATCTGCATTTTACGGTAAAACAATGTTGTGCTTTAAGATAAATGCAACCCCCATGTGAGGGACCCCCATTATGCACATTTATATTTATATATAAATTACTTTTTTATTATTACATAAATGTACAAAAGTGCTTTTATTACAAATGCGTATAAATCTATCACCTCTTATCTTCATGTTCCTCTGGAAGGTGTGCACCATGGCGGTGACGATGAGATGAGTGCCGACTCTCATGGTGAGGATGCTGATGGTGTTGACTATGGCGATGTATCTGATGATGAGCCATTGCCTATGTTCTTGCTTTTTCTCAGAAAGATAATGGAACTGATTGAATAGTTCTTGAGTTGTAAAACGGTTGCAATTTTCTTGATTCCAGAGCAACAAAGCGTCCTCTGCCTCTCAGTGTAATGGGAAGTACTGTGGGAATAGATATGTTAGAGGTATGATAGTGCTTGTAATTAAAAAAAATAATAAAAAAAAAAAATAACAAAAAGACAAATGTTGTGCACATGGTAAAGCATGGCTGACAATTAAAACTACTAGAACATCTGAATAAATTACTGACGTTTTAAGCATTGACATTTAAATCATCTAACAAAAGTGTTAATATAAAATATACTTGATTTAAGACAAATAAACAGCAATAAAAAAAATTCTTAAATACTTAAAAGAATCAAATAAACTGTACTACATATCTCGTTAATTTTATTACTCTACATAAAAAATAATAAAAAAGTTAGCTTGTTGCAATATCTTACCGTAAAATGGTTACAGAGAAACGAAGCCAGACTTCCTCAAGGGATCTAAGAAAAATAAGTATTGTGTAATACCAATTTAAAAGCACAATTGCAATACTTAATTCCAAAGGGGGGGAAAAAAATATGAAAATGCCTATTATAAGCCACACCAAACAAATGCTGCGCGTTTGAAGGGTTCGGGAGAGACGATGAGAGCTCTGCTATTTTCACAACCTTTCTATCTATGTCTGTCCGTCCCCTTTATTTGACATGGCTGATTTTCCAGCAGCCATCAGAACAGTGTGAGCACCAGATGTCAATAATTCCTATCACTGTCTGAAGTGCCCGTGGCAAATTTGTGCAACAGTGGTAACAACATCAATGTTTAAGATAAAATAACTCTTGAAGGGGAGATTATTTTCCATTATAGCCAATAGCTACTTTATTATTATTACTATTTGGGCATCAGATTAAATAAACTGCATGCATGATGTTATTCAATTATTATTTTTTTAGGTCCTTAGAGATTATTTATAAATGTTTAAAAAAAGAGAAGTTCATCTTTTGATTTGACCTTATGGTTGTTAGGTCATTTGAATAAAACTTTGATAAATTAGTAAACTGACGTAGTACTTTTTTATTTTTTTGCTCTATGATATATAGTTTCCTTTGCTTCAGGCCTGGGCTTGTATCTGTCATCACTATTGATGCAAATGTTAATGCAACAGAGATGAGGATGGAATCATTGAGAATCAATTTAAATTTACAACATTAAACTTAACACACGTTCACAGGCACATGTTTTCCCTCACCAACCATGCCAAGATTTAACAATGTGAAACATCAGTCACTTAACTGAAGTCATAAATGTCAAAAACATTGATGAAGCTAAATATGATTCAGAAAAAGATGAATATATAACCCTATATATTCATATAACCCTTGCCCTATGCTTTAGGTATGAAATGCATTTTGCATGAATTTTGTTGCGTCTCAGGGACACGAACAAATAAAGTGTAAAAAAGCACAAAATTCCACTATTGCAAATCCCACTGATTTTCTTGGTTTTGTCTTTCCTGAGCAGTGGCTAAAATTTGGATACTTTCATCTCAGAGAAGTCCTCTAGCTTTCTTAAAAGTTTTTCTCAATACCTGACAATGTCTATTTAGAGGACCGGAGTGCAAATGCTTTGACCTGACAGGAACTTTTTAAAAAACATTTTAAATGTAATTTATGATTCTACTAATTATTTGTTGCAAAACAATATAGAGACCATGCTCTGCTGCACTGTCTAACAATGCCATTTATTTTAAGACTGTAATCCTAAAATAGTGCAACCTTTGGCTTAAATAAGGCACATAAGGCTGTTTTAATGCTAATAAACACTGTAAAAACAATTTTTCAAAAGTTGTAAATACATTACTGGAATACATTTTACAAGAAAATACTGTTTCATTTTTTCTACATCAAAAAGTAATGTTTAATTTAATGCATTTCTTGCTGTTTCTTTGTAATTATTTGTGGAATTTACTGAAAATTGTTTCAAAGTCAATCCTAACTTTTTTCAGTGCAGTTTTGACAATATTAAAAACAATATTCAACTGTGATGACCATATTCATGAGACAAAAACACATTTTTTGCTTAAATATAAGCCAGCATCATAGGGAATTTTAAGCTCGTATTATAAGCGTATGAGCAGATCTCCAGTGTTTGCGGGTATGATGCGTTTCCTATTCGTTCAGTCCATATTTAACGGCTCTGGTTCATTCCATTCCGTGCTAGAGACAATCAATGAGAAATTGTGTAACACTGGTCAGGCACCCAATCATGATCAATGTCAAACTGCAATGAGATTTAACCTTCAGAAAAAACAAATGGACACAAACACAGCTGAGTCCTGAATGAAGGCCAGACAAGGACGATCATTTCCCATCAACTTCCTCTTATTATATAATGCAGAATGCAGAAGGACAATGACTTCATTGCCAGCATGTCTTCAGGAAGACATGCTGGCATATACTCTATATATACTCTTATATATATAAACTGTATATCTACCAGGACATTTTCAGAGCACTTCATGCTTCCTTCATTTTCCAGCAGGATTTGCACCTGCCCACACTGCCAAAAGAACCAAAACCTGGTTCAATGACCATGGTATTACTGTGTAATTACTGTGTGATTTCATGTAATATTCAAATTTTCTGGGATTTTGATTTCGTGGGTTTCATAAACTGTAAGCCATAATCATCAAAATTATAACAAATAAAGGCTTGAAATATCTCACTTTGCATGTAATGAGTCTATATAATATATTAGTTTCACCTGTTAAGTTGAATTCTTGAAATAAATCAACTTTTTGATGATATTCAAATTTTATGACCAGCACCTGTATATCTAAATCTATATATATAAACTTCATTGCTAGGAATTCCCCCCATTATTGCTTAAAGGGATAGTTCAACCAAAAATGAAAATTCTGTCAGGATTTACTCACCCTAGAGTTGTTCCAAAACCTGTAAGAGTTTCTTTTCTCTGTTGAAGACGATATTTTGAAGAATATTGGTAACCAAACAGTAGTCTGGCCCCGTTGACTTCCATAGTATTTTTTACCAACATTCTTCACAATATCTTCTTTTGAGTTCAACAGAAGAAAGAAACTCATACAGGTTTCAATTTTCGATTTTGGGTGAACTATCCTTTTAACAGCCCAGGCTAGACAAAGTTTGCAGTTAAAGAGATTCACACTGAACAAGATACACATGTGGTCAAAGTGAGTCACTCATGTTCAGTTGCTTGACCGATTGCATAATAAAACTTTGGGAAACACCATTTCGACACTCTACTAGCTATAAGTAACTACATGTCAACTTATTCTAACCCGAACCTAACGGTCTACTAATATTCCACTGTGAGCTAGTTAACATAAAGTTGCATATTAATGAAAGATAGTTGACATGTAGTAACTAAATAGTTAATAGAATGTCTAAAGTGGAGTATCGAAATAAAGTGTAACCAAACTGTGTGATGGTCTCACAACTATTAGTCTCACTTACTTCCCTTTCATTACATAAAAGATCAGACAACAAAAGACCATGTTAAATAAGACATTTATTTTAAACAAGCATAGCTCGATCAGTATAACAATCGATTTCAGCATGTCAACAGATCTGTCTTCACACAGGCACTGATCCACCGCAGCTGCATGTTAGAGAGCAGTCAGGTTCTGCTATTGATGGATGGACTGTGTGCTGACAGACTGATTAATGCACAGAACCTCCGACATACCGCAAAACAACTGCTCTGAAACCATGTTAGAACATATTAACAATAGATGAACAAATATACATCGATGATCAAGTGCTCTCTAGTGGTGAGGCACAGGAAAACAGGACATGAAGCAAAGATGGCTCGCAGAACACAGCATACTGTTTCCCACGGGTTCCTATGTACATCTAAAAACATTTAAAATATCTATAGCTCAACTAATCTTGAATTTAAAGGCTATTAAAGTTACAAAGTAAATGAGAATTTATGGAATTTATCCAGACATAATTTATGAATATAAATGTAATATGAGAAGAGTATGATAATGTACCAGTGATCATCCCTTCTGCTGCCAAAGGATCAAAGAAACAAATGTTTACTATAAAAAAATATATATTTTACAATCTCAACTCCTCCAAAATGCTATTTATTAAAACATTAGGCGACTACAGTTGTGTAGTGATGAAACACATTAACGCACATTAAAGGAACGAGACAAAAAAGGCCTACAAAGGGCTAAATGATTTTAACCATCTAATATGAGAAAGTGAAATAAAGACCACCTTCAACAATGTGTTTTTAATGGTGAAATCTCTGAATGATGACTGTAGCATTGTGAAATAAATTACATAAGAACAAAACTACATTTGTTTGATCTTTTAAAACATGCTTTAATCCATCAAGATTTTGCAAGCGGGAACAAACAGATGACAATCAGCGTAATGAAAAAGACTTAACCTAGAAGTTGTAAAATGTGACGTGTCCTAAAAATGTCCAGAGCGTGTGACGCTCTTTTTGAAATTTCATTCAACAAACAGATCAAAACTTTCCGCTTCCTCAAACTCTGCATTCAACTTTGCGGCAAGAAAATCCAACTCTGACATCTGAAAGAGCAGAAGAACATTAAAACAGATCAAAGGGAATAAATAAGAAGTGTTTAATAAGTGGAAAACTGTCATTTATGCAACTTTAAGCAGAAATTACACAATTCACCTTTAAACTGATTGAGATGTTTTATATCATACAAAAGCTCGTTTCTGCCACTGAATAAAAATATAAACGTTTTTTCTTCTCACAATTGCAAGTTTATATCTTATAATTCTAACCTTTTTCTCAGAATTCTGAGACTACATCTTGCAATTCTGTTTTTTTTTTTTTTGTAGTTTGTTTGTTTCCGCCACATTTTATCTCACAATTTAGACCTTTTTTCTCAGAATCCAGATATCAAATCTCACGTTTATAAACTCAGAATTGTGCGAGAAATCTCTTACAATTCTCAGTTTAAACAGGACAAAAAGTCACAACAACCTTCTTAATATTTTGATTCCATGGCAGAAATGCTTCCCGGACTCTCTCTCTCTCTCTCACCTTAATCTGTTGAACACGCTTCCTCCTGGTGGTCTTCTTCCCCAGACAAACACCAGGGATGTTTGGATCCACTTCGGGAGGGTGTGACGCACTGTCATCAGCAGCGGAGACGTTAAAAGACCCCAGGGAGAAGGACGCCGAGCCTAAAGGAACTATTCGAGATCTCTCAGTTTTACGCATCACCTCTGGTGTCTGCAGCCTCTCAAAACCAAACAGGGTCTCTCGGTCGCTGGGAGAAGAGGAAGGTGCAGGCTGGCCTTTGGGGCTTTCAAAGGACTTGTCCCCCACACTCAGGCGACTGTAGGAGCGCCGCACTTTTTGGGACCAGACGGGGTCCTGCTGTGGTTCTTTGGGCTGAGAAGAGGGTGATGAAGGAGGCAGGATGGGCGAGAGGACCACGGTCTTGAGAGCTGTTGCTACAGCTGGAGATGATGTCAGGACTTTGGAGAGCTTTGTTGGCACTTCAGATGAACGTTCCACATTCTCCTTGTTACTGTCAGACGGGGCCTTGAAAAACATTTCCATATGATAACATTATGTATTGGTGGAACAGTTAAAAAAACTAAATCATAAGCATGATATTGGGCTTGTCAGAATTACCTGAGTTTTCCTGGGTGCAATCTTCCTGACGGTGATCGAGCGTTTCAGAGCCACAGGTGGAGCCTTAAAAGTGAAAGACATGATATTACACATCTATTATAAAGAGCTAAATCACCAAGTTTACCGTTGCATGATTCAGTAACACTTTATAATAAGTATAAAGTGATAAAGTACTTGTAAATAATTTACAAACTCTTAATTTATAAGTGTCATCTCTACAATAACAGGCTTTGTAGACTATAGAAATAGTTCTTTCTTCATTCATTGTCTTTGGAATTTAAGTTGTTTAAGTAGATAAAGCTTTCTATCCTAACTCTAAACTTGTGTATTTATGTATATTATGTAAAGTGTGGTCTATTCACATTTGAATCGTGATTCTATCTTACACTTCTTTAACTTCACTGTACTACTTAAAGTTATTGAAACGTTAAGGTCCTTGCACACTGAATCCGAAATTTTTGCATGCGTTTTTTCGTATCCGTCATTACGTGGCTCTAAATTGTCAAAACACCATTCAAATGCTTGTTACGGATGCGAAAAACGCAGAAAATCGAACCCGATCCGAATTTTTTTTTGACGGACGAAAGTTTCGGAGGCAGTGTGCAAGTGTGAATGACATAACGTGAGGTCGTGTTTATTTTTTAACGTGCGAAAATTTCGGATGCGAATTTCGGACTCAGTGTGCAAGGGCCTTTAGAGTGTTGTTAATTACAATAAGCCAGGAAAAAGGACTCGTCAGCTTAATAATAATGACTAACAAGGGAAGAAAAAATAAATAAATTTCAAGATTTACATTTAATTCAGTGCAATTTTTTTTCTTCAAGACCTATTAAACCGTTTACTGCAGTCAAACAGGAAAAGTAACAAAACAGTAATCCAGAATTAATATGTATATTGTATCTATATTAAATATAATATTTTTGTCTTGACGACTATGTAAACATCTTTTATCTAAAATATCTTATTCAGGACAGTACTAAATAAAAAATGCTTTTTTTCTAAATAAAAAAACATGCATTTTGTATGATCACTCTTATTTTGTTAAAATAACATTTTGCAGGTTCTGCAAGGTGTATGTAAACTTCTGAGCACGAACGTGTGTATACCGTCTGTGGAAGGTGTAGGTCAGGACCATAACATGTTTGTCCAATCATTACTTTCGGATTGAATTATACCTGCCCGTCAACTTATGTATTTTCATACCTTCGCACACCTGCTAGTGCAGACATCACATGTCATCAGCGCATTTTATGCTATGCAGAGTTAGACAGACGTCAGTCACCGACTGCCAAAAACAAACAGCAGCCGCCTTATACGGTTCCTCCTGAGCCAAAACAACCAGCTCATGCTGCGTTCACATCATAACTATAATTATGTTGATAATTATGTGCTTTGAGATATGAGGTAACGCCGTCTCTCCTGACACTTTTGTTTGCTCCCTGCTGTACGAGTTGTTTGTTTTGAAGGAGTCATGCCTTTGGAGACGCTCTGAAGGGAGGGTGGGATCTTATGCTTTCAAAGCTAGCTCGCTATTGCTAGCCTCTCCAAAAATTGCCTACCCTACCTTTAAAGGGATAACATTTCATAAGAAATATGAATTTCTTGCTTCTGTTGAACATTAAAGATGATATTTTAAAGAATGTTAGAAAACCAGATAATTAATGGTCCCCATTGACTTCCATAGTATTTTTTTTTCTCCATACTATGGAAGTCAATGGGGTACATCAACTGTTTGGTTAGCTATATTCTTCATAATATATTCTTCTGTGTTCAGCAGAAGAAAGACTCATACAGCTTTGGAACAGCATGAGGGTGAGTAAATGATGACAACTTTCATTTCTGTTCCGTGTAACTTCTGGTGAGAAGACAATGTCAAATATTTCTAATATTTGACACAATATTACACATTTTTTACATTCCTGTAGACGTTTAGCCTTAGTACTTAGTACTCACGTAGACTGTAAAATTTAATTGCAGTTCAAGTCACTTTCGTGTTGGTTTCAAGAGAGTCGCTTGTAAACTCACCACAACTTTAGAGGCCAGATTTTCATCATTTGCAGACAATCTGCAGGACCTCCTTCGTGCTGGACTCTTTCCATTTGACTCTGAGCACAAACAACAATATTTGTGTTTTAAAAAGACAACAATATTTGTGTTTTACTAACACAAAGTAGAACATTTTAGTATCATAAAGCCACTTCGCACCATTTCTCCCATACGACCATTCGGTAGCATTAGTAGCAGCCCTGTTAAAAGACTAAATGTCATGCTCGTACACAGTAATAAGTTAACACTCACTTCTGATTTCATCGCTGCTTTTCCTCGACGTTAATCGCGTAGTTTTGTTACTCATCTTGCGAGACAATCCAGATCCAGACAGTAAAGCAGTAACGTTAACGTTAAGCTAACACTGAACACACGAGAAACTTAAAACGCAACAATCACAACAACAGCAATGCTGCATGTATGCTAACAGAGCCGTGCCTGTGTTTTACGCACACTACTCGATATCTGACTGTGTTGTATGGGATAATGTCAAACAAAAACACGTAATAAAAAATTCCGTCTCTTTGGATATAAACGATTCCGCTCTTCTTTCAAATTCGCCCGCCTTCCCATGTAGTCGCAGGACATGGCGGATGCAAGGGGGTGGGGCTAAACAACTACTTCCGGTGGGTTGAAGCGTGTCTGTCTTCCTTTGGGGGGCGCTTGGCACCATAAAACCGCAGTCAAATATCAGGATGTTTTTAGACTAAAAAGTATATTTTAAATGTAATTAATCGGAGTGTTAGTTCCTGGCATACATATGAAAATGTACTAAAGTAATATCGCTGCAAAATGAAACAAAAGTAACGTGAGGCAGAACGTGAACTCTGTTGAATAGAGTACAGAGAACATGTTTAACTTTGAAATGAACATTTATTTCTTGGTTATGTCCCTTTGCTTTGTTTCCATACATCTAATTCCTATTAAATAAATGTGGGACGGGTCTTGATTTTGTCTAGTGGGAAATAATTGGATTGTTGTTGTTTGCTTTTGCTGATAATTAAAGTCTTTGTTCAACAGTAAGAAAATTCATATGCATCAATAAGTGGGATTTTTCACTTGTTTTGACTTTGTCAGAATTATCTTTAATTTATTCTGTGGGGGAAACAAGCTTCCATATACTGTATATTGTAAATGACTAATCTATGACAAGAAGAAAAAAAGTTTAATTGCTAAACAAAGATTTATGGAATGAATTCTGATTCTGAACTTGTCAGAACCTTGAATTATTAGTACATTTTTATTTAAAACTATAAACAGAAAATGTAATACATTAATCGCATGCTTTTTTTTTCTTTGTAAAGAACAGCAATTAAAAAAAATAATAATAACATTAGTGACAAATATCAACGATGTTGCTAAATGATATTCAGTATAAGTATTATTCAGTAATGCAAGTTATAGTTGAGTGTCGATGAAGGGGTCTCGATCTTTACTGTGTGGCCAGTGAGGTACGTAAAGAAAAAAATGTTTGGGAAAAACTTAAGCTTGACAACATCAGACAATTGTATTTGAAAATGATGTTTATTGTGACTCACTGCTTCGTTTATCAGGCAGTTTCATTTTGGAAAAACATGTCTGGCTTTGAGAAGAGACAAATAGCCCTACGTTTTCTACAGACAGTTCAGGAAGTTCTTCAGGGCCATACACACATTTTTTAGAGCAGCACATTAGAATTAACATATAACACGACAAAGATTTTTTTTGCACTTAAAATATATTTTATGAAGTTTCTTTCCATAAGATTTTCCCCATTTGAACTTTATACAAATAAATGTCTCACAAACAACCAGGGAAACATGCTGACTTTACTGAAAACAGTCCCCCCTTCATACATTCCAGATCTACACAACTCAAAATAAAGTAACAAAAACAGTAAGATGATGGTTACTTGTTTTGTTTTTCCACAATTCTTTTTGGGCAAACGTTTTCCTAACAGTCATCCTGAAAGATATGTCATTGAAACAGACACATTTACTCGTTTTTCTGTTGAGAAATAATGAAATTTTCACAATCCTAGAATAACTTATTATATTATAACTTCTCTTACAGTATCCAAACTCTGTGACGTGTGAAAGGCTGTTGAGAAGTCAAGACTCCCTTACACTAGAGGTCAGCACTGAAGTTCAAACACCTGAACCCAAACACCTTTACAGAGAGAACCGCAATTCCACATTTCCTGGTTAACCATAAAAACAATGAGCATTTACTTCAAGGTACTTGTCAAGGTACTCTTTCCTCCGAACAGTCATTCAGTGCAATAAAGGCAGGTAAAATTGCCACTGAGTAAACCATTGATGCTTGCTTTAAAGTGACTGAAAGGTTTAGGCTTATATGGTGGTAAACACACAAGTGAAAAACCACACACACTCACAATAGTCTTTTGTGCACTGTTTGATTCAAGGCATAGTATTGCAAGTATAAATGCTGCGGGATCATGGTAGAAAAACCCTAGAAAGTTTGATCGTCGTTGCAGGACTCTGTCCAGTGGCCGAAGACCTCACAGATGTCACAGTAAGGTCGTTCATCGCTGGGACTGCCGTGATAGGTGGTGTGCGGGGGGGAATCTAGCATCTGGTCCTGCGTGGGACAGTCTTCGGTGTCGTGCTGGTCGAAGCAGTCGCATATGTCACAGAAGAGACGGGGAGGGGGTTTCTTTTTAATCGCCGTCTCAGCATTACTAGGTAGAAAAGACAAGCTCTTAGACATTGCATAACATGATGAACTTATATAATAACAGCTTTTTTTTTTACCCAATATACTTGTGTAAAACAACATTTTATTTGCATATCAACATGATAAACTGAACAAGGTGAAACACGGATAACCCAAGCTGAAATAATCCAATTCAAATCAATATATGAGAATTAAGTAATAAACCTTGAAGTAACACTCTTTACATTTAGGAATACGCCTCTATAAATGTATGTACACACAATGACCTTTTTGTTTGAAGAACTACAAAATCTTTATGTTAGTCAACTAATATAAAACCAGTAATTAAGTTAACTGAGACGTTTGTGTTTGAAGATTGAAAATAAATGAGCGACTCTTGGGATTGTATGCTGGGATTTAAAGAAATAAAAATGCACCTGTTATGAGTGTCTATTTCGGTTGCACCGTTTCCGTTGAGCGCTGCTTCAGCCATCTTCTCTAGTTTAGATTTTAGGTCTTCGTTCTTCCGCTGCAGATCCACAATAACCGTGTTCAGGAATTCAACCTTTCCCAAAGAAATCAGCAAAGTCAATTAACATGATTCAATAAACCCAGAGAAGTTGCTTTTAGAGATTGAGACTCTATTCTGATACCATTTTAGGGCTGCACAATATATTGAAATTATCGAAATATCGCAAATGTATATATCGCGATATGCATATAGCAACGGCTTGCAATAACTGGAGTCATGAACTAAAGACAGAGAAAATCACTCACTGCTCTTGGCTGAATAACGTTTGTAGCTTTAATAAGAATCAGGATATATTTCATTCTTACAGTGAAAACTAAGCAGCGTTTTAT
This sequence comes from Abramis brama, assembly GCF_963993115.1. Taxonomy (NCBI): domain Eukaryota; kingdom Metazoa; phylum Chordata; class Actinopteri; order Cypriniformes; family Leuciscidae; genus Abramis; species Abramis brama. The sequence continues at coordinate 44,410,253 of NC_139967.1, forward strand.
TTTTACATTTGATTATTCAGTTTCTGTTATTAAATAAACCTAATGTAGGATAACCTGAAACCCTGAACCCTGTGGTTTACACTGATGTTAAAATAACACTTCTACTACAGTAAAACACTGATGTTCACTTTCAGAAGTTGTAGGGATGTTTTCTTGTCACAAAAAGAATGTGAAACACATATGTAGGTTATATAATTTAAGTTTATTTTACACACTTTAAGCATTATCGCATTATTTAATGAGTTATCGCATTTTTCTTCAATATCGTGCAGCCCTAATACCATTGTTATGCCAACTTGTTAAAATTAGATTTCTATTTGTAGGATTTTTTAGATATCCGTAAATGAATAGTAATGTAAGTACCTAGTGGGTTTTTTTTTTTATTACTTTTGATTGATTTATTTTATTTTCTTACTAAGCAATGGAAAAATTTAACATCAGCCTGTCAAATCCTTTTGAGAGTCAAAAAATGTAAATGACAAACAGACAACAAGAATCTGACAAGATGAACACTTTGGTGAATTTTCGTGGTTTGATCCAAACTCTGATCCAGCAAAGTCCAGTCTGAGTCATGTTCGACAATCACCATCACTAAAGTTTTGCCATGAAATCACTCTGCTTGTATGCTTTCTTTTTTCTTTTCTTTTTTATTCTTAATTTTATATTTCAGAAAACTGAATAGGGGAAATACTATGGAAACAAAATTATTTTTCCAGTCAGTTTTAATTTTCCATAGTTTTTTTCAGACCTGGAAATTACTCAAATCAAATACCATGCTTTTCTAAACTGCGTAGGGACCCTGAATTTAATTGTACAACCTTTAAATTAAAAATTAACAGATTATATCAATAATATTATACATGGTTTATGCAAAAAGTGTGTGAAATGCCTACAAACAAACAAACAAATCTTTATTACTAATTTCTAGGAACAGAACAACTTTTTTTGTAAAATAAAACTGTAATTGTTTGCCTAAGCAATGCTCACTCTTGTAGGTCTGTGGGCCAAAAGAGCAGTATGTCAATATAATTATGCCTTTTATGTGTGATAGGAAAAGGTCCAGTCTGCATACCTGATGCTCAGCATTCTCCTTCGCCTCCCTCCATGTTTTCAAGACAGAATCATCTGGTTGGAATGTAAAACACACACATGCGAACTGGTCATGTAGATTAAACAAAATCTATAGTCTTACTGAATTTAATTTGACATTTAACCCGTGATATTTATTTTTAACTGATTTAATAGAAACATGCTGGTTTAAAACAACTATGTGTGGAGAGGTACCTGAGCCGGTGCCGGTGACCTGAGCGTCAGCTAGACTCCTCTCGAGAGCCTTCAGTCGCTCCTGAAGCTGAGTGTTCTCACTCTTGTGGGATTTCAGATTGGACTGAAGCGCCTGTGTCGTGTCACGCAGACCTGCTATCTGCTTGCAAGAACCACACACATTTTTTTTTTTTTTTTAGCAAAACTGAAATTCGCACATTCAAACTCTAAACCAAAAGGACGTTACCTCATTTCTCAGAGAGTCTAATTCTTTGTCCTTTTCTGAGGCCAAGGCACTCTGTGTTTGGAGAGATTGCTGAAGTGCTTCCTTCTCCTTTTCTGTCTCTTTTGTTAAAGTGCTTTCCCTGTGCAGAAGACAGATTGTATGTGTGCATTCTGCATCCATTAAAACGGTAATATAGGGTCAGAATGTCTATATTAAAACAACGAAGCAAGGACGTCTATTTATAGTAGTCAAATTGCTGTACATTTCCTGTATTTGCTTACCTCATTTTTATCTTCTTCAATTGACTGTTGAGGCTGTCCCGCTCCTTTTTGAGCTGCATTAAGAGTGAACAGAATATAATATTTATGCAAAATTAAAAGGCAAAATCCATATTAGTATTTTCAGTTTCTTTAAAAAAATAATAATAATAAATAAATAAACTTATTATAAAGTCTGGTGCACTTTTCAGCTTTTTCTGCCCAAGTACCACCCACAAAGACATGTAAACTTGTTTTGTTTTGCTTTTATGAGCAATTTAAGGGTGGATTTATCTGAAAATTAATAAAAAATAAACTGGCATGGAAAAAGATTAACATCATATTTAAGCAATATTATAGTTTGCCAAATCCTGTGCAGTGTCTTTAATGCCTCAGTTGAAATCAGGTATAAGTAATAAAAAGCTTGATTTCAGATTGATTTCTCTTTTCTACAGACTGCCCAGTCATGGTATACATGAGTATTTGCACACTACTAAATATTTGAGATACTTAAAACGCTGTTACTTAAAACGTAACCCTAGCTATAAACCAAATATTTAAGGAAGCCTACAACAACACATTTATTACTATAAATATTATACATTTAAAATATAGCCACAAGCACCAAAAGTTCATATGAACAAATAGGTGATGCTCGTGATTTCTTTGTATCGTTCCAAATATTATGTGTTGTTACTGCAAAGTCAACTTGAATCTCCACTGATACTGAGAGTTAGGGTTTGATGAAACACCTTACAAAAATACATGATAGTTCAAAAAGGAAATCATGGAATATTCAGCCATTCAAACTGATGGTAAAAATTAGACCTAAAAAGATTTATTAGCCCTCAACATTAGTATTACAGCCCTCATCTGTCACTCACAATTTGTGATATTTGGCATGTTTCCTCATACTGTCCTGTTGGACATGTGCACCAAATTTTGTGAAGTTTGGACATTCACAAAATATATAATAGTAATTTATAATTAGTCACTATAGGTCACACCCACAAATATATCGGCCTAATTTGAAGAAACTTGACACATGTCCTCAGAATCTCCTGATGTCTGACGTTCTGCAGATATACGTCAATTAGTAAAAATGGGCATCGCCTGACTATTTAATTTGCTCGTATCTTCACAACACTTTGACCAATCAAAATTCTTTTGATAACTTTCCATAACCCTCAGGTCATGATTGTCATAACACACACTAAGTTAAGTATAAATGCACTCAAGTGTTTCAAAGATATAGAAGAAATGTCCATTTCAGTGTGTTCTTCGTTAAATTCATTTGCATGTTATTTGAGAATGGTTTTACTAATCAGCTTTAATTCTATAACTGTTTGTCGACATGCTCTTAACATGATCTGGTTTGATTATTGTTTTAAAAAGTAGTTTTTTCTGAAAATCAGAAGAAAGATGTGAATATATTGGCATTTGGTGGCGCTAGAGGTTTTGAGTTAGAGAAACCAAATTTGCTGTGGTTAATGTTCAGAGTAATTTCATAACTTTCATGCAAGCGGTTCTATGGGCTGCTATAGACTCAATGGCGAGAGGAGGAGAAAACTAACAATAACAAGCCTTTGGTGCTTGGCTGCTATTAATAATAATAATAATAATAATAATAAATCTGAGAGGGTTTCATGGTTCATGCTCAAACCCCAAATACAGGAGAAACTCGAAAAATTTGAATATTTATAATATTTTATATAATCAAAAGTTCATGCATTTCAGTAATTCAAATTAAAAGGTGAAACTAATATATTTAGAATATATATTACTATATACATATGCATGATTATACTTTTCAGAGGGCCGACATTTCTGTATTTAAAATCCTTCTTCTTTTTTTTTGATTTCATGTAATATTCTAATTTTCTGAGATTTTGAATTTGGGGTTTCCATAAGCTGTAAGCCATAATCATAAAAATTATAACTCTTGCATGATATTCTAATTTTCATCTGTAAGAAACCCCTACAAATACAATAGGATTCCAGCACTTTGTTCTTGGACCCCTTAATAATTTCTGTCCATTACATTAAAGCCAGCTCTTGATTGCATAAAGCCACCAAATTAATTTACTTTGGATGTTAAAATATGTTCTCAAACTGGGATAACCACTGTGTTATGTGTGAAAATTCTTCTCAAATATCATTAAAAAAAATTAAAAAAAAGATGATGTAAACCGCCATAATACCTCATTTCTCAGAGAGTCTAATTCTTTGTCCTTTTCTGAGATCAAGGCACTCTGTGTTTGGAGAGATTGCTGAAGTGCTGCTTTCTCCTTTTCTGATTCACTTGTTAAAGTGCTTTCCCTGTGCAGAAGACAGATCGTATGATGTGTGAATTCTGCATTCATTTGGGGGTTGAAACAAAGTCCCTCTATACATGACACCATTACAAACAAGTTCTGTTTCCTTACCTCATTTTCATCTCCTTCAACTGATCATTGAGGTTGTCACACTCCTTTTTGAGCTGCATTAAGAGTGAATAACATTTAGGGCTTTCAGCTATCAAATTAGCACATTAATCATCACGACATAGTATTACAATGATTTAAGGCATCAAATATTTACATTAAACATGCATTAAAAGTGACCAAAAATGAATTCAGCTCAATTATCTGGACACTGAATATGATGCAAGTCAAAATCAAATCAATGAAATGACACACATTATACAGTGAACATACATTTAGCAGAATGCTACTGTCTTTGTGGCTGCTGGCCAGGTCCATGGTTAGCTTTTCCTTCTCGTTTTTCAGAGCATCCACTGTCTGGGTTTTTTCAGCAGCTGCTTGTTTTAACTCCTCACTGAAACACAACCAGCATTTATTCAAACAACACACAGAGACACATGAAACAGTGTGAAGGATTCTTACACCACTTCTAAAAACCACTATAAATAAAAGCAGTTGTCAACGATTCTCTAACCTGTCCTAGAAAGCTGTAGTGCACATGTAAATGGGTCGACTGTATGGTCTGAAACTGCTCAGTACGTCATGATTGTGCCATCTATGAATTAGGCTATGTATGCTAACGTGAATAATGCAATACTACAGGTATGGTGACATGAATTTAGTCGAGGATGTGGTTTTCACACTGACCATTATAAAGGGGTGTAAATATTTGACCTGACAATTCTTTAAACTGTGAAATCTGGATGGGGGAAAAAATATGCATTAGAATATATTTCTGAAGCATCTGTGCTGGAGATAGATAAAAGTTTACTTTAAAATATCAGTGAGGAATTGTATTTTGAATGCGTAATACATTGGGTGTTATTGTAATGATTGTAATTGGTTTTTAAAATCCATAATCAATGCATGGACGCCCTTTTCCTCCCTTAGTTTTATACATAGTCGAATTAAAAGTAAATGAAATACCAGTAAAAGACTGAGATATAAAAGATAATTCATTTTGTTTATAATTTAGCATTACGCCACCTAGCACAGCTATATTTATGGTGAGAAAAAGAGAAAAAGTAAATAATTTAATAATGGTCACACTTTAGTTTAGGGTTCAATTCTCACTATTAACAAGTTGTTTATTAGCATGCATATTACTAGAATATTGGCTGTTTATTAGTACTTATAAAACACATTTTAATGCTTTACCCCATCCCTTAATCCTACCCAATACCTAAACTTAACAACTACCTTACAAACTATTAATAAGCAGTTATTGGGAGTTAATTGAGGCAGAAGTTGTAGTTAATAGTGAGAATTGGACCCTAAACTAAAGTGTGACTCAAATTATATATCTAAGTTTTAAAAGTTTATTTTTGATTTAAAAAAATCTAAAACTCTAAAAAATAACTGAAAATTAAAGAGTCCTAGAGTTCAAACCATCACAGTCCAAAAATATGCTTAAAAATATGCTTCAGAGATATTGGACTCCTGCATAAAGGGAGTAAAGAAGGATCTTCACCGATTAACACAAACTTGTGGGTTAGTCTAGAGCAGGGGTGGGCAAACTACGGCCCGCGGGCCACATACGGCCCGTTAGGCTGTTTAATCCGGCCCGCCGAGTATTTAAAAAATTGTCTTAAGATCGCATTAATTTTGCCTTTTTTCTTGCAATACTTTGCGTTATATATATTGCGTTGCATATATTTGACAATCGGAATATCAGATATTGCATGCCATAGCTAACCGTAGCTAACAAATGTAAAAAAGGAAAAATGACACAAAAGCAGATCATCATTCATTCAGCGCTGTTGTGGCTGCGGTGTGTCACGTAACAAGCAATGACGCGTCACCATGGAAACCAAACAGACAGCGACTTAAGCGCTAGACTTGTTGCACGTTAATGTTTTTTCCTTTTTTGGAAACTCACAGAGAAAAAAAAAAGTTTGGTAACCGCTTGCACACCTTAGTTTTTCCTTTGATTTATCTTCTATTTAGTTTCTTTGCTCCTCTGGATTTGTGGATGTACAAATCCACAAACTGATTCCCCTGTCTGCCATGTACAGAACCCGTTTTTTTTTTTTTTCATTAAATGTTCTGATCTGCCTTTGCTTTTTATATTTTATTTTATTATTCTTAAAATAAATTTGTATATTCGTTTATTTCGTTTTTTTCCACAAATGTATGACTTTTGGAAGTGCAAATTGCCATGCAGTTTTAATAAAGTTGAATTATTAACGTAACCTGTCATTTTTACTCTTCTAAGTGTACACATTTCTAAGGCCCATTAAATAATAAGGATAAACAATATTTAAAAAGTATAGGCTATAATTATCTAACATCTGACTAATTAAAAATTAACATCAAGACATAACATGCTAAATGGGGGATATCTAGCTTAAAAAAATGTATTGTCAGAATATCGTCTCTCAGTTGTTGAATTTCGCGCAGACATTGCCACAACGTAAATGTCTGTTTGCTCAGCCCGATCTCATGAAAGTGCGAATACCACGAATTGTATTTGTAGTGCTTATGATACGCAGTTTTCGCGTACATATGATACGCACTTTATGGCGTGTAATAGGGACGCACTCCGCACCCCTAATCCTAACCAAGGGGTTTACAGTGCGTAGCATATGCATATGCACGCAAAAAAAACAAACATTTTTGGCGTATAAATGGCACGACAAATAAAATTTGTGGTATAGATACGCACTTTCATGAGATCGTGCTTCATAATCTGCTACTGGGCCGGCCCTCTGTCAAATTTTAAAACCCAGTGTGGCCCTTGAGCCAAAAAGTTTGCCCACCCCTGGTCTAGAGGGTAAATATTAGGGGTGTCCCCGACTATGGATTTTCATAGTCGAATCAGAATCGTCATGTCTTGCTTATAGTCGACTAATAGTCGAATCATGTGTATGGGGGTAGGGCTGGGGGCGGGGCTTTAACATTTCAAAGCCGCGATGTACAGAAAATCACACAAAGATATAGAAGAAAATGTATAAAAACATTTTGGATCAATAAAACTAAGAAATAACATAAATAACTCCAGAAAGGCCACAGACAGGATTTGCATTTCACATACAAATCAAATTAAATCGGCTAAATTACCTGTGCGAGCAGGCTCTATACGCCACAACATCGATAAACCGAAAAAATAAACAATTAATTTACTAAATTAAATTAGAACAGAATATACCTTTCTAATAAATAAAAATACAAAACGAAATAAATCAGAATCAAGTCACAAGATGAGCAAAATGCCTAAAGTGCAGGGGAACATACAGTATATTCAAAACACAAGCCACAAATAGTTAGATTAGATAACCCTGACAGATCAATAAATAAAATTAAAATAAAGAAACTATTAAAATAACGATAGTAGCCAAAATTTTCAACTTTGTCTTTTTAACTGCAGAAACAAAATGCTAAACTGGAGTGGCAGTCTTTTTAGCTAAAAATGGTCACACTCACATCATCCAAAAATCAAATTAGAACCGGCTAAAAAGTTTTGAAATCACTTGTACCCTAACGTTACCTCATCGAGAGAACAAATCCAATCTTTCACTCTGTCTGTGTCCATTGGAGTCTTTTCAAAATGTGCGCGCGGATAAAATACATTCTAACGTGAAACTTGTTAACGTTGGCCGGCAGAAGTGCGATCATGGTTTTCCTGATGCTAAATCCAGCCTTGGAGAATATCCTTTCTGACGGTGTACATCCACACTTTATATTTTCTTATCCCAGACATTGTTATTTTAAAGATTTAAATCCTTGCCGCCAAGACGCTCCTCTTTCGGTTACGGATTGAAAGTGAAACTTAAATCTGTCACGCGGACGTGGGGTGTTTGGATTTATTCACGCACGTTCAAAAATATTTATTAAAAGCTTATTTCTTTGCACATTTTTATATACAGCATTATCATAATAGGCTGAATATTAACGTATTGACAGAAAACCGGTAGTTCTATGTGAAATCAGACATTGAGCGCCCTCATATAGCCAAAGTGGCATGATCCTCGTTTCATAACACCTGTGCGAAGATTCGACCGTGAGATCGGTAGTCGAATCAGGCTCCTCCAATCGAAGCATCGAATCTTCGACTATTTGGGGTCACCCCTAGTAAATATCAACGAAAAATGACTAAAATTTCACAATTCTACAAACAAAACAAAGATTTGCAGTGTGGATAAATGGTTAAGACACTCACATCTCTTTACTGAGGCTGCTGATCTTCTGACGGTCAGAACTCACATTCTCTTGATACTCGGAGTTCTGCTTTGTTAGAGCATCCAGCTACAAAAATTACAGAAAAAAACATTTAGAAATATTTTGGCCATCTTCTGATCATCTAAAAATATACACAACATAGAACAAGGACAACCTGAAGCAGGCGTTAATAAATTATGAATAATTTCGCACACATCTTTACATAACATTGTCAGATAACACAGAAATGATATAGACTCTTCACCCAGTTTTCAAAAAATAATGGAAACGGCGCATATTAGGGCAAAACATTCTGCAGGTTGAAAAGACATATTTTTGTTAACACATTAACATGAATTATTCAGTAACTCTGTGCTATTTGGCCTGTAAACATGTCTAAAAATCCTTCACGTTATAGATGGATGAACTTCTGGTCATGCATTACTGACAATTACTGACAACAAATTTGTACCCATGTAAACAGTCTGTTGCTAGTATCCTTACTTGTCGGGTTACTAGCTTTACATGGTTGAATGCATAATACTGCACATTTAAGATGAGTAACTATTTTATCACAACAGTCTCATGTAAACATGTATTTTGGTTATTATATAAACAGCCATAATACCTCATTTCTCAGAGAGTCTAATTCTTTGTCCTTTCCTGAGACCAAGGCACTCTGTGTTTGCTGAAGTGCTGCTTTCTCCTTTTCTGATTCACTTCTTGAGGTGCTTTCCCTGTGCAGAAGAGAGGTTGTATAATGTGTGCATTCGGCATTCAATGAAAAAAAAAAGTAACATTTAACATCAGCGGAACCTTTCCATTGCACAAAAGTTTCTTTATATTCACAAATTTTGGAACCTTTATTTTTAAGAGTGTATGGAGAACTTTTATGGTGCTTTTTAAATTCTATTTAGAGTTTGAAAGTTCCTGTTCCTTGTATTATTTCATTGTATGAAAAAGAGCAGCTTGTCTGCTAAATATCCCCTTCTGTATTGTACACAAAAAACAAACAAGTTTGGCACGAGGGCAAGTAGATTATGACAATCCCTTTACGGCATTTCAGGGTGTAGGACTGACTGGGATAAAAAAAAAAAAAAAAAACTTTTGGCATGTCTATTAAGTGCTATAAATATAATAACTTGGTTATTACAGTATTTTAAAGTGCCTTAATTATGCTTTTTCGGATATTACCTTTCATGTAGTGTGTAATAGAGCTGTTAGTGAATGTAAAAGGTCTGCAAAGTTTCAAAGATCAAAGTGTAGGTAATTGGAGTTAATGTCTCCCAAAAGAAAGAACGGATTCTGAACTGCCTGACATGAGTCATCAGTAATTTCAGCATTATTCCTGCTCGAACCTACATGCGTTTGCAACATATCTTCATAATGCCAGCCGACGGTCTTCATTGGCTGCCCGCAAACATCGTCTACTTTGACCCTCAAACACTGTACTTGAAGCTGAGACTGGAAGAGTTTGATTGTGTTGAGAAAAAAAAAAAAATCCACTCTGCATGCACTTCCAAAAGATGAGGCATTGATACGGTAAAACTGACACAATCGTTACTGTTCATATCACTGTGTGTACAAATGCTGAGGAAGATACGGAGCTGAAATTCAGATATGCTAATGGGCGTTTGGTTTCCTGTAAAGCAGAAAAAGCAGAGAAAGCTCTCAGGAAAGACGGGGTTTAGAGAAACTGGATCCTTGAACAAACTGTTTCAGACACTGAGAGAAGGGCTGATGCTGCAGAAGATATTATGAGAAGATTAAAATGTTTTTGATCTTGGATGCATGTAAACCTATTGTAAGAGACCTCCCGATGAAAACTAGGAACCTTTAAAATAACAACAGGGGCACTTTAACATAATACTACAATTAAACATTTCTAAACTTTTATTTCCTCTCTTAATGCTAAAGAATAAACAAGAAGCGGATCTCTTGCATGGACGGCTCTCTTTCACAAACAACGCTGGTGAATCGTAAGGAGAGATCAGTTAATCTACTCTCACTGTCACGCAAACGAGCCAACAAACTTTTTCCTGCTTATACATAAACTTGGTTTTGACAACTAGGAAAAGTTCCTTACCTCATTTTCATCTCCTTCAACTGATCGTTGAGACTGTCACACTCCTTTTTGAGCTGCATTAAGATGACAGTGAAGAGAATTCATTTACTTCTCACAAAATAGCACATAATAGTACATATTGCACACTAATAATAATAGTACATATTGGCTAGTATATGAGCACAAAATGATATTCAAGTTATTGTTAGGTTAGGCATAAAAATACTTAGCCAACAAACTACAAAGTTTACAATAAAATGTACAAAAACTGCTGGTCATCATTTAATTTAATTTATTTATTTTTTGTCACTTAAATATGATTGACAAGCAAAATAAAAAATTGGAGAAAAAAATTATATAAAGTATTTCCTAGTGCAATATAAAAGAGTAAAATATTACATGTAATTTGGTTAACATACATTTAGTATAATGTTACTGTCTTTGTGGCTGCTGGCCAGGTCCATGGTTAGCTTTTCCTTCTCATTTTTCAGAGCATCCACTGCCTGGGTTTTTTCAGTGATTTTTTGTTTTAACTCCTCACTGAAACACAACCAGCATTTGTTTACGCAATAGAGACACACAAACTTATTTGGCTTATTATTATTAGAATTAATATCACACAGAAATTACTCAAACTACACAATTTCAATTGATAAAGATTTGCAGTGTGGATAAATGGTAAAGACACTCACATCTCTTTACTGAGGCTGCTGATCTTCTGACTGTCAGAACTCACATTCTCTTGATACTCGGAGTTCTGCTTTGTTAGAGCATCCAGCTACACAAAAGTACAGAGAAAAACAATGAGCAACTTAAAACAAGCACTAGTAAATATCAATGATTTAAGCAGTGGTGTGAATTTTATATAATACCGGTATATACATTTTTCAATTGTAGTCTTTTAAAAAGGCATCTAAAATAAACGAACTGCAATGTAGGGTTGTCAAAAGTATTGATTTGTCGATACTGAAATATCTAAAATGCTTCCAGTACTCATTTTGCACAGAATAGATACACGATACCAGCCGCGCTTTCTCACGCTCTTATCTCTCCGACAGCGAGTTACACACAAACCCGCCTCCCTTCACTCACTCGTTTCACTTGCTCTGGATGAATACGGTTGCTGTTACAGGACTTTAATTTCAGCGTGGGATTGTGCGTATTGCGCATCCTTTTAGTCATTCCTGCAGATTTTATGCTCACACCCAAAGTGCGCGCACATAAAGCCACCTCTCAATATTAAAATCGAGTTATTTTTCACCGCTTATTGTGTTTAAACAATCAACTGCACACAAAATAGTCAAAATGCCAGTCTTGGCGAGTATTCACGCAAACACTGTCAGTTTTATTTTAAGTGAACATAAACATAAACATTTGAGAAAGTGAAACGCATGTGTAACAACAGTAAAGGCTCTGTGCATCAGGTCTTAAAGTGACAGCAGCCTAATATCCCTGCTGTCAAATTATGAGATGGCATTAAAAATATCTATATGGCAGTTTTTCCCCATGGAATCGATGTCAAAATTTTGGCCAGTGAAAATGTTGAGCGGCTAGTAACTTTGGAAAACCACTAGCCACAGTGGCTTGTGAGCAAAAAAGTTAATATCAAGCCCTGGTTACAATCAATGACTAGAAAACTCACAGAGGTGACAAGATTTACCCTTAATATAACAAAGGTGCTGAATGTAATAATGTTTGGAATAAGTCTTCCTGTCCTCGGCATGCACTCACCTTGCCCTGCATTTCTTGCATTACGTTTTTGAGCTGTGTCACCAGAGCCTCAGTCTCAGACTTGTCTTTCTGAAGTTGAAGGTTCTCCTGGGTCAACTTCTTCAACGAGGCCTGTGCTGTCTGTTCTGCTTTCTCTGAGACCTAAGTAAAAATTAGCAGTGGGGACAAAGTTACAGAAGCAGCTTTATTTCAATTAACAAAAATGTTTTAATAGTTTAAATCAATGTTAACTCAGGACTGCACAATTAGAGTTTCTGAAAGCAGTGGGAGTGAAATGACTGCTACATAAGACTACAATATGTTTAAGTGTCAAAGCATTCAATGAGATGATCATTTTTAACAAATCATTCAAATATATATATATTTTTTTAAAACAAGTTATAAATGTAGACGTGTTGTTCAGACCTATATATTTACAACCCAGTGCATCAATAAAGAAGCAAAAATAGTCCCATGGTCTTACCGCAGCTTTTTCTTTGAGGGTTATCAACTCTTCAATCTGTTTCCTCAGCTCTAGGCTTTCATCCTGAGACACACGGAGCTCCTGTTGTACTTTTTCAAACTCGCTGCGTAATTTCTGCATTTCTTTTGAATGGTGTTCCACAGCATCTGCAAGCGCTTTCTCTCCCAATGCATCCGTGTCTTTGGCTTTAGCCTGATTGTCTTCAACACTCTTCTCCTGAGAAGTCACGGGGAAAAAAAAGCCAATTTTCAAGTTATATTAGAGACTCAGTGTCCAAAGATTAGTAAGAAAGGGGACTTGGTCGAAAAGTAATGATTTTTATAATGTTGAAAGTGTTAAATCATTACACTTAGGGCACATTTACACGACAATGATTTTCCTTACACAAAAGTTTTTCCTTTGCATTTTTTTGCATGTATTAAAAACGCTGTATTATGCTGCCAGGCCAGTAGTTGGTGATGTCACGTTTTAAAAAAACAATACGTGCCTATAGGCTGAAGATGTAATACGCATGTGCATGGCGTCACCATTTTCACAAATTCACGTCTTTGTACAATAACGTTTTCAAAAAACTCCACTTTGAAACCCATTTTAAGGAACCCAAAATGCCGTTGTCAAGTAAATAAACGGCCAAAACGCATAAAAAGGTTAACGTTTTTAGTTCTGTCATGTAAATGGCCCCTTAAACACCAGAAGAAAATGATGCCTTTATTCCTATTGGTAGCAATACAGGTGAGATTGAAAGTTCAAAGGTTCTCACCAAAAGCTTAATCTTCTCCTGTAGGTTAGAAAGTTCTGCTTCGTGTCTCTGCGTGAGGACTTTGGCTTCCTTCTCAGCCTGGACTTGTGCTTGAGAACGACTCTCCTCAGCCTGAGCTGCCTTCTCCCGCTCCTCTGCAAGCTGGTTCTGAAGCTCCTCTAGTGTCCTGAAATTAGATATGATTTGTAAATTAGGTACGATTTCCTCAAATAGACCAATTTCGAGCCGACATCAGAGTTACGTCACAACGTTAGCTGGACGCAAAACAAAGGGAAAACTGGAGAAGGCCAATACAAACCAGCACAGATTCGGCTACATAATGAGGAGCTTAAATTATTATTATTATCATTATTATTAAATGTCATCTTGTTGTGTTGTTGGGTGCAAGAACCAATGGAGTACAGGCTCCAATTAGAAATTTTATCGCATAATGTTTTCTAAATTATTGTGATTATTTGTGGATCAATCTATGATTGTATACATTGTTTTAATTGATTGTGGCTAGACTTTTTGAAGAACCTGGTAAGAAAGGATAATCAAATACATAGTTAAAAAATTAATATGCTGTTTCTTGAATTTTTATTTCTAGAAAATATTCACATCATTAAAATTGCACCGTAATGTCACTCTTTTTACATTCGTCTTCTGGCCTTGGCGCTGGCTAGGCAGAACTGCGGATCGTACCACACAAGTCTTGTACGTGACCATTTAGCACCGGAGGTAGCATTAACGTTAACCCTGTCAGCCAATCTGGTTCGGTCCGTTGAAATTAACTTTTGCAAATAACAATCACGGTCCTGGACAGTGAGTGACCTTGCACATTAAGATAAAATCGGATTTTCTCCAGTCATTGCAAAAAAAACAAGCTAACAAAACTTGCAAGCTAACGTTAGTGAAGCGACCAGAGGGATCGTTCTGCCACCACCTAAGCTCCGCCCACAAAAAAAACATCACCATGTTTACTAACTGAAAAGGGGTCTATAAGGTTTGATGTGTGATTGTGCATTTTAGTCCTCCAAAATATGATCAAATGTGGTGTAAAGGTTAGGCCCCACAAACCAAATCAAGCTTATAATATAAACTGAGGTTAAAGTGCCCCTATTATGCAAATAATTTTGTTTTGTTTTCCCAAAGAGTCGGTTCGTTTAAAGATTCAGTCTCTCTAAACCCCTTCTTTCCGTGAGCCATCTCAGCTCTGATTGGTCAGGTGGCCCAGTTTTCTTTTTTTTAGTTTGACATACATTGTAGATGAGATGTTAGTTGGAGTTAAACTCCAACTGGAGTTGACTCTTCACATCCTCATCCTTTTGAAGTGCATAAACCCATGCACTTCAAAAGGATGAGGATGTGAAGAGTCAACTCCAGTTGGAGTTTAACTGATGAAACCCGCTTTCGCAGTGCAGAAAACAGTGTCTTCTCGACATGTCGCCAACACAAACCAAACTCTTTCAGTCTCAGCTGCAACCACAGTGTTTGAGGGTCAAAGTAGATGTTGTTCGCGGGCAGCCAATGAAGACCGTAGGCTGGCATTATGCAAATGTGTTACAAACCTACGTAGGTTCATGCAGGAAGTAAGACTGGAATTACTGACGACACGTTTCAGGCAGTTCAGAATCGGTTCTTTCTTTTGGGAGACATTAACTCCATTTATCTACACTTTGATCTTTGAAACTTTGGAGACCTTTTTCATTCACAAACAGTTATATTACACACTACATGAAAGGTAATATCCGAAAAAGCATAATAGGGGCACTTTAAAACTTAAAACGTTTACTTTCTACATGTTTTCTAGGCAGTTTCATCAAATATATTAAAGCACACCTTTCTTTCCGGTTGATTTCCTCATTCAGCTTTGTTATCACAGCAGAACTGTCTCCCGATGACTTTGACATGTCCATAATGTCATTTTCAAGTTTAGTCTTGTCTTTGGTCAGCTGCAGACACCTTTCTTCGTTTGCTTTCAAATTTCTCTGTAAACCTTAAGATGAAACAAGATAGCAATCATACATAAATACATACCGTAAATAAACACCAACATGACAATTTTAATTAGTTCCTCCGTTGATTCATATATTGATTGATGAACTTGGTACTGACCAGCAAATTGACTCTTTACATCCTGTAATTCAGCAGAAAGAGATGTGCATTGTTCATCTTTATTCCTGAGCTCCTCGCGTAACTCTGAGATAGACAGTAATCGTCACACTGAGTGTAAAGTTCATTGAGCTGTATAAAGGGTCTAACTTTGAACAATAGAGTAATCTGTGCATAGACATACATACCTTGATTAGTCTGAGAAGATTTGGCTTGGTCATTAGATGTTTTTTCAAGATTCTGTTTCTAGAAAATTAAGAATGTGAATCGATTTGAGGACTATGGCTGAAACATTAATTATTTGTTATTTTGTTGTGTGGTGTATCAGAGGGCCATCATAGTTGGACATTCATTCACTGAATCAGTCAAGGTGGTTCCTGACTTAAACTCCTATATATGCTAAACATAGACTCCAAATTCCTGCCACTCAACCAGACTATAACCAGCTGTGTCATTATGCTGTTCACATGTACCCGTGATCCTCAAAAATGAAAATTCTGTCATCATTTGCTCACCCTAATGTTGTTCCAAATCTGTATGACTTGCTGTCTTCTGAAGATCATAAAAGACGACATTCTGAAATGTCCAATATTGTTTGAACCCCACTGACTTTCATTGTGAATGATGAAAGAATATTCATTTTTGGATGAACCATACCATTAAGTACTTTTATTTTCAGTTACTTTAGTGCTTTTGCTGAAATATTTTTATCATGAGATACTTTCACTAGTCAATTTCCATACAGTTACTTACCAGCACACTAACTTCTTGCTCCAAAGTGCTCTTTTCCTGCAACAGGCCATTCAACTCTTGCTGTTTAACCTCTAGTTCTGAGTTCAACCCAATGACCTAAAATAAGGTGTACCACATAATGAAGGGAAATGATAGGGGACAAAACATGAGTAATGTTACACACAAAAACTCACAAAGACCAGTGCGAGTCATACAAAGTGGAACTTAAAAGTGACTATTATGGAAAATAAAATCTCAGAACACTGGTAATGTTAATATGATGTATTATGCACTAGGGCTGCACAGTTTGGGGATTTTTTTCTGATAACAATTGTGCTGCAAACCGAGCCACTCGGAGAAGCTGCAAACCCCGGAGGATAATGAGCTGCTCACGTGTAAATGAACAAAGTGCTGCGCTTCACTCTGAAACACACAGCGCGTATATTTACTTCCTTAAATTGCAGTCTTCACACTAAACCATATTGCGATTTCAGTTTTATTTTGTTTAATCATGCAGCCCTATTATGCACAATGCACACATGAAATGATCAAACAATAAAAATGAATGAATGTATCGCACTTTTTACTACAGGACCAAGCAAAACCTGGTGTATTGCTAACCATGAAAAAGAAAAATTGTCATTTGACAGTACTGATGTCCATTCTGACTCAATGCACCTTGAATGTGTGCAAACTGAAATTAAAATGTAAGAACTATGGTGGATGGAAATATTTCTGTCAGCATACGAGTCCTACGGAACCTCTTTTATCACTAAGCTTGACAGCCCTAGTTTCCATGCGAAGATTTAATGTGTCAAACGATAGAGAATACGATAAAGAACGATGATAAAGAGATGATGAATGAAAAGTGAATGAATGAGAAAATGGAGAGCAGGATGTGCTTGATAGTAGCTAGCTAACCAGAATAATGTCTAGAAAACTAGCAAACCGTTTGGTTGTAAATTCCACCTCGCACGAACCCTGACCCCGTGAATGGAAGGTGAGAAGAGAATGACTTATCAAATGTATCCAATAACTGACCCTTAACTATTAGACAAGGTTAACAGAGGCAGATCGATTTCAAAGATATGTGAAGAAATCGGCCGCCAGGGTTGCGATCACAACTTACATGGGGTGTAAATGATTGTATATTATGTGATGTTTCACTAATACACAATTTATTTTATATCTACTCATTCTGAAAACTTTGCCTCAAGAATCACTGCTGCCAATCAAATTGTTTGTACAAATAGTACAAATCTCTAGACTCCCGCCTAGACCAATAATTATCAAAAAAAAATGTTGAACTTTAGTATTTGAACGGCTATAACAGGGTCATTTAAATTGTGGGCATGACCAAGTACCCAAAAACCTATCATTCCTAAATAAAATCCCAAACAAAAATGAAATGAAACAAAAAAAGTTTAGGTGAGAGGTTCAGTAGTCAAATTTTAAATTCCTTGTTATACATGTTCTACATGCATACTGTGTATAGTGTATAGTATAAATGGACATGAAGGCCTACCTTTTCTTCCTGAGATCTGGCTTTACTTTTTGCCTCTTCTATATTGGTCAATAACCTCTGCATCTCTTGGTTTCCTTGACTGTGCTGTGACTGCAGAGTCTGAAGGGCTGTGTTTTGCTCCAAAGCTTCTTGCTCCTTTTCATGTAACTGCTGGCCTAACTTAACTCCGGTGTCCTCTAGCTCTTTCACCCTGATCTCAGCATTATGAAGTTTTCCCAAGACATCCTCCATTTCCACCAGGTGCTGCTCCTCCGCCTTCTCCAGATTGGTGCGTAGCATTTCTATCATTCGGTCGTTCTCTTCGGTGACTCTCAGGAGTTGTGCCTTGTGTTCTTTGGCTTCACTTGTGCTCCCCATGGCTTCAGAAGCATGCTTGTTAGTGAGCTCCTCAAGCTCAAGTTTATGTGTCGATTTCAACTGTTCCAGAGCATTACGTAGCTTGGTTTCACCTGCCTCATGGGAGGCTTTGAGCTCCTCCAAGACTTGCTGGTGTGAGGCCTCTGCTGATACTAGTTTAGCACGCCACTGCTCAATGATTTTTGAGTTCTCTTCCTCAGATTTTGCCAGCTGACCTAAAAGCTTCTCATTATCCTTCGACAAGTGACCTGAGGCTGACTGGAGCTGTGACAAGGACTCGCCATGTGCTTTCTCTCGAGACTCAAGCATCTCACGCAAGGATGACAGCTCTGCTTGGTGACTGTCGCTCTGAGCGGCCAGCTGTGTACGGAGGGAACAGAGCTCCTCCTGGAGTGATGCCACGATGGAGTCAGGAAACCCATCCTGCCCTTGTACAGCTTCCAATGGCTTACGAAGAGCAGCAACCTCCTTATCCCTCAACGCAAGATCCCGCTCCAACTCCAAGATACGAGACTTCTCAGAGACTGTGGCCACCTAAAAGGAAAAATAGTTTTTTATTTAACGATACATGCTGTACGGATAATTGAGAACTTATTTGACGGTGTGAATATGATCATCTTTTCAGGTTTATAGATGTGGATAATTAGAAGTTTTCATAGAAATTAAGTTCACCTAAAGGCCATGACACACCAAACCGACATCAAAGAACTAGTGGCGATAAAAGCAAACTGTGTTGATGCATTGCGTCACCATTTCTGTACCAAAAAGTTGCACTTGTGCACACTGCAAAGACCACAGCCAATGGCCATCTAGCACGTGCTTTCTGCGCTTGCGTAAGAGGAAAAAATGGTTTATACCAGCAGGTGGCAGTAGTCAGCATTCGTCATTCAAAAAAGAAAACCGAAACTAGGACTGCAGATATACAAACAACATTTGCTTTCCATTTTGAACATGAATCATGTTGATCACGTTCTTCCTTCCAAACGGCAATGTCGTTACGAACATTTTCCTGTATTAGAATGCTCAGATAAGCTGACCATGTAAAATTAGAAGAGCCTTCTGTGTGTGCCCTTTTGACTTCATTGTTCACTTGCTTTTTTTAATGCACTTTCGATAACTGAAGAGCCAATCAGAGTGATATCTTTCACCGACTGCCAGACGCTGATTCAACATGCTCAATTGGCCAAAAAGCTTCCAACAGAGTCTGACCTGTGCCGACGGTGCAAAACACACCACAAAAGCTGAGCTGACAAACACTTAACAACGGCCCAACTTTGGCCTACCATCAGGCTTGGTGTGTCATGGCCTTAAGCTGTAGTACTAAGTAAAAATCATTGAAACAAGAAATCTGGGACTGAATGGGATGGGATAAAGTCTTTACAAGAATGAGAACAACCATTAACCTCAAAATTAATAATCTAACAGGGTTCCCACACTTAAATTGATTTTCAGGAGCTTGTCAGTTGACACTTGATGGTTGCAGGATCAAGTTTTGATCATTGTTGGGCAGATTTCTATTTGTATGCCAGTTTGCCAGTATGCTACACAACCACTCCCTAATAGCAATATGAAACATTTTAGAGCAGAGAAAAAAATACAACAAAGTATATTCCCTATCCAACTTTCTAAGGTTGTTCTCATTTCCATGGGACAATTTTTATTGTTTTCTAAAACTGTGGGAACCCTGATATAAAAACAAATTTGTGTTCTCCTATACATGTATGTATATTAAGACAGCACAATGAAACTGCAGCAATGGGATATTTAGTGCGTGTTAGTAATCATTCATCAAATTAGTTATTAATTGGAATAATTAAACAACATGCAGTGAAGATCCCTGCAACACCCTGACATGAAGAAAAAAAAAACTTCTTAGCTGGAGCACTCAAAATATATTTAGGCCTAAATTTAAGATTTATAATTTCAATTGCTTATAAAAATTCCCATCCATTTGGATTACACAGTTTTAACAGTTTATTAAAATAATAAACATATTGTGATAAATATCTGTCAGTCATACCTGAACAAGAAACAAGATTAACTATTTGCATCTAATTTTATGTATACAATTTATTCAAATTAATTAGAATCAGCATAAATATGTTCATTGTGAAAATAAACATTTTCAGTTAAAAAGTTTGAACATGGTTAAAATATGGCTAGTTGTGGAATAAGCAATATAAAATTAATGCGATTGAAAATTTGTATCTACTGACAATAAATATATAAACCTGGTTGTTGTGCATTTAAAACACATTGAGATTAATTACATTTAATTTATGTATGACTGACATATATGAATCAACATTAAGAGTATTAGTTAATAGATGTTTTCATCTATGTGTGTAGAGATGGATAGATGGAAATTTTATATGCAATTTAAATCCATACATCTTAAATTTAGGCCTAAATATTTTTTTTGAGTGAGCACTGTAGCTCCTGTGACATATCTTCAGTGATCCTTGACCCGTAGCCCAGGTGAAGCTCCATTACCCTAGAGTCTTCTAACTCCCTCTGAAGTTTGTCAGCTTTGGTCTTTTCAAAGAGAAGACTCTGTTCAAGCTCCTTAAGGAGGGCATGCTCCAGCTGCGTCTGCGTCTGTTAGTACAGAAAGGGGAGAGGAAGAAACACAACCAGTGCCACCATCACATGCCAGCCTGATGCAGAAAGATGAGGGGTGAGGAGGAAAGTTGTGGAAATGTAACGCAGAAAAAGAGAAGGATGGTGTTGTGATGAATGCAAGTCAGATCAATGCCACAGCTGAGGAAAGTGTGAGGAAACTTTGCAGCAGAGATCTGGTCAATGCTTAAGGACATGCTGATGATGGCCAAATTAATAAAAACACCAGAAACTGAACGCCATGCAGTATTATAGTGACTGAGGGTTAGGAACATAACAAAAATGGTACTTTGACCACAACAAAAAGCAAAGGAACAATGGGGGGAGGAAAATCTGATAACTTAGTTTTTCGAGTAATAATAAGCACTAAATCAAATGAAACTTAATTATACTAATCTTAGAAGAAGAAGAAGAAAAAAAACACAACGAGACCTTCACATAGGTTAGGGAGTGACTTGTTATGGCATTTTACAGAATAATTCATAATTTCTTTCCTTAAAAAAAATTAAAATAAACCAAAAGACTATTAAAAAAACTAAACAAAATAACACTATGTACATAGAGAGCCTAAGTCCCTCCCCTTCCAGTGGAACACCATGGGACCTTAATTCGGAAAAATATTGTATGGTAGTCAATGGCGAGAGACAACAAATATTTTGATCTCGTTTGAATTGTGCCCTGAATTACACATATGATGTTTGTCAATTTAAAAGATACATTTTAAAGTCAAGAAAGTCGCAGTTTGATGTAAAACTGTTGAGGTATAAGAGTGTGAAAATACGTAATTACAAAGACTACAAACCCAAAAGGCGCACATGTGACGTCATACCTTTTCTCTCAATGAATGAAGCTAACTTTACTGAAGCTAACGTCTGTCTGTTTCTATAGTCTTATGTTATAATCGTAACGTTACGCCGTCATGCCTGAGTGTTTTGAGCCAGACTGCACACATACGAGCAACGGATGGTGACGTACATAGTGCGAGACGAGAGATGTAGTTCATTGAGCGATTTTCACATAAAACTAAATGTTACTCTTCTGTTTTATGACAAACTGCGACTTTCTTGACTTTCATAATTATCTTTTAAATTGGCAAACATCATATGTGTAATTGAGGGCACAGTTCAGACAGAATAAAAAGATAAGTTGTCTCTCGCCATTGACTACCATACATATTTTTCCGAAATAAGGTCCCATGAGCCGGAAGCGGAGGGGCGGGACTTAGGCTCTCTATTGGGTGGGCTTGACAATGGACTTCAAAAAAGTTGGTGATTTAGCTTTCTACTTCATTTTTAATATAAATTAACTTCTATAACAACTGACCTTTGTTAATTTAGAACAGTGAAACAATTTTACATATACTGTTAGTGTTGCTACAACTGTGTTTATATACAATACATTCAGAAAGTATTCAATCCCCTTCATTTTTTAGCATTGTGGTGTTGCAGCCTTATGCAAAAATGTCTTCATCTTTTTCACATCAATCTACACTCCATTCACCATAGGCACAAAGCAAAGCCTGTTTTCCTCCAGACATGATGTTTAGAACTGAGGTTCATCAGATCACAGAATATTAGGGGTGTTTTTTTTTTTTGGTTGCACTTTATTTTACAGTACATGTACTTACCTAAGAAAGTACAGGGTAATATAAGATAACTACATGGGATCAGGTTAGGTTTAGGGGTAGGTTCAGAGTAAGTACCTAGTTATTGCCCAGTTATTGCAATTACTATAATAAGTACATAGTATGGGGAACAGGACTGTAAAATAAGCTCCAAAGCTCAATCAGAATGACCATCAGGTTTTTTTAATGGCCTTCCTGAGATCTGTGCTGCAACAAAATCCAGGGTGTAGCAAAATAGTTCAAAAGGAAATATGAATGAACTATAACTGATTATAAATATTTAGATCAGCTGTAGGAATTAACTTGTATGAAGCAGAATTAATACCACAAACAACTAACCAGGGCTGCGTTTCCCCAAAGCATCATAAGCTAAGTTGATCGTAGAAACCATTGGTGACAATTGTTCCACGATCAATTTACGCTTACGACGCTTTTGGGAAACGCAGCCCTGTTCATTTTTGTGTGTGTGTGTGTGTGTGTAATTTTAAGAAATGTTCATTTCCGGGCCAGGATATGGGAAATAACTTCTATCAAAGTTAATAGCCAAAATCTGCATGATTAGAGACTCCAGTATACGAGCATGAACCACAAACAACTTTATGTGTGACAAGAAGACTTTATTAAATAGACTAAACACTTTAACTAATCTAACATACATACACATTCATGCATACAGTTTAGCAATGGAAAGAGAGCTGAAGCAAAATACAGGAAAGCAAGAAGTTATCACAAATTCAGCAGATCAAAAGCCTTGAGCTAACCATCAGTTTCTTAGTTCTAACACACCCTTCTTTCAAAGGGGTATGGGATACTTAATACATCAAATAATGAGACTAAGTTTGATACACATGTCGGAGTAAAAATTGAATAATGTGTCCTGATGCAATTTGATGAGGCTCCAGCTGATCTTTGCTGAAGTTGTCTTGATGAGAGAGAACCAAAATGAGGATCTCTGATGAATGAAAAGACAAGGCTGTAACCTGGCACAAACTTAGGGGTCCTTAAAAGACTTCTAGCTCAGCATCATCTTCACATCAGAATTTCTCAGAAGAATCCCCCTTGTGATCGGTGACCACATGTGAGGATGTCACACACTCTAGTGAGCCAATTAGGAGTTGTATTTTACGTTCGAAATTTAACGATCCTTTGTCTTTTAACAGGGTGTTTTCATATGAAATTAGATTGGGTGTTAAGAGAAGAAACTTTTAAGATTCTTATCATACTAATATGTAACAGAGTTAGCAAAATGTGAGGTAAATAAATATGAACATGCTATACATGTACTTAATTAACATTAACAACAGTGTGCAATTCTGAATAATTCCTTAAAATTAGTTAGTATTGGTGTATGACCAAAAATAGTTAGTATTGATGTATACGCAAAACAATGTAAAAGGAAAATCATAAGATAGGAAAAGTAATTTTATATATAGAATATATAGAGTTAGAAAGGGTTTACTTGTCTTTCAAAGTGAAGTGAGTGAAACTCTCTCTAAACTCCTTTAAGTTGTAAAACCATCTTATCTTTATGATTTGTCATTGTTGCAATGGTAACCAGAGGCCAGGTTTTCCATTTGCAGTTTTGGGAGTAGTTTACAGAAACTCTAAACATAGTTTACTTGTTAGGTGAGGGGTATTGTAGATTATTAGTTAAATATAACAAATAATTGCGTGTCTGATCTGTCTCAGTCACTACATTCCCCCCTTTCGCACATTGTTGTCTGACCTGTAGACAACAGCGAGCAATGGCAAAGGAGCAGGAACATTGGACGGGCATCTGGTGGGCTCTCTGGTGATTCGTGCCTCCCACAGTCATGGTTGATGCTGTTCTCAGGTTATGGCGTAGGCTGTCAAAAGGTTTAGGTGTCCAGGCTGTGCTACAGGTGTCGATGCAGCAGGTGTCGGGAGATTGTCACCTGTCGTCCTGCCAGGATTCAGAAGTTCTTTCGTCCCAGTAGTCCTCAGGTGAGTTCTGTTCAAGGAGCTCTCATTACTATCAGCAGCTCCTGTAACTCGGGAGGAGGCAGGTCTGGCTGTCTTCATGCAGCCTCCGATTTGTACCTGTTTGAAGAGTGTTGAGGTGGATGTTGCTGTCGACTGCTGCTGGATATCCAGTGAGATTTCTAGGGTATTTTTCCAGAGAATTTGGTCTCTTCCATTGATTCTCCCAGCGGTCGATCTGTACCATGGTGACGGTTCCATCTTCTGCTGACTGGAAGCTCTTGTACGTTTTTACTGAAGGACTTTGCGTTGTAGAAATGCTGTGTGCCTTCTGGTGTCAACTGGGAATTTTGGATGTTCCTCAGAACCTCTGACATCTTGGGATAAAGCAGACAGAATGTGTCTCGGGCAGTAAAATTGGCCATCATTTGCAGGTGGAAGTCAATGGTGTGTTTATGGACATCATGGTCTCCTGCAGAAGTTGGTGCAGAGTAGACTTTTCTAGCCAATTTGTTGAGGTCTTTGACGGACACTCCAAGTGCCATTTCAGGGTTCCTCTGAATTAATCCTTTTTCTCTGGTGGTTGTAGAGGCTTTCAGGAAACCCACCCCCCACCTTTGTGTCATGGTTGGGTGAGTTTGCTCTGCTGATCGCATGTGGGGGGATGAGATGTCTCTCCAGCTTTGATTCCTTTTGCAGCAGTTAAGAGTGTTCTCTTTGGACCATGTCAAGCTCGTCTTCACTGTTGTCCAGCTGCTGCGTCAGAGCTTCAATTCTAGCTCTGGATGTTTTGAGGTGACTTTCACAGGCCCCAATTCTGGCGTCTTTGTCCAAGAGTTCAGAATTTGCTGTTTTTAACAGTGACTCTTTGTGAAAAAGTGATTTTTCCAGCTGATCTCGTTGTTCAGCAGTTGTCAGAGTCTTTTGAAGTATTTTGATTTCGTCAGGGTCCTTGTGTCTGGCCTGAGCCTCGATCTCTAGCTGGTCTGTTTGTCTTTGAGGATGTGTCAGCTCCTTGCGGGACTCTCTGATCTGTTGCATGAGGTTGTTTACCCCCTGTTTCAAATCCATGAGGTTGTGGGCTAAGGAGATGATAACCTTGGTCAGCTCTGTGTGGTTGTAACCCTCGCTTGGGTCGTGTGTCATTAGTCCCCTTCCCTCGTTGTCCAGTTGCTTTTGGCTCTGGTGCCGTGGGTCGTCAGCACACCTGGGTAGAAGGATGTTCCTCATAAGGCCTTGCCAGGCCTCCAATTCTCCCATCTGGACAGTTAGGTTGAGCACCTGTGATATTCTGGCACACTTGTGGTGAGAGTAAGTGGAAAGAGACTAATGCAAGACCAAACAGACTTTGGAGCAAAAGGTGTAGTGGGGCAGCTAGGTGTATAACGCACAGCTAAGTTTTATCAGGTGTGGTTAACAAGTAAAGTGCGTACTCGAATATTAGTATCTTAGCTGCGGATAGCAGGATGCTAAGATTTGTGTGAATCTGAATAGATTTGCTGAAAGAGGTGTAAGCAGGGGTTTAATTATTGACTTAAGACTGTTCTTATTGTCAAATTAAAACACAGAACTTACTGATGGTTCAACAAAGGCTTGGTCTCTGAAGAAACGAAGAGGAGAAAGCAAAAGGAAGTGGATAGCTTTCCTATTCAGATTGTGTTTATTAGTGGTGCTCAAAATTATAGTTATGCCTTAGCAATCATTTAGATTGCTTGTGTAGCAGGGTCATAAAATTAGAGCAACCGCTGCAAATAAACAAAATCAAGAAGGAAAGTATGTCAAGTTCCTTTTGAGGTTCAATAAGACAATGAAACCGTACTAGAACAAGAAAAAGCAAATAAATGAAATAAAGATTTAAAAATAGCTGAATGCCACTAATAAAACAGGGGAATAATCTGAAATTGGGCATAATCAATAGTACTGGTTCTCAACTGTTAAGTTAATGATGGGCGTCACTCCATGGTTGGTCAAGGCTGCTGCGTTTTCAGCTTCCAAGACTAGATCACCACACATGTGTTCCCATCCTTAAAGTGGAGTAGACCAGGGTGCTATTAAACATCCTCAATAACTATGAAAATTCTTCTCCCGTTACACATTTCAATTTAATTGAATGTATAATTGAGTAACTAGCATTCAGGAAGGAATGCACCTAAAAAGGTTACAGTGAAAATTAGCTGAGATTAAATAAATATAAGAAAAGAGAAAATCAGAAACCAGGGAGTAGGTTGAGAGGAGATGGTTATTCACTTCACACTGCATTCACACAAACTGCATTTAAAGTTAAGCATACAATGCTAATTTGCAATGGTAATAGTTTGGCTTATGTCTTAGGACCACTAAGTAGCTTAGCTTAAGTGAAGGGGTGCTTTCAAATAAGGCAAACACAGTTCATTAACATGTGCTGCTTTCAATTTCAGAAATGCACCACTTTGTTCTTACATTTGTCAAAATCCAAATTTTACAAATGCTTTTGGTTTTCTGGTACTTGTTTAAGGAGCAGTTACAAGGCTTTACTATTATTTAACACTTGCTTAAGCATACACAGTTACGTGCCCTTACACACAAATAATGAGGCACAGTTTTACAAATTTAATTACATTTGACAAGTGAAACAATCGTAATAACCAGGTAGATATGCTTGTATATATGCAGTCAAAATTTAAATGAATGGCATCGATCTAACCATAATTTAGAAGGCCTTTATGATGTAAAATGAGGAACATTGTTCAAATCTACCTTCTAGATTACACTGTACTGAACAGATTTTACTGAAATTATGCAATAGGGATTTCATCAACCAAAGCAGAATAATTCATTCTGGCACAGTTTATACATGCAGCAGAGCTGAGATTACTTTGTCAGAACAGAATTGTGCTTTAACACTGATATTAGGGTTTATTCACTAAAATCAGATTAACCTTAACCACTGATACCATTTGAACATATGCTGAAATGCATTAAGACTCATTAATGGCCTGTTTACACCTGGTATTAAGATGCATTTTGGTTGATCGGATCACAAGTGGACGACAGGGGTAAACAGGATCTAAAACGTTTTGAGCTTGTCCACTTTTGACCACTTCCAGAGGTAGTGGAAAACATACACACACATTCATGCATACAGTTTAGCAATGGAAAGAGAGCTGAAGCAGAATACAGGAAAGCAAAAAAGTTATCACAAATTCAGCAGATCAAAAGCCTTGAGCAAACCATCAGTCTCTTAGTCCTAACACACCCTTCATTCAAAGGGGTATGGGTTACTTAATATATCAAATAATGAGACTAAGTTTGATACTTGCATGTCTCGCTCATTTGAATCTGATGCAATTTGATGAGGCTCCAGCTGATCTTTGCTGAAGTTGTCTTGATGAGAGAGAACCAAAATGAGGATCTCTGATGAATGAAAAGACAAGGCCGTAACCTGGCACAAACTTAGGGGTCCTTAAAAGACTTCTAGCTCAGCATCATCTTCACATCAGAATTTCTCAGAATCCCCAGAATCCCCCTTGTGATCGGTGACCACATGTGAGGATGTCACACACTCTAGAGGTCAGTGAGCCGATAAGGAGTCGTATTTTCGGAGAGGAATTTTACGATCCTTTGTCTTCTAGCAGGGTGTTTTGCATATGAAATTGGATTGGGTGTTAAGAGAAGAAATTTTTAATATTCTTATCATACTAATAAGTAACAGAGTTAGCTAAATGTAATGTAAATTAATTAAAATTGCAGTTCATAGATACCCAACATCCTATACATGTGATCTTGGTTAACTACAGTGTGCAATTCTGAATAATTCCTTCAAATGAGTTTGAATTGATACATACACAAAACAATGTAAAACGAAAATCATGAGAAAGGAAATTGGATGCATGTTTATACATCAAGTCATTTTATAGATAGAGTTAGAAAGGGTTTACCTGTCTTTCAAAGTGAAGTGAGTAAAACTGTCTGAATTTCTTTAAGTTGTAAAACCATCTTATCTTGATGATTCTTCTTGATGAGGCCTGGTTCTCCATTTGCAGTCGTTTACAGAAACTCTACACATAGTTTGCTTGTTGGGTGAGGGCTTTTGTGGATTATTTGTTAAATATAAAAAGTAACTGCATGTCTGATCTGTCTCAGTCAGTAAAAGGGTGCGTCTCAATCAGCTCCCTAGTTCAGTAGTCAAGGCACTGATCAATGAGTCGGCCATTTTAAACTTAATCGCAAAATCCTTATGCACTGAAACGTTTGCTCCCTAAATAGTCCCACAATGCACCGTGAAAACCAGGGAGCATTGATGCTCAAAGTTCCCTTAACAGAACCTTTGAAGCGAGAAACAAATCACACGAGACAACTCAATAGTCAAGTCAAGATTCGATAGATGTTTTGAAAAGCATTTATAATAAATTTACAGCTGAAATGTTCTCTCCATGCAGTTCCTTTGACCTCATGGCTTTGGAACCTTGTAGTATAGACAGGTGTTTGTTTCTAAATCATGGCCAATCAATTGAAACTTGCCACAGGTGGACACCAATCAAAGTATAGAAACATCTTTGGCTTTCTTGTAGCTCAAACAGTAGAGCATGACGCTAGCAACCACAAGGTCATGGGTTCAATTCCCAGAACAAGAACTGATAAAATGTATAAAATGTTAAAAGCAGCCAAATGCATAAATGTAAATCTCAAAGATGATCCAGAGAAAAAGGACGCAGCTGAGTGGAAAAAAAAAAGGAGGGGCATGAATACTTTTTGAATGTACTGTACATATGGATAGAAAAAAAAAAAAAATCAACTTGGATGACCAGAGCTTAGACTAGTCTTACAAGTTAGTCAAACTTTCTTTAAGATTGTTCATAACTTTTTTTAAGTCAGTTACATATCCTAATTTGATACCGAAAAGTAAGACTAACCGTTCCTTGACTGCCGGCTAGTAGGTCATGCTAGATTTTAAGACACTGGCTTAACATAATGGCTAAGTTTATGCAACTGGCCCCTAGCTATGATGTAATAAAAAAACTACTATACAATAACTAACCCTATATGATTTCTTGCCTCCTACAAATTCTACACTTGTCTTTCAATGTCACACTTCTGATTTTAAGGGACTCAAGAACAGATAAACGGTGAGGAATTTGTTCAAGTATGTAAAGCATCTGCACTAAGAGTCACTGTCTAGGTTGCTGATTTGCATGTTGTTGTTGTTGTTGTTTTTATTAAAATCATTTGCCAAAGGTTTCTTGAATGGATTAAGTCCAAAAGCTATTTTTAAATAAGTAGGTCAGGACATGAAAACAACTCAAATAAATGATAATGAAGGCTGGAAACACATATCAAAAGAACATCCCAAACAGGACAAGAGAAAACAAGACCAGATCGTATAAACTAAAATACATGTTGTTTTCTTTTTGCCATTTTGATAACAGTTTAGCTATTCACTTCATTTAGTATGTTGGGTATCATTCGCATGACATTTGTTATAAATAAACCACACATGACAAAACTGCAGATGAGGTGAGTGCTTGGTTATATTTTAGTGGTCTATCAGAACAATTTAAAGGGTTAATTCCCTCAAACATTACTCACCCTCATGTCGTTCCAAACCCATAAGACTTTTGTTCATCTTCAGAACACAAATGAAGATCTTTTTAATGAAATCTAAGAGCTTTCTGTCCCCTGAATGACAGCTTAAGCAATTAGAGAAATCTCTCATATTTCATCAAAAGATCTTCATTTGTGATCCAAAGATGAACGAAAGACTTACGGGTTTGGAACAACATGAGGGTGAGCAATTAATTAATGACAGAATTGTCATTTTTGGGTGAACCAACCCTTAAGAAGCATCAATTTAGACACCTAAATTTTAGCGGGTACACTTTCATGACTGAAACCAACAAATTGTAGAATTTGGACAGTATTTGAAACATGGCAATGTGGTGCTTAAGTGTACGACTAAATGTTTAAATGCATGTATAAGTTAACTTGGGACAAAGCACTTTATCATCACAATACTCAGGTCAAATTCAAGAACTTTCTTGTTATGGTAAAATTGGACTCGTCTTAATGTGGCTCAAAATCCAAATCAGGGAATAGTTGATCAATCAAAACTAAGCAGCTACTGTCAGTCCTGTGGTGTCGTGGGCTGTGCACATTCTCACATGACACATACACTACTATTACTTTATGTTTTTGAAAGTCACCAAGGCTGCATTTATAGTATTTGATCAACAATACATCAATTCAAATTACTAAAAAGAGTAAGTGTGAAATACTTAATTTAAAATAACTTTTTTCTCTTTGAATCTATTTTAAAATGTAATTTATTCATGATGTTAAAACTGAATTTTCAGCATCATTACTTCAGTCTTCAGTGTCACATGATCCTTCAGAAATAATTGTTATATGCTGATTTGCTGTTCAATTATATATAGTCAATTATTATTGATGCTCAATTATTAATAATGGTTCTTATCATTATCAATGTTGAAAACAGTTTTTGAAACTTAATATTTTTTTGTGGAAACAGTGATAATTTTTTTCAGGGATTAAAATTCTGAAGGATCATGTGACGAGGAGGAAATGGGGGGGGGGGGGGGGGGGAGCACTTTGAACAAGATGTGTCACACTCTAGGGCTTCTGTTTTCAAATGAATAATATATAAATAATAGACATGAATACATTTCAAAATGTGAAAAATATATCTGTTTTCCCACAGCACGCAAACCTGCAGCTTTGAAGTTTGTGTTCTCTGAATTCAGCCAAGAATCATCTAAGACATGAGAGCAAAAATCATAAATCTTAAAATACCTCCAAATCTCCTTTGGTAATGCAAGCTTCCTCCACCCGAAATTGCAGGTCCTCCACCTTCCTGTTTGGGACAATAATTCTTTATCATTTTCAGCTTGTATTTCCATTTTAAATTCTTACGCAAGTTGTATTTGTAAGATTTTTGTTTCATTGAAGGGCAAGAAAAAGAAAAAAAAAAGTAAACAAATATGAGGGACAATTGTTGTATTGTCATAGTAAATGTCAGTTTACAAAGTTACCAGAGATTGTGAATATATGACCTTCTGTGGAAAACAATAAACAACAACAAACAAATAAATTAAAGGGATAGTTAACCCAAACATGAACACATACGGTCATCATTTACAGTCATCAAATACAGTCCTCATTTACTCACCTTCAAGTCTTTAAAACACATTTAAAACAATTTTTTTTTTTTTTTTTTTTTTTTTAAGTCAAAGGTCACCAAAACAGTTTGGTTGTCAACATTCCTCAAAATTAGTGCTGGGAAAAAATGAATCGCGATTAATCGCATCCAAAATAAAAGTTTGTGTTTGCATAATATATATGTGTGTACTGTGTATAATTATTTTGTATATATAAATACACACATATGCATGTATATATTTAAGATTTTGATTTATTTATATATAATTTATTTATATTTATATACAGTATATACACATGCAAATATTTCTTAAATAAATACATGCATATGTGTGTATTTATATATACAAAATAATTATAAACAGTACACACACATATATTATGCAAACACAAACTTTTATTTTGGATGCGATTAATCGCGATAAATTTTTTCCCAGCACTACTCAAAATATAATTTGTCTTCAACAAAAGTAAGAAAGTCAAGAGGTAAATGTAAATGACAATTTTTATTTTTGGGTGAACTATCCCTTTAAAGACCACTTGAAATTGCTAGCATTAAAAGGAGGGAGATTCTCATTCTACGCATTTTATTGGACAAAAATGCGCATATTCTCTTGTGACAATCAATGTTCTTTATCAATGAATATTGTGTCTATTTGCTCTAAGGCCATCTGTATGCAAACATATATAAAAATCCCCAAAATTCTAATTGATATATATATATTATATCTTCATAAGTGGATTGAATAATACTACACCTCTTCTCCTCCTCCAGCTGGTTGAGCAGTTCCACCTTCTGTCTGTCTGCAGCCTCCACAAGCGCTCGCAGCTGGTCCATTTTGGCATCAACCTCTAACACATACTACATGAACAATTCAAAACAACTACATTAATCTAATTTTATAACTTGCATCAATCTTTTCCATAGCTGTAAAAAAAAAAAAAAAAAAAAAAAAAAAAAAAAAAACTGAACTGAACTGACTGACTAAATAAATGGAACGTTATTGTGCAATTGTGTGTTTTTTACTGGCCATGAAAGACGATAGATAGTAAAAATGAATGTAGTACATTTTTGGTTGATTAAAAGACAGACTTATATATGATCTTTATAAATTGATCTCAAAACAAATACACCTAAAAAAGAAAGAAAGCAAGTGTCATGCGGAAGTAAAAAAGGGAAGCGAGACTTATTAAAACTCCAGGAGTGCCCGTTCTTCCCTTTTCATTCGTTTATAACAGTTTTTTCTCATAACAGAAAGCCAAAGGCTATAATACTTTTTTTTCCATATACCGTCAGCATTTAGCAAATACACATTCATTTAACTTAAATCAGTCTTTGAATATCTAATAAGCACTTAATTACACAAACTGCACAAATTCTGACGAATTCAGTTAGATCTTCTGAAATGTGCATTAAAGCCTGCATAAAAACGTGTACTCTGTGCATGATGGTCCATCTGTGCGAACTGAAGGATCCAAGTCGTGTGAATTGTATGCAGAGAGAAGAGTTCTGCAGTCACTGGACATCAACAATCAGGTTTCTAGGTTTCTAGGTTTCAAAGTATGCTAAACCAAATCCAGTTTGCCTCAATGTCATATTCATGTCATACTCATTGTCTGTATGTAAAATGGTGTTACTTGGTCTTTTGATTCCCAGTGTGCACAGATTTACCAGAGTGCACTGTTGGACCCATAGAAATATATATGTAGATGCCGCGCCGACCGCGCCAACACCGCCATCTTGGAGGGTCAGCGTGCCGTCACTAACAGTAAGAATCAATGATGCCACAACATTGCACATTTTCAGGTTGTGAAACCACCGAGATTTAAATTCCCGGAGAAATGGGATAATCTTTTACAGGTGAGAATGTGTTGGTGTTTTTATATATGTATTAACTCAATATTACAGGTTTTTAATATGGTACTTTTTATTGTTTTTACTTTTACTGTGATAACTTTTTATCTTGTTAGCTGACGCCTTAAGTCTTTTTGTATTTTGTTAGTTTAGAAGAATCATCTGCTGAAGTCTATTGCAGATATAGATATTCATACATGCGTCTAACCATGGTTGCAGATGCGCGGTCAACTTGCTCTTGAATGTTCACAGACTGGCTTTGACTGTTCCAATATGGCGGACGGCTTACCGTCTTTTTTTACATAGATTCCTCATTAGCGGCCCACAGAAACAGATATATATAGATATATCTACACATCCACTGCATTAAGACTGTGCCTTAAAAACTAGTTTGATCAAACAGCATTTAACCAAGTAATTAGTCTCACTTTTCGGATTAAAATTAGCCCAACCTATGTTTTTATACAATTGACTTCAAGTTATGACTAGTCTTAAAGAAATAAGTTGGATGATTCACTTATAGGACCAGTCTAAGCAGTTTCTACACCCAGCCATTGGTTACAATGTTTACTTCTGTTTTATTCATGTTTATTCAAAATTATTATTATTATTTTATTTTTTTTAATGTCACATTTACATTTTCACATTTCAAAATGGAAATAGCAATTTTGGAAATAGCACTGGAGGCCTGAGATGGAATGCGTTATAAAATAGCTAGTTCTAATAGAAGAGTGTTTTAAGGACAAAAACTATTTTAAATAAAACACATTAAAATGTCATTGACAACCTCCTCTGCCTTGTGGCTGCATTACCACCTCAGGTTTGCATTATTTTCCACAATTCAATGGCCCGTCATCAATTATTTAATAAATTGATCAATATACAAATAAATAAAAAAGAAGAAATCGCTGGGTCTAACCTGCTCCTGGCCTTCTCTCAGTAACGTAAGCTCCTGCTCCACTTCGCCCACATGGCTGGTTGCCTTGGCAACCTCAGCTCTCTCCAGGTCACGTTCTGCCATGAGTTGCTCGATGTGTTGCTGTTTCTCCTTCAGGGCCTCCTGTAGTGCCGTAGTGCCAGAGATCTTCCTCGCATACCTTGTGGATGTCTCTGTCAACTTCAGAGAGAAATCCAATCAAGATCTTGAAAACTACATCAGATACTGTATTGCCTACATTTACTTATATCATATTGTCTCAGTAATGCGGTAACATCATATCCATTGTTCAGGCATGACCTTCATTTACGACAGTAAATGGACTAAAAATGGAAAAGGTTTTCCTTTGTGTTTTTCACGTACATACAACAAAATGATCCCTTTTCATGCGGATCCGAGAAAACTAATAACGCTGTATTCTGCTTGCTAAAAAGCAAGCCATTCGTATGTTGATTTCCCTGCCTGTAATGCTGCACACTAAAATAGTGAGATTGTTCAATGAATGCATTTTATAACAAATCTCATTTGGGTATAAAGCAAGCCATTCGTACGTTGGTTTCCCTAAAATAATGAGATTGTTCAATGAATTTGATATCAAAACTTTGCTTTATTTGTTTAAGCGACTTGAATTGTCGACTGGCTCAATCGATTGAGTTTGTCAAACAATAAAATAAAAAAAATTGATGGCAAAACCCATTTTGGGAAATGATTTTTCAATTCCATTTTGGTGCTGTTAGTATCCCAAAAATTACACAGCTTTAGCATGCTTAACAGGGCCAAAATATGTAACCAAACATAGGTTTGCATGTGAGGTGGCATTTGTAACTCACCAGTCCTGTACGACTTGGCTTGCAACTAGCAGAAGAGGCCACAGAGCTCATGGAGCTGATGGAGGAGGCACTCGGGCTGCGTTTCAATGCTCCTGGTGTGGTCGACGTCTTCCTCACTGTGGTCTTTGCCTTCGCTGGGGTAGTGGAGGGAAAGCCTATACGGGTCACCTTGTGCACTGGTGCAAAGAGGCCATATTTGGGCTGACACTGGAAATACCTGATGACACACAAATCCAGCCATGTAAAACTCCTAACGTTCTTTCAATACAATCTACCTTTGCTAATGTAAGAACAGGACACAGTACCTGGTTCCAGCCACAGCACCATCGTTCTTTCCCAAGGGCTCATCCAGCTCAACTCCACACCACTCACCCTTGGCAAAATCGGTTTCGCCTAAGAAACGCACTACGCCAGCTTTCGAGCCAGCAACCTAAAATATGAGAAGGAAAAAAGAACTTAACATACACAGGATTCCTAAACAGTGCTTATGGAATATTTATAACAGCAGCTTCACTTTATTTCATAAACACGTCTACTACATTAGCAAACAAAGATTTAATCTATACTTTTATTCACATATTAACATTCATCAACTCACACATCAGTTGTGGTAAACAGAAGCTCAAGCATGATGTGAAACCAATGAGGTTCATTCTCGTGTTACGCATCACTTTTGAGCTTCAGCAAGAACCAATGAGGTATGTTCTCGCGTTCGGTTGAGCTTCTGTGTATGTTCACTGATCAAAGTTTAAATGTGAATAAAAGCCTGAATTAAATCGGTTCATCATATAAAGCGATCGAGTCTCTTCATTTTTGGACTAAACCGCTCAATTCAGATATTATTTTTACAAACTCTATGAACTTTTTGAAGCGCAAAAAAGTGGTAGTTGCGTAGCTGTTAATTGAGGGACAGAAAGCTCTCAGATTTCATCAAAAGATCTTCATTTGTATTCTGAAGATGAACGAAAATTACGAGTTTGGAACGACATGAAGGGGAGTAAATGACAGAATTTTCATTTTTGGGTGAACTTTTGATCAACTTTAAGTGGATATAACATGGTGCTCATCTTGAGTTGTAAATCATAACGAACCTCACAAATGTGGACGGCGAAGACCAGTCGGCCGCCGCACAAATTCAAATTCTTCAATTGGTACACCACTGGACTATGCCCATGAAGAGGCCATACTCCTTGTGGAATGAGCCCTGTCGCCTATGGGGCATTGAAGGCCCACTGAGGCGTAGGCCAAAGAGATAGCATCTAGTATCCAACGTGACAATCTTTGCTTCGTGACCGGGAGCCCTTTGGGGCGGCCGCCGAAGCATACAAAGAGCTGTTCCGACTGCCCGAACGGGGCAGAATGCTCTATATAAACTCTGAGAGCCCCGACGGGGCAGAGTAGACTTAATTCTCTATCGTCTTCCGACAAAGTCTTGTCTTGCCATGTCTTGGTTTGAGGACGACTTTGGAGTCGTTGGGCCCAAACTCAAGGCAAGAAGCATTCATGGAGAGTGCTTGCAAATCGCCCACTCGCTTGACCGATGCTAGGGCTAGCAGGAGTGCGGTCTTGAGCGAAAGTGGCTTTAAGTCAGCCGACTGAAGCGGCTCGAAGGGGGTCCCCTAAGGGCCCTGAGGATCGTGGATAGGTCCAATTAGGGTATAGAGGGAGGACGAAGCGGGTTCAGCCTCCTGGCCCCCTTGAGGAAGTGTACGACCAGGTCGTTCCTTCCTAAGGATTGGCCAGCCACAGGAGCATGGAAGACTGCTATGGCCGCCACGTATACTTTGAGTGTGGAGGGGGTACAACCCGCGTCCAGTAGCTCTTGTAGAAATGAAAGTACCAGCGGTACTTCACATAAGTAGGGGTCTAGGTTCCGAGCTGAGCACCAGCTGGTGAACACTGACCACTTGAGGGCATAGAGGCGTCTCGTGGACGGAGCTCTAGCCTCAGCGATAGTGCTTAGGACTCCTTCCGGGATGTCCCCGGGTACCCATTGAGGGGCCAAACATGGAGGGCCCACAAGTCGGGGTGGGGGTGCCAGATTGTCCTGTTCGCCTGAGTAAGGATGTCCTTCCTCAGCGGTATAGGCCAAGGAGCCGTCTCTAGCAGCTGCATCAACTCGGGGAACCATGTCTGGGTCCGCCAGAGAGGGGCTATTAGGAGGACAGCACATTTGTTCTCCCTGATCCGTTCAATGACCTGAGGGAGCATCGAGACCGGAGGAAATGCATAAAGAGGACGACTGGGCCATTCGTGGGCCAGCACATCCCTGTTCTTTGCAAAGAATGTTGGGCAGTGAGTTGTCTTCAGAGGCCCCCTCTCCTAATGCCTCAGAAAATCCGATCTGCCTGTTTACATGAAGTCGCATTGGCACATATCTGATTTATATCTGATTTATTTCCACATATGAACGAGGCCTGAAACCGATCTCGAAATATCCAAATGCATTAATTTTTTCCTGTTTACACGGTCATAGAACACATCCGATCTGCGTCACACGTAAGCAAAAAATCGGAATTGGGTCACATTTCACTGACAGTGTAAACGAGGCCTATGTGAGGTAATTTCTAAGCATCTAAAAACTCTTGAAGAAAAATTCTCTTATTATTTTCCCTCAACTTCATCCGAAGCCTTTGACTGGGTGCGAGACCCATTTAGCTCAGCTGCAATGGACAACGCAAATAGACTGTCATTGCAGCAACAAGAGCAACTTGCCGAAATGAGACAGGACAGTGGTTTAAAAATTACATTCAGTGACCTGTCTTTGGACAGTTTCTGGTTGACTGCGGCCAAAGAGTATCCAGTCACCACGGACAGTGCAATCTCAGTCTTGCTATCATTTTCCATAACTTACCTATGTGAGCTCAGCTTTTCGAGTCTGACTTACATTAAGAACAAAAACAGAAAGATTAAGAGCAGTTGACCAAGAGCTCCATGTGTTGTTGTCATCAATTCCAGCCAGGATATCATATTTGTGTTCATCAAAACAAGCTCAAATTTCACATTAAATGTGAGTACAGTCTACTTTAAATATTATATGCCGTTTTAACATGCCATTTGAACCATTACAATGCACGTTTGTGCAATTTTGTTATATTTTAGTGCTTAATGTGATAGTGGTGTGCCGTTGGATTTTTTACATATCAAAAGTGTGCCGTGATAGAAAAAAGGTTGGGAAACACTGGTGTAGAGCCCTTTGAAGCTGCATTGAAACTGCAATTTGGACCTTCAAACCGTTGATCTTCGTTGAAGTCCACTATATGGAGAACAATCCTGGAATGTTTTCCTAAAACCTCAATTTCTTTTCAACTGAAGAAAGAAAGACATAAACATCTTGGATGTCGTTGGGGTGAGTAAATTATCAGGAAATCTTAATTCTACTCCTTTAAATAAGGTTGTGTGTCCACCAAAGCGTTTTTAGCCAGCTGAAAACACTAGGCGCTCTGCTGAAAACGCCTAGCTGTGGGCACTTGAGAGCGTTTTGGCAGGGCAGCATTGTTTTTCAGTTGAGACGCTTTGCTTGTTATGATATGGAATATCCGCGAAAGTGTTACTAGTATCTCATTTCACATATATTTTGTTTCTGTGTTGATTCTATATTAAAATGTCGATACAATGTAACGTATTTTCTCTGGCTCTTGTTTTAAATTATTTTCTTCCGTTATTATGCTTGTTGTTGTCATCTGTTGACGTTGTACAAGCAGAATGTGGCGGTTGGTCGGTGTGGTATTAGTCCCGCCCCTCCTCCACTGTGATTGGTCGGTTGGGTAAAAAGTGACAGTGATGAGCGCTGCGTTTTACCCAAAGTTGAACATTCTTCGTTTCTCGGCGACCTATAAAAACGCGGCACTCCCATTGAAAAGAATTGAAAAAATATGCCAGCCATGTGAAAAAAAAGCTTTGGCCTAAGGGTAGTTTTCAGAACTTGGCATGTCCGCTTACATTCCTCATTCCAAATACATGCAATCAGTGTAATACCCAACAATTTACAGTCACTATTATGGAGAAGCCAATAATGCTTTGACTGAGTCGGACCATCTTGAGAACCTTGAATTATCTTAACTTGACACACAATAATGCTCATCACAACACACTCACCAGAACTCGATCATTGATCTTCAGCTCCCGATCACCTTTCTTGACCGAACCAGACTCCGACAGATTTGACACCGATTCACTTTTGGACCGCACCAGATCTGAGGTAGGTGCAGCTGTTTTAGTGGGTGAGGCTGGTTTCTTGGCTGAAGCAGATACTGATGCATTAGAGGGAGTGGGTGACCCGGCACGAGACGGAGGGGCCGTCGTTGTGTCATCCGCCTCACCTTCAGTGCGTGAAAGCTTCGAGGGACGTGTGAAAATACCCTTTAATGCTTCACACTCAAAATAGCGCACACCAGACACCGAACCATCATTTTTCCCAATTGGCTCATCAAGCACAATGCCAGCCCATTGGCCCGGAGCAAACTGAGTCTCTCCTAAAAACTGAACGACGCCTGGTTTGTTGCCATTAACCCAGACACGATCCCCGATCTTGTATTGCTCGCCTGCATCTTGGGCTTCGACTGAGGATTTGTCATTTTGAGTTGGTTTGGAAGCACCTGTCCCAAAGGAAGAAAATAAATAGGCTTATTCAGAATAACTAGGCTTGTTCAGAATACAGCATGCAGTATTTACACTGTGCATGCTATACACAATGATTTTTATCAAATTTGTATTAATTTGATAAATAACTATCGTCATATCATATACATACAAGCTGCATCCGAAATCACATACTTCCTTACTCTACAGTAGGTGAAAAAACGTATGTGACAAGAGTAGTATGTCTGAATTTACAGTACTCATAAAAGAGAAGGGAAAAAGTATGCAGACAATTTACTACTTCCGGAGTCATTCTGAAGTGGGCATACTATCCCATGAGGCCAAGGGAGAATTTATGAATGACAGTGAAGCGACACAACTGATGCTGGTCACATGATAATGACAGCATGGTGAATGTAGTGCATCCGGATTAGTAGTAGTAGTAGTAGTTTATTGATCCCAGTTGGGAAATTAAAGAAGAATTACATTCTTACTATTTACTCAAATAGCCCTTTAAATACTTGAGCTTTAATTTTATTTAAAAGACTTTGTTACATTAAATTTAAAATTACACCAATATGTAAGTTAAGTGAATCTTAAAGTGGTGCACATTATAAACAAACTGGACGACGGACTAAATGCAAGTGGTATTGCCAGTTCTTGTTAAAGTATAATTCCGGTATTTAGCACTTTGAGTCTCTTTTCTGGTTTGTTTTGGATGAACTAGAGTGGTGGACACAGAAATTGTGACGATGTGTCTCGACTTTTTGACTCATTTAGAATCGCCTTTGACCGCTTCAGAGTGGCTGTCTAAGGGCATGCATGAACACGTCCTTAAAACAACCCTTAACACTCGTTTTCAAAACTGTGCAACTCACCGAGTGGTTAGTGGTGTTTGTTGATGATTAAAAACAAATATATCGGCGCAATGTATGATTTCAATCCGTGTTATTTGCTATAGTGGAACTATTTTTTCAGATACCTCACAACCGCGTATAAACTTCCGCTCGATATTTGAGTCTGAAGCGCAGTAATATCAACGAGCAATGAGTCCTTCAACAGAAATCAATGGGATTTTACAAAATGCCAAATAAAACACGACATAAACTGTATTTCGCTACGCTACTTGTTTTGGAACATCAACGAACACCACTAACCACTCGGTGAGTTGCACAGTTTGCACAGTCAAAAAGTCGAGACAGGACCCATCGTCACAATTTCTGTGTCCACCACTCTAGTTCATCCAAAACAAACCAGAAAAGAGACTCAAAGTGCTAAATACCGGAATTATCCTTTAATGCTTTTCTTATGATCTTTCTGTAAATAACCACAGCATAGGGCATACGCAACTCACTGCACACTGGAGTAATGACATTTACATGTGTTAATTTAGCAGATGCTTTTATTCCCATTGTTTTTCCAATTGTACGTATTACATAGTATGCAGAATATTCCATTCCTAATCCAAACATAGTCATTCACTACTAGGCTACATTAGAAAGTTCACAATAATATTATTAAATGTTATATATGATAAAATGGGATGGCCCTTACCAGCAGAAGGAGTCGTCTTGGCGACGCCCGCATTGGCTGGTCTACCAATTTTGCTGGGCGCTTTGAGTCCACTGGGTTTTGATGTGCTCATTGTAGGTCTGAAATTTCCGTCTGTCTAAACTTGGACTTTTCCTCTCCAACAAACATTGAAAATTAAATAAAAAATAACTGAGGAAGAAAGGGGTGCAGCAATGTCTCTGGAAAGAAAGAAAAGAGAAACATATATCAGCCTGTTTAAACAGTGCAGGGATGTGTCTTGCTTTTTGTCATTTCAGAAACTGTGTGTTCATGCAACACATTTTGTTCCATTGGTATGTTGGAATAGTTGAAAGTGTAAAGCCTATTTCACACTGCACACATAAGCAATATGTAACAAAAGGCTTCCGTTTTTGTTTATTGCTGTGTAACAGAGCTGTTACTCTATACAGATTTGTTACAGCGAGTATTTCTTTCAAATGAAGGCCATTATATATATAAATGTAGGGCTGGGTATCCATTCAGATGTTCCGATTCGACTTAGTGAATATAGATTTAATCCAAATCCCATATTTATAAAAAAAAAAGAACAGTGAACATAAGTTTACAAGTGGTTAATTAATACAAAAAAATTAAGAGCCACAAACCTGTATATTAAACTCTTTTTATTTTAAGTACACTTGGGTCCATTAAAACAGAACCCAACTCTATATTTCAAATGCATACAATGAATAGACAGGATTTTGATGCAAGATGAAAAATTGATGCTGAAAATTGGACAAGTCAGAACAGTCGCATGTCTTGATCAAACAGGATCAGGTTATTTTATGTTTAAGATACAACCAACGTAAAATCTCACCGCATTCGCTGTAACATGGAGACCGCAAGCCTATGAACAGTGTAGGAAAACGAATACTGGCTTTTGGGTGAGAGATAAATAAATATGGGGAAAAAATTTATTCATGGCCTTTGAGAATCAATTTTGAATCGACCACATTTAAAAAAAAACGATTAATCGAAAAAAATCTTTTCTTTTTTTTTTTGCCCAGCCCTAATAAAAAGGTTATCAGGAATTACTCATTAAAACAAAACTCAGTCAGTGAGCTTGTACTGAAATAAAGTGAGTGATGAAGGTTCTTTGCTCACTTTCTGTATATAATATTCCCAATTTAAATAAGTCTGTTTTTCATGCTGCAACGGCCATGTTTAAACTGCAAAGTTTCGGGAGTGACAAACATTTAAATGCAGGAGTATCTGCTAAATTATTACTAGTATCATGCACGTATATTACTCATATCATGAAATAAGATTTTGGTTATCCCACCCCTATCCCAAGCTGTTCAGAATTGGGAAAGGTTAGCAAATGTTAATGTGATTGATAATAATGTGATTGTTGCAAACATCTCGGTAATTATGTAATTATTATTTTATTTATTTATTTTTAAATAAAGAGGAGGGAATTGGCAAAAAGCAGGGAAGGAACATGCTGGTCAAGTTTTTATTTATTTATTATTAATTTATAGAACAATAAACTGTAAATTCTGTCATATTGTTCAGTTAATTTTACTGTTTTAGTTTTTTGCCGTGGAATCGATTCAGTGTCTGTATCGAGGTATTTTAGTCAGGTATTGTATAGAAATCATAATTTTGGTATCGTGACAACACTAATACGATGATTATACAGATCACATTTTCATGTAAAGCAGTTATTTTTTCACGTTATGAAAATGTCAGCAAATTTAAAAGCACTTGTTAAGTGAAGGTCATATTATTCCCTATTCACATCTTGCACTTAAATGTATTTTCATTATCAAAGTGATTCCAGGATAACAGCGAGCTTTCAAAGCCATAGTTTCACTTTAGTTCTTTGTTTCAGTCACATGACTTTTTCCACTCGTCCACCATATTTATCACCATCAAAGGGGCAAAGTAATGGATTACAGTTATTGTAAAATAATAGGATTTGATCCGTAACAAGTACCAGAAATGACTTTTTCTCAGATCTCTAACATTCACAGACATGCATTTAATCCTAATCCATCTAATCCATTTACTGGCAAAAGTCCACCTGTGTGATTATTAGACTCTCGCTGGTATAAGATGGATCTGTAAAAATGTTTTCTGGGACCTATGATCTCTTTTTGCGTGTTTTTGTATTCACCACCACCACCACTTTTTTTTTTTTTTTTTTTTTTGCTCCATTGTTGGTCATAAACAAGGCAGATGAGTGCAAGAAAAGCAGAACAAATGAAACCCAAAAAAGGTTTTCATTCAAACAAAGACAAATGTTACACTTTGTTTAACTACTTCAAACGACTATGTTTGTTAAGAAAGGTGCGGGAATGAAAAAAGAACAGGTTTCAGATTTATCAAAGGCTCTCAATCAGTAAACAGGTGCGAGTCCAAACCACTACTGTACATTTCAGCAATATAACAAGACAGTAGTTCAGAAAAATATACTGAATTCGGGACTCACACCGTGAACATATCGGTATCTGGCATGAAAAATTCATATTCTGGTGAGCAGATAATTATTATTTTTTTCTGCCCTAACTCTACCTATTTCTACCTATTTAAAATACAATATTCACTAACATTATCAATTAAACTGCACTGAGACTATTGGATGAGAACATAAATTTAACTGAATTGAAATGATACACTAACTTTGCAAGATCAACACTGTTACGAACTGAATTGATTCGACATTGAATTATGCTGAATAATAACTCTATATCCTTCTGTAGAGCTGCTTATAGCTGAATTCAACTTGTTCCATAACTGATTAACTTTGCAACATTAACACTGTATAACTGAGCTAAATTGAAAGAACATTGAACTAAATTGAGCTGAATAATGACAATCCTCTAACCAATAGATCTGCTTTACAGCTAAAATTGAATTTGTTGCATAATTGATTAATTTTACAACATTAATATTGTTATTTTCCTGTTTTGTACTGTGAAGCTGCTTTGAAACAATCTGTACTGTATAAAGTGCTATATAAATAAATGTGACTCTGTTTATTACGAGATACGAGAAATAATGGGTTGTTCAGTGCACTTCAAAAACAGAGGCTTGCTTTACTTATAGAGATGAAGCAATACCAAATTTCTCCACCGATACTGATAGCCGATTCCAGATAGTTCGTTTTTTTCCAACTAATGCTGTAAACTGGGGCTGCGTTCAGCCCCGACAAAACGTTGCACAACGTTTTTTAAACAGAAACGGTGATGCGTTGAACACACTGTTCTGATGACGCAAGAGTTGCAACTATGGCAGCTGAGAAGGCCATTCTTTGTGTTCTTTGTGAAGAATTTTCGGAGCCTGATGAAGTCGGTATAAATATGTGTTTAATACTACAAAATATGCCCGATGTTACAGTTACTGCACTTGCCGCCCAGAACAAAAGAGAACATCCCAATCGAGTGAAGGGATTGCTGAAACTGAAACTGAAGCACACATCTTACCTAATTCAGACTAAAACACATCTATTTAGCCTCACATACTGACTTTATTTGTAGTTCATACTGTTTTAATACCCTGTATTTTCTTTCTCCTTTTTAGGAAAAGCACTTATTTACCATTGTTTATTTCTATACCAAATGTCATACACTTGCAATGAAGCTAAAAATATAAGCAACTACATCATTATGTTGATAACCTATATTTTTACAATAAAACAAACATGTCTTCTAATATCCTCAGTTGTTGCGTATACCGAGCTGCATCGAACACATTTGTAAATTACTTTCCTTGAACCCA
The DNA here is from genome assembly GCF_963993115.1 of Abramis brama. Lineage (NCBI taxonomy): Eukaryota > Metazoa > Chordata > Actinopteri > Cypriniformes > Leuciscidae > Abramis > Abramis brama. The sequence continues at coordinate 44,455,180 of NC_139967.1, forward strand.
TTGTGCGAGTTCACTTTAATACCGCGTGCTTTATATACATGTTGCTGCTGATTGGACTGCAGTTCTGACACACCCACCAAACAAGAGAAAACATATCTCAAACCCCGTTGCACACCGTTTCCAGGAAACATGACGTTCAACCCGGAAACCGTAGCAAAACGTTGCGCACTGTTTTGAACTTGAACGTGCCCCAGGTTTCCTCTCGTTTGGTTTTGAATGCTTATATCTTCAATATGCGAGTTTTGTCATTACTTTGGAACACACTAGCTTATAGATAACAGTAAGGCTAAAATTTGCATACAAAAAGCCAAAAAACTTCCATTTTGATTTCATGGGGACTTTAAGTTCAAGTTTTTTTCAAAATTTATTTGTATAACACATTTAAAAACAGCCATAGTTGACCAAATTGCTTAATGTCAGGATACACAAAAATTAAACAAAACAAACACAGTAGAGAATGTCACAGAATCAAAACTCAACTCAAAATGAAAGCTAAGGAATACAGGTGAGTCTTAAGCAACGACTTGAAAATGTCAGCAGTCCGAGCTGTTCTTATATGAACCGGTGGACTATTCCAGAGATTAGGAGCAGCCACTGAGAAGGATCGGTCCCCTTTATTTTTTAACCTGGATCTCACAACATCGAGAAGCATAAGAAGGTGCCAACCCATTTAAAATCTTAAAAACAAGCAATAAAATCTTAACATCAATCCTGAAGCGTACAGGATGCCAGTGGAGCGAGGCTAAAACTGGGGTAATGTGCTCACACTTTTTAGTCCCAGTTAGGAGCCGAGCTGCTGCATTCTGGGCTAACTGTAAGTGATGAAGAGATGACTGATCCAATCCAACATATAAAGAGTTACAGTAGTCTAGTCTAGGCGTATAAGAAAAGCATGAATTACTCATTCAAAATCCTTGCGCACCAGGTAGGGCTTGACTTTAGCCAACAGTCTCAGCTTGCTTTTACAAAAGAACTAATTTGATTTTTAAAATGTAAAAGCACTGTCAAATATCACACCGAGATCTTGGTAAATGGACAAATATGTGATCCTAAAGAACCAAGAGCATCTACACAGGACTACCAAACACAACAAACTCAGTCTTATTTTCATTCAGACAGAAAAAGTTCTGATCCAGCCATATTTTTAAAGCAATGGCTGAATTGAGTCTTTGTCATTTGTTTTGATGGGCAAATAGATTTGTACATCATCCTTCCTAATGGAAGGAAATATTTTGCTTTTTGAAAATTATTAAACCCAACCATATTACCAAACAATATATCCCATCTCAACAGCAGCACAAGTGTTTTGCACATCACGAGAACTGTATTATTATTATTTTTTTAAAGCCAAATAGGCCTATTTAAAGAAACCCAAACTTCTATACAAAACATGATAGACAAGTCGGAATTCAAATGTGCTTGACTCACTATCTGGCTCTTCAATCAAAACAAGCAAACACTGGACACTGAAAACAACGACAAACAAGACAAACAGTTCCCAACTTCAATCTTATACATGTTGACATGCTGCACAGTTTACAAAAAATATAATTGATTTATAAAATCTAGTGCTACATGCAGGGGCGTAAATTTCATCTAAATGTTGGGGGGGACAATTAACATAACTTTCCTCAAGAGCAATTTTTGAAGGGGACACCAATAATACAGGCAAAATTGTACTTTCTATGGATATGTGTAGTACACAGAGGAAAGCCTTACTATTATTAGTGTAGCTAGCATGGAGTCCGTGCCATTATCCTTCTTTTCAAAGTTTCTCTCTGGTTCATTGAAAAAGCTGACTAAATTGACCAAAATATTCTTCATTGCTGTGCGAAATTGACAAAAAATTATCTTTATATTTTCAGGGATTTTATCGATAACGATATTTTGCTGAGTGTGTTATTGTGCTGGTAATTTGGCATGTTTAGGACTGCCGTGGACAGCCGACTCCTAAAGTTTTTGATATTCTTCATATTCTGTGTGGGGGTCAGTTCACAGCAGTGACAGAAATCATTTTTCCAATAAGTTTCAATAGATGTTTACCTTCATTGGCATTTTTATCTTTATAAATGTATTTTTAAACCTAATTATATGCATGCATCATCTTTTGTGTCAATTTCATACATTTAATTAAATTAAATTAAATTATAATAAGACACAATAGGGCTGTTACCAATCAAATTAAATAAGTATCAACAAAATATTTGCAATGGAGAGGAAACACAGAAGCTGCATTTGAAATGGCATTTAGATGCTTTTATTTACACAGACATAATGTTTTGTTTAAAACATAAAACGTTGAATATTGATATATAAAATGATTTAAAACATGAAAAGATCATGTAAATGTGGAATTAAAACCGCCAGTAGGTGGCAGCAATTCATTGGTAATGAGTGAGTCATTGCGATTCAACTGATTCGTTCAAAAAGCTGATTCATAATTCAGTAAGGAAATACCTCGTGTGTTTCTCAGAGACGCAAATACAGTGCTATGGCTTAGTTTTCAAATATTTTCGTTGGCGAAATAGAGTTAAAACAGGCAATATGGTGTCTAAAAGTAAACTTTTCATTTATCAATTTATTAAATCACATTTATTATCATGTTAATATCTGGAGAAAACTGCACTCTTTGTGTGATATTATATTAGACTAACTATATTAAATGATATAAACTGACTAAATCACACAGTGAAAGCGTGAAAATGTAAATGCGCACCCGCACTTGTCTAATCTACAAGACGTTAGGCCTACACGCATGTGTACACTTTATTGGTGTGTGTGAGGGAACGGTTTTAAACAATCGCGGTAAACGCACAGACTGTATAAAACAAGGTCACCAACATAGCGAGTCGGACTACATCGGTGACAAAAGTACATTGCTTATCATTAAAAAAAAATTTAAGTGAATAAAATAGCCTTGACTTACTGGAGTTTCACAACTGAAAAACCTTGTTCTCTCCCACTATTTGTGTTTCTGTTTGTGATGAGGTAAAAGGGGAGCAGGCAGTGGACCAAAGCACTGTGAGGGAAGGGAGGGGGACTTAAAATGTTAAAACGTTTTTTTTTTTTTTTTTTTTTTTTGCCCCGTTTGCATTTTTATTGTTTTACTACTTAAACAGTTATTTTAAGTACATATCATTATATTATTTACAATACACATATTTTAATTATATTTTTAGGAGGGGACAACCCTCAGATAGGGGGGGTCCGGACGCCCCCGACCCCCCCGCGATTTCCGCCTATGGCTACATGTAATCATTCAGGCGCCACATCTGGGGCTTCACAATCTGAGCCGCTTTACGCCAGAGCTTGACAAGTTACCAAATCTGCTTTAGGATTTCAACCAAAACAACGACCCAATATGAAGAACAGAATATCATTTACAAAACCCGAAAATAAGCTATTGGTTGTTTGACGACGAATACTTAAAATTTCCCACCGTAAAGCCCAAATGAGTAGCTGTAATGAGGCAGTTTTCCATGATAATTTTAAAAAGTACTAATTTTAGAGCAACCATCAGAAAACAACACGACGTAACACAGATTAGCATGATATATTTTGGCGTCGTATGACTTTCCCCCCTTCAAGTAACTTACACGCAAGTTTCAATACGCAATGAACATGGAGAAAGTTCACTAGTCCTTATGACGACTTTCCGCAATGTCACATCTTGACGAATCGGACCGAAATAGAGAACCGCGTTCACTCACACCGCAGTGCTAGTCAGCGCTCATCTACGATCAACGCATTTTAACAACAGGTTCTGTTTACAACGAACAGCTGATAGCAAACGAGGATAATGTTACGGAGGGCCGAGGAGCAACCTGTATTAGATGGGGAATTCTGACTTAGCAACTTCCGATGGAAAACGCGACCTCCTCGAGACCCACGACACCCACTGAACAAGCACTTAACCCCGGAATCGCGTTACTCACCTGCTGTTTCCCGGCTGCGTAGCGCTATCAAAAATCAATCGCGCTGGATTCTCTTCAATCTACTTAGCTTGACGCCTGCGTTGGTTAAGGATTTAACCTGGTGCGTTCAAGCACCCACTTCAGCAGTGACACGAGTAGCGTAATGACGTTCTCTCTAGGCCCCGCCCACCGTGGCCAACGGGAGGCGGGCATTTGGAAAAGCAAATGCGGTCATTCGGCGGTAGGATTAAACATATGGCAAGCCATTTTAGCTTAAATTGTACCCAGCGTTACTCGTCGTAATTGCATTTTTACTAGTAAGAATTCAATTAGAGAGCTCTACAATTCAATTCTTACTAGTAGCAACTACAATAAGGCCTAGTCCACACGAACACGGGTATTTTTATAACAGGAGTTTTTCCTCCTGCGTTAAAAAAAAAAATCCTGTCCACACATGCTCGGTTTAAAAGAAATCTCCATCTACATGAAAATGCAAAAACACGCTATCACGCGCTGTCAAGAGCATGTCACACCAGCAGGCGGCGATATAACCCTAATCGTAAAGCCACGTTGGCCAATCAGAAGCAAAAAACTGGTTTTACTGTCTACACAACAACACTGCAACCAGGTTTCTGAAAATCCTCACCCTGGCAGGGGTTTTCAAAAATGTTCGGTTTTTCAGTGACCTGATACTGCGTTTCCGTGTGGACCAACGGCCGAACCGCGTAAAAAAGGTCACGGTTATAAAAAATACCCGTGTCCGTGTGGACAAGAGAGCTTTCTAATTCAATTATTACTACTAAAAATTACAATTAGAGAGCTCTACAAATGAATTTTTACTAGTCATATGTCGCCATTGACTTCCACTCATTTTTAATTATGGAGCTCTACAATTGAATTATTACTAGTAACAATTACAATTATTGAGCTCTCTAAATTCTCACTAGTAAGAATGCAATTACAGAGCTCTCTAATTGAATTTTGACTAGTAAAAAAAGAATTAAAGATAGCCTATGTATAATTGCAGAGCTCTGTAATTGAATTAAAGAGCTCTGCAATTGCATTCTTAGTAGTAACAATTGAAATAGAGAGCTCTCTAACTGGAATTCTTACTAGTAACAATTCAATTGTAGAGCTCCGTAATTAAAAATTAATGGAAGTCAATGGAGACATATGACTAGTAAAAATTCATTTGTAGAGCTCTCTAATTGTAATTTTTACTAGTAATAATTGAATTAGAGAGCTCTCTTATTGCAATTGCTACTAGTAAGAATTGAATTGTAGAGCTCTCTAATTGAATTCTTACTAGTAAAAATGCAATTACAACGTAGCCTGGCTAACGTCAGACCTCTTCTCATTGAGACGTGGTCTGGGAACCACATGTTCATTTTCTCGTATTTGAGGCGTGGTTTACAAATGCCCAGAGCCGTTTATTGGGCGCTACGAATGTCTATCAAATGTGCCTGCACGTAGCTCATAGCCAATCGTTTCAATTATACCAGATGACGTATGTAGAGCGACAGAAATTCAACGAGGAAGAAGACGAAATAAATTTGCGTTCTAAACTACTTAGAACACTATCTAAGGCTGCATCGAAAGGTAACTTCGTGTCTGATGCCATGTTGGATCCATAGATATAAACAAACTGCTTCGGTGTGTCGCATGGACGTCGTCATCGTCTTGCTGCTCCACGTTCTGTGATTGGTTCCCTTTTTGAGGGGAAAATCTGGTCCATGGTATCCAGGCTGCCTAGCAGCGTGAATAAAACCACGCTGCGCTCAAGGCAGCATGGGGAAACCCAGGCTAATTACGACGAGTAACGCTGGGTTCAATTTAAGCTGAAACGGCTTGCCATATAAACACGCGGAAGATGAAGTATTAGCAACATCGTACATATGCTGTTCAAAAGCAGTGTATATACATCCACACTCTCTGTCTGTCCTCCTAGACCTGAACATACCTCTGTCAGCAGAGCATCTGTTTCTCTGGGTTAAAGCCTAACAATTATAAAATTAGATCCTTGCTTTTAAGAGAGACTAGTGCAAAATGGCCGTGCAAAATCAGTTTTTAAGTGTGTTTTTAGTAATTGTTGGTTTGGTGTGTTTGAGTGCACATTGTTACAATTACACAGCAAAAGTAGTGACATTTTTATTTGTGCATGGTAGAAAGCACACAGTGAACTCCGAGAAAACGCTATGCTTGAGGAAACAGTTTGTGCATAGGCAACTACAAATGATGGCCGTGAAAGAGACTGTGAACACATTGAAAAGGATATTTTTAGTTGGTGAATAGCATTTACACAGTAGCGATAACGTTAAGCGCACCAGAATGAAATATAATATTCAGAAGTAAACAGCATAGCTGACTTACAGATTCAGTTTACATCCACAAATGAATAAGCGCGTCGATTCAGGGAGCAGTGCAAAGTGCCTGTGCAAAATCAGTTTTTGTGAGCTGATCGCCGTCAAAAAAGTTCAGGAGATATTTCTTAGCGATGGCTGATTTCAACCGTTTCAATATGATAAAAAATAACTTTTATATTTATTCAATGGATTAATTGCATTTTGGAAAAAAAAGTGTCATGAATTTATTGCATTTTTGGGGGGGGAAAAATCAGTTTTTATAATAAATCTTTGAAAATCAAAATCTGGATTTGATTTTTTTATGTTATTATAACCTAAAGATGCTATGTGAAAGTTTGAAACAGAAAATAGTGGTTTTCATCTTTCCACTTTCTTGGTAAAGAAAACACATTTTTACTCAAATTAATCAAAATGGATTTATCACGTTCTGGAACCAAACAGTGTAGCTGACAGAGTGTTTATTTTTAAACCACAACCTTCTTGGGGCTTCTTTGACCGATACAACCCTCTAATGTCAGAATGTTTATTTTTAAACCACAACCTTCTAAAAATGATATATTTAACAATATCTTTTGCATTTTCTCATCCAAACAACGTCAAACTTGGCACTGCACTTACTCGTGCCCGTGGCAAGACACCTGTCGAATTTGAAATCCATTGGACTAACGGTTGGAGAGATATGCAGTTAACAGACACACACACACAGACAGACAGACAGACGTTTCTGTAATTTATAGAGAGATTATTTCTACGCCTTATGTTATTTTCTACTGGAACAGTTTTTTAATAATGTAAATTGGACTCAAGTTTGGTCATTACCTCAAAAATTCCTCCTTACAAATAAGGTTAAGGAAATCTCATATAAATTAATTCATAGAGTTTATCCTACAAAGGTATTCCTACAAAAATTTTAAATTGATATTGATTTCAAATGTTCTTTCTGTGAATGCTCCACTGAAACAATTTCTCATTTGTTTTTGGTCTTGCCAATATACCCAGTATTTTTGGAATAATGTGGAGGTTTTCATTGCTGATAATATTTTAAAAACATTTTCTTTATCTTATAAAAATGTGATTTTGGGTTATCAAGGATCGCTCTTTAAAGGATGTTGGTTTTATTATACATTTGATTTGATTTTTATGTAAATTTCACATTCATAAATGCAAGTTTACAAAAGGCAAACCTCTTTTTATGGTGTTTGAAAAGGAGATTAAAATGTATGTAGATGTGATGTCAAAATCTAAAAATATTAAAGCAATTAAAACGATTAATATATGCTCCTCCTTTAACATTTTCACATAATATAAAAAATAAAATTTAATGAATGGTGCTGACCTGCAAATTATATTTTCTGTATTTAAATTGCATTGTAATATCCTATGGAATTGTTATATGTATAATGTATATCTGTTTGTAAACTGATGCTTATGTACCCTCTCGTCTTTTTATTATTATTATTATTATTATTATTTTATTTATATTTATTATTATTATTATTTTATTTTTTTCTCTCCCTTGTTCCTTCTTGTTGAGGCATGTGAAATATTTTCTGTTATATGAGATATGGCACTGTATGCTACCTGCTGTTGACAATAAAGCATTAAAAAAAAAGTAAGAAAAAAGTATTAGCAACATCAAATAATTATGTAATTCAAAACTACACATAATGTGTAGAAAGTCTGTGCAATCAATCAAAGACTAAATTAAGTTGAAAGATGCCACACAACAAAGTAAGGTCTATTTAATTGAATGGGGGAAGTTTTTATCTAGAGAGATTTTTTAATAAAATCTGCTTTTATTTTAAAGTTTTAGTTGGCCCAATTTTGTGTTTTTGTAATTTTATTTATTTATTTATTTTCTGTGTTTTTTAGATTTAGTTACTTTATATAAACTAAAATGAGAAACGTTGCCTTGGCAAACGTAGCTGAAATAAAATTAGTTTAACTTTGTATTTTATCTCAATAAATGAAATGTTTATGGTTTTAGTTAACATTAACAATAATAACCCTGATCTCTATAGGCTACTGAAAAAGCAGTCATACTTGTATTTTCAGTGCTTTATACAATATAGTAAATAGGCCATCAGTGTGACTTTCTCAAAATTAAATTAGCTACAACTCAGAGGATATTGACAGTGAATTAAATTTCTTAGGAAAAGCAGTTTTACAAACATTCTATAAATCATAAACATCTTAAAGACATTTTCTAATTATTTCTCTAACGTCTGAAATGAACATTATTGCAGATGTAGGCCTATGAACAATTTGTCGGTGGCCTATAAGCAAGAGCAAATGCTCTAATAAAGATGGATACAGCATTTTGCTCCACAAGGTGGCGATATGGCACTCTCTCAATGTAAATCGCCTTTGTCAAAAAATACTAGGCTATGTAAAATATATTATATCTCAGTAGTAAAATGGAGTGAAAAAACTGAACAATGGCACAGCAGTTTCTGTAAATGATTGTACAGAAGGCACCAGAAAATAGTGCCTGTCTAAAAGTAATGAGTAGGCTACAGAGTAGGCCTATTTCAAAGACATAATTACAGTTCTGCTATCTAGAAAACTAGTCAGAAGTACTCACATCAACCCCGATATCTTTAAAACAGGATTTTTTTTCCAGGGTTTAAGATTTGATTGGTTAATTTCAGCCAAGGAGCTCTAAACTGGTTAGGGTTAGTGTGAGCTAGTTCCAGCCAGATGGTGTAACTAACATTAGCCTATGCAGGTCAAAGCATCTTTTTTCTATTGACGGACCAGGGCTGGAAATCACTGGGGGGACAGTTGGGAATTTTATGTATGTTTTATTAATTTTTATCACTTTCAATGACTTTTCATTTTCAGATGTATTAAATATAAAATATTCTATAATTTTGTTAATGATAACAACAAACAAATTTTTTTCTTTTTCTTGAGTATCAAGATCAGTGGCGGCTGGTGAAAAATATCTTGCCATATTCAGTCAGTTTTAATAGTCTGGTAATCATAGGAGCCATCAGGTCTTTTAGCGTTGTGGCTCTTCCACCCTTCTCTCATTCAAAAACAATTTTTTTTTCTCTAAATATTACTCTTCAGCTCACAGTCTGCAAATTCTACCATATTATATGTTGTTTGTTTGAATCCCTCCTTGTGTCTTTAACCTAACTTTGTAAGTGACCTCTGTATATTACTTTCTGCCCTTGGTATGTGTTGTGCTTTGATGTTGATTTTGTTCTATTCCTTAACCCAGTGGTTCTCTAAGAGTGTTGTTGTCCCCCCTGAGGCTTTTAACATCCTTCTGCGGGCTCTGCAGTCACTCCTTTTTCAGTAAGGGACAATATTTGTCACCTCACGTACGACGTACCCCAGTTTGAGAATATATAATAACCACCCAAACACAATACAAACTGCAGGATACCAGTGCTCTGTGAAAAAGTCAGTAATTATTTAATGCCATTATTAAAATTTTGAGACATTCTTACACAAACACAACATTACACAATATTGCACAAACTTTCCATTTGCATTTGAAATTGAACTCAAACTGTTTAACGTTAGTGACTTTCTCAGACAGGTGCTTCATATCCCTCACTCCGGTAACTGTCCATGCTGGATCTATCCCCGTTGTTTTAAAAAGTAAGAATGGAAAGCAAATGAAGGCATTAGCATGATCGCATCCAGCTAGCCAGTGTAACAGCTACGAGAGAAGCCTCGCGCGACATTTATGTTGCTCAAACACGATATCTCTGCTTGCTTGGAGATAATTACCTGTGCAATTTTAGCTAAATTAAAGATAGGCTACACTGTGTAAGAATCTGCAAATATGGTGCATGCGAAATTTAACAGGCCACACAAACAAACTTTTTAAAAAATATTTGTCCTCAGGTTAAAGAAAACTGTAATATGTTTTGGATGACAACCTTTAGTGTCAGTTTAGTGCTTTGAAAATCAACAATTACAATTACTAAACATTGAAGGTGAATCCAGTTTTGGGGGAAAGGGAATATGCATTCTAAAAATCACAACAATTTGGATAATAATGTGTTTAGAATATGTAATAATATTGTCTCATCCATTTTCTTAAATAACGGTTAAAAGGGTTGAAATATGATGTGTATTATTTTATATGCTTTTTTGTTTTGAGGACTGATATGTGATGGGCAAAAGTCGATTTCGAACTCTGGTCGAATGTGTCAAAGGCTTCATGCAGATGCCACACTCCCTACAGCCTCCTCCACAGCAGACGTTAAGTGGACTGTGTCTTTTAGCCAAAAACTCAGGCTATTTACACTTAGAGCCAATCCATTATCAGAAATGTTAAAAAAAGGGGGAAAAATGTTTTCTTCCCCCTGTTTTGGCCCCAAGTGTGCACTGGCCCCTGGCCCCGTGCCCATAGGATAATCCGGCCCAGTGGCGGGAGTGTGGGGCTCGCTCCAATCCCCTCGAACTCCACTGGGACTCCCACGATGATGGATGGTACAACTGGATCGCACACCTGGTCAAACGGACTTCCCTCAGGCTCTGATGTTGTAGAAAGTACACAAACACAATGATGAAGATGAAAGGTAGTCTTTAGTAAAAATCCACACGTATAAGTAGCATAAAGCAGCACAAAGAGAGCAGCATAAAACACATCTAGACACAGACCTGAAACACACACCTGAAATTAACACACACCTGAAATTAATGACAACTAATCTGAAACCATAACAACAAACTACACAATGGAAACAGTGCAAACTGAACAAACTGAAAACAAAGTCCATTGGGCATGACAGATTGCACACAATATTATAAATAGTAATATCAATATATATAAAAAAAGCACTATTAAAACAAGGTAACATTGGATTTTTTTTTCTATTATACTGTATTTATAGGCCTATGTATGTATACAGATATATGTACAGTACAGTATAAATAATTATCATCTCACACATTGTTGATCTGCATTCAGAGTTGATCTGTTTTGTTTCTATGCATAATGAGTTTCTATAATAAATACATTTGTGATATATCTTAACTTTCACGCAATATGGAGGCAAAATGACCAAACATAAAGAATAAACTTCACAGCCATGTTATCTTTTGCAAGCACAGACTGTTTAATCAGTCTTTCTTTTTATTATATGATTAGCATCAAACAAACAATATAGTTCTTATTCACAGTGATTAATGATTATTAAAATAAAAGACTGAAAAATGATTACAACCAACAAATAGGTGGCGATATATTTACAAAGTATGTAAATCGGCATTAAACAAAAGAAGAAGAAGAAGAAGAAAGTAGAATGGCGCGCTTTTTCTTAACCTCCGTTTCCATGGTGACTCGTGGGTGATGTTACTCCCGGACGAGTTTATAACCAGCATACCTTGAGTAAGCAAGATTTGATTTAATCAACCAATTAATAATTGATTTAATTACTTGTCAAATGTTTAATAGAAACAGCTGAATCGTTGTACAACCTTAGTAAGTTAAGATCGCGTCGCGTGTTTGATTGAATCGAGATCGCGATCTTTTAATGATTAATCGTGCTGCTGCTATACAATAATATGTGCCTCAGTCTCTTTTCAGGCTAGACATAATTATTAAAAATAGTTTACATTAAATCCGATTAAACCGGGTAATTTCAGATAGGCTACGTAAACGCAGTTTAAACCACATCAAATTTTCAGTTACGCAGAAGCCCAGCCCACAGAGTGACGCTAATCAGTGACGCTAATCAGTGAACGCTAGCCTGCATTGAAATACGTCATAGACAGATTCTATTCATTTGACAGCTTTCTACAGGCATTTCTTCATGTTTCATATTCTTTGCAGACAGTTTACTGGCATTTCTAGCAGCGTCGTTATTTAGAATTTGAAAATGGGTTCAAAAAATTCTCGTGTTAAACGTGTAGATGTTTCTGAGTGTGTGGACAATTTACACAAAAAAGAGAAAGTCAAGAGGAAGGCAAAAACCAATAAGACCAGCTCAAGTCAAGGTATGAAAGAGGACCAGACATGTCAATGTTATTGGTATATGTAGAGTATGTAGAATATGTAAAGTTTTGTTTTTAAAGTATAATAAATAATAGTAATGCTCAACCATGAATTGAAAAACTACTAGAGAATTCAGTAACATAATATACTTGACATATTGTGATGAAAGATGCGTAAATGCCTTTAAACAGACATTAAAATGTATTACCTCAGATTTTTATTGAAGTTTTTATGTTGTCTTTACAACTTAAGTCCTAACAAGGTGAAATTGCTCAAGAATAATAATTATGCTGCGTGACGTTTGCCCAGTGGGCCGAATTCAAGTTTGAAAATGAAAATGTTGTGCTAATCAGATGGCAAATTAATGAATTCTACATTTGAGCATGTAACTGTTATGGTTACTAAAGGGTTACCAAGCAACATCTAGATTGCCCCATTGATATTCACACACGCAAATGAATGAATGAAATTTAATGTAAAACTAACTTAATGAATGTAAACTTAACTTAACGAAACGAAATGTTTTGTAAAGTTGAACTATTTTTAATTTGACACTTAAACAGAGAACAGAACATTCCTGCATGTGCTCACTGACCGACAACTGAGAAAGCAGAATGCACGAATTCTGTCTGAAAGACCCAAAAATTTGCTTCATAATTTACAGCAAGCTTAGCTGCAGCAATATTAGTGTCTAGTAATGTATACGGATATCAATCTTTTATTAATAGAATTTCATTAAAACCATCTTTTGGTTATATAATTTCCCTCTTTAGATCAGACTTCTCAGCATGTCACCAGTACCAGTGAGGCCAAAGTCCTCAGCGTTGCAGAGGAACCTGGTCACGCTGAAGTCGATGACGAGTGGAGTGATGACGCCTTCCAGGACTTAGTCGGAGATTCGCCAGAATGGGGTGCCGACGTTCTCAACTCTTTGAGCTGTATCTTCTCGGACTTTAATGTCAATACCCTCAAAAATCCAGTCTGTGTTGCGACTGACTTGAGTGTTGACGTCCTCCAAGCTACAGTCTGTGTTACATCCGACTATAGAGTTCCAGTCCGAGATGTGGCCTACTACAGAGCAAATATCCCTCGAGTTCCAGTCCGTGAAGTGGTCTACGATAGAGCCAGTGTCCCTCGAGTTCCAGTCCGTGATGTGGCAGACTACAGTGTGGATGTTCCCCAAGTCCCAGTCAGTACCACATCAGCTCCAGGCTTGGATGTGGCTGACTGTTGTGTTGATGTCCCTCAAGTTACAGTCTGTGCAATATCAGACTGTAGAGATGATGTCCCTCAAGTTACAGTCTGTGCAATATCAGACTGTAGAGATGATGTCCCTCAAGTTACAGTCTGTGCAATATCAGACTGTAGAGATGATGCCCCTCAAGTTACAGTCTGTGCAATATCAGACTGTAGAGATGATGTCCCTCAAGTTACAGTCTGTGCAATATCAGACTGTTGTGTTGATGTCCCTCAAGTTACAGTCTGTGCAATATCAGACTGTTGTGTTGATGTCCCTCAAGTTACAGTCTGTGCAATATCAGACTGTAGAGATGATATCCCTCAAGTTACAGTCTGTGCAATATCAGACTGTAGAGATGATGTCCCTAAAGTTACAGTCTGGGAAATATCAGACTGTAGAGATGATGTCCCTCAATTTACAGTCTGTGCCACATCAGCTCCAGGCTTGGATGTGGCTGACTTCTGTGTTGATGTCCCTCAATGTACAGTCTGTGCCACTTCAGACTGTAGAGTCAACCTCCCCCATGTCGGACCGACAGGGGACACTGTATCACCTGAGTTGAAGCAACTGGAGGTTAATGAGATTATTGGTAAGTTGACTGTCATGACTCCAACATAACACAATACAGACAAACCTTTGATATTATATCTGTCTTTACTAAAGTCAACTCCTATTTTTCTTTTAACAGACATCGGTTCATGCAGCTATAAAATCGTCAGGAAGCTCGGTGAAGGAGGCTTTGGAAGCGTTTATGCGGGGATTTGCTTGAAAGATGGCCTTGAGGTATCACTTACATTATTTATCTATCAAAGGCCTCGTTTACACTGTCAGTGAAATGTGACCCAATTCCGATTTTTTGCTCACGTGTGAATGTGTTCTATGACCGCGTAAACAGGAAAAAAACGCATGCATTCGAACATTTCGAGATTGGTTTCAGGCCTTTTTCATATGTGGAAATAAATCAGATATAAATCAGATATGTGCCAATGCGACTGTCATGTAAACAGGCAGATCGGATTTTCTAAGGCATTATCTACATCTCCGCTGTTTAATGGCGAGAGCAACCCCGACTCGCATCTGCGAAGAGACGAAACGTTGTGTTGTTGTAGGAGAGGAATGTGGACAAATGTTGACACAACATATTAAAGGTTGGCTTGCTCATCCTAAAATTTCTGACTGACCGCTCCTCGTTAAAGCCAATATTTTAAACAGAATATGCTCCCACGAGTCCTGAGATCTCTCTCGCACTCAATAACTGAAGCATGAGCACAGGCTGCAATGATGGCTCTTTTCGTCCTCCTCCACCTCAAAATCATGGTGATGTTTGGCGAACTTCGCATCGCAGAGCTAGCATCGAGCATATTTCGTGTTCGTCTATCTGTGCAAGAGAATTTAACCCTTTAAGCATGCGCAATGTTTCAGATAGTATGGCAAGTGTAAACACATGAATCGAATATGGGTCACAATTGAAAGAACGTGTAAATGGACGGTGAAAAAGATAGAATATAGGCAACAAATCAGAATTGGGCATCAAGACCTGCAGTGTAAACGAGGCCAAAGTGTTCTTGCCCTGTCTTATACTCGAATCATTCTCTTCTTTTCACGCATTCTCAGTGTATCTTATGTTTACTACTTAGAGCACTTGACCTCTCAGACCTGTTTAAATTGTTAGACATGCTCTACATGATTAGAATTTAAATTCATGAAACTGAACATGTCTGTTCAAGGTTAATGACTGAAATGATATGAACTCTGCACACACATTGTAAATAATTCTAACACAAATCCATTTGTTTGTTTTGTTGATCAGGTGGCGCTGAAATTCGCTGACAAAGTGGGTATAGAATGGATCGACATTGTAAGTACTCTGTTTCTTTCAGTCTATTTCTCAATAGACAAACTGGTATTGTCAGTAGTTTAGTAGTGGTCTACATCCTTTCTCCATGTAAGATCATAACAATTGTCTTTCTTCTAGGAGGGTCATCCTGAACCCGTTCCACAGGAGATCGGTCTGCTAATTCTTGCCAACAAAGGCCCCAGGGTTCCCCAGATCATCCAGCTTCTGGACTGGGTCGAAGAGCCAGAACGATACATTATGGTTCTAGAGCTGCCTACACCCTGTGAGAACTTGTTCGAATTTCTAGGCCGCCACAAAGGCACCATCGAAGAGAAAGTAGCAAAGGCTATCATGAAGCAGGCAACACTCGCAGCTCAAGCATGCTGCCAACGTGGAGTGCTGCACCGCGACATAAAGCTGGAAAACCTGCTGATTAACCCGGACACCCTGGAAGTCAAACTAATTGACTTTGGGTGCGGCGAAATCCTGACCAATGCGGGATACACATCCTTTACTGGTATGTATTATTCCTCAGAGCTGTAAGGTGGGTCTCAAACTTTGATGACGAGTTTGAGGCCGTTCGACTTGAATGAGTCAAAGTCTTACAAAGCATCATGTAATGGAATCCACCATTGTGAATCAGTAGCATCAAATAATTTCATCCATGCTAATGAATACCTAGTCAAAATGTTGCTTTTATACAAGTTTATAAATCTGACAAAATCTCTTTCTTCCAGGCACAAAACTGTACCGCCCCCCTGAGTATGTTTTAAACGGCGAGTATCACGGGAAGCCAGCGACAGTTTGGTCACTCGGGATACTCTTGTTTTCACTTGTGTGTGGGCAATTTCCTGACTTAGAATATTTGGACGAGCTCAATGATAACATCTGGACCAAAGATGGCTTGTCACAAGGTAAGATCTTAATTTCAGCAAAGACCACTTGTAATTATAAATCATACAAAATAGAACAAAGTAATTCAAATGGTTGTGTGGGTAATGCAGTAATATTTAGATCTTTCAGCTTAATCAAAGAGAGCGAGGGTGAAGTTTAAGATAATAATAAGACTTCTCTTCTCTTTTTTCACAGAATGCTGCAAATTACTTTGCTCTCTCCTGCAAAGAAACCCAGAGAAGCGGCTCGAATTGGACAATGTCGATCTCCACAACTGGTTTAAATATTTTATTTGTCAGCCTGAAGAAAAGATTGTTGGTAAGTTTACTGTCATAACTCTGACATAACACAAGACAAACACACATTGTAAACAATATATGCCTTTACTCAGGCACAAAGCAGTTTTCATGTCAACTCTTTTTTTTGTCTTTTAACAGACGTCGGTTTCTCCAGCTATGAAATCGGCAGGAAGCTCGGTGAAGGAGGCTTTGGAAGCGTTTATGCAGGGGTTCGCTTGAAAGATGGCCTTGAGGTATCACTTATTTTACTTGCATTATTTATCTATCAAAGTGTTCTTGCCCTATCATATACTCGAATCAATCTCTTCTTTTCAAGCATTCTCAGTGTATCTTATGTTCACTACTTAGAGCACTTGACCTCTCAGACCTGTTTAAATTGTTAGACATGCTCTATATGATTAGAATTTAAATTCATGAAACTGAACATGTATTTTCAAGGTTAATAACTGAAATGATATGAACTCTGCACACACATTGTAAATAATTCTAACACAAATCAATTTTTTGTTTTGTTGATCAGGTGGCGCTGAAATTCGCTGACAAAGTGGGTATAGAATGGATCGACATTGTAAGTACTCTGTTTCTTTCAGTCAATTTTTTAATAGACAAACTGGTATTGTCAGTAGTTTAGTAGTGGTCTACATCCTTTCTCCATGTAAGATCATAACAATTGACTTTCTTCTAGGAGGGTCATCCTGAACCCGTTCCACAGGAGATCGGTCTGCTAATTCTTGCCAACAAAGACCCCTGGGTTCCCCAGATCATCCAGCTTCTGGACTGGGTCGAAGAGCCAGAACGATACATTATGGTTCTAGAGCTGCCTACACCTTGTGAGGACTTGTTCGATTTTCTAGAACGCCACAAAGGCACCATCGAAGAGAACCTAGCAAAGCCTATCATGAAGCAGGCAACACTCGCAGCTCAAGCATGCTGCCAACGTGGAGTGCTGCACCGCGACATAAAGCTGGAAAACCTGCTGATTAACCCGGACACCCTGGAAGTCAAACTAATTGACTTTGGGTGCGGCGAAATCCTGACCAATGCGGGATACACATCCTTTACTGGTATGTATTATTCCTCAGAGCTGTAAGGTGGGTCTCAAACTTTGATGACGAGTTTGAGGCCGTTCGACTTGAATGAGTCAAGGTCTTACAAAGCATCATGTAATGGAATCCACCATTGTGAATCAATAGCATCAAATAATTTCATCCATGCTAATGAATACCTAGTCAAAATGTTGCTTTAATACAAGTTTATAAATCTGACAAAATCTCTTTCTTCCAGGCACAGAACTGTACCGCCCCCCTGAGTATGATTTAAACGGCGAGTATCACGGGAAACCAGCGACAGTTTGGTCACTCGGGTTAGTCTTGTTTGAGCTGCTGTGTGGGGATCTTCCAGAGTCAGAAGATTTGGACAAGCTCAATGATAACATCTGGACCAAAGATGGCTTGTCACAAGGTGAGATCTTAATTTAAGCAAAGACCACTTGTAATTATAAATCATACAAAATAGAACAAAGTAATGCAAATGGTTTTGTGGGTAATGCAGTAATATTTAGATCTTTCAGCTTAATCAAAGAGAGCGAGTGTGAAGTTTAAGATAATAATAAGATTTCTCTTCTCTTTCGTCACAGAATGCTGCAAATTACTTTGCTCTCTCCTGCAAAGAAACCCAGAGAAGCGGCTCGAATTGGACAATGTCGATCTCCACAACTGGTTTAAATATTTTAATATTCAGTCTGAAGATAATGAGATTATTGGTAAGTTTACTGTCATAACTCTAACATTACACAAGACAAACACACATTTTAAACAATATATGCCTTTACTCAGGCACAAAGCAGTTTTCATGTCAACTCTTTTTTTTGTCTTTTAACAGACGTCGGTTCCTACAGCTATGAAATCGGCAGGAAGCTCGGTGAAGGAGGCTTTGGAAGCGTTTATGCAGGGGTTCGCTTGAAAGATGGCCTTGAGGTATCACTTATTTTACTTGCATTATTTATCTATCAAAGTGTTCTTGCCCTATCATATACTCGAATCAATCTCTTCTTTTCACGCATTCTCAGTGTATCTTATGTTTGCTACTTAAAGCACTTGACCTCTCAGACCTGTTTAAATTGTTAGACATGCTCTATATGATTAGAATTTAAATTCATGAAATTGAACATGTCTGTTCAAGGTTAATGACTGAAATGATATGAACTCTGCACACACATTGTAAATAATTCTAACACAAATCCATTTTTTGTTTTGTTGATCAGGTGGCGCTAAAATTCACTGACAATGTGGGTATAGAATGGATCGACATTGTAAGTACTCTGTTTCTCTCAGTCTATTTCTCAATAGACAAACTGGTATTGTCAGTAGTTTAGTAGTGGTCTACATCCTTTCTCCATGTAAGATCATAAGAATTGTCTTTCTTCTAGGAGGGTCATCCTGAACCCGTTCCACAGGAGATCGGTCTGCTAATTCTTGCCAACAAAGGCCCCAGGGTTCCCCAGATCATCCAGCTTCTGGACTGGGTCGAAGAGCCAGAACAATACATTATGGTTCTAGAGCTGCCTACACCCTGTGAGAACTTGTTAGAATTTCTAGGCCGCCACAAAGGCACCATCGAAGAGAACGTAGCAAAGGCTATCATGAAGCAGGCAACACTCGCAGCTCAAGCATGCTGCCAACGTGGAGTGCTGCACCGCGACATAAAGCTGGAAAACCTGCTGATTAACCCGGACACCCTGGAAGTCAAACTAATTGACTTTGGGTGCGGCGAAATCCTGACCAATGCGGGATACACGTCCTTTGCTGGTATGTATTATTCCTCAGAGCTGTAAGGTGGGTCTCAAACTTTGATGACGAGTTTGAGGCCGTTCGACTTGAATGAGTCAAGGTCTTACAAAGCATCATGTAATGGAATCCACCATTGTGAATCAATAGCATCAAATAATTTCATCCATGCTAATGAATACCTAGTCAAAATGTTGCTTTTATACAAGTTTATAAATCAGACAAAATCTCTTTCTTCCAGGCACAAAACAGTACCGCCCCCCTGAGTATGATTTAAACGGCGAGTATCACGGGAAACCAGCGACAGTTTGGTCACTCGGGATACTCTTGTTTTCACTTGTGTGTGGGCAATTTCCAGACTCAGAAGATTTGGACGAGCTCAATGATAACATCTGGACCAAAGATGGCTTGTCACAAGGTAAGATCTTAATTTCAGCAAAGGACACTTATAATTATAAATCATACAAAATAGAATAAAGTAATTCAAATGGTTGTGTGGGTAATGCAGTAATATTTAGATCTTTCAGCTTAATCAAAGAGAGGGAGGGTGAAGTTTAAGATAATAATAAGATTTCTCTTCTCTTTCGTCACAGAATGCTGCAAATTACTTTGCTCTCTCCTGCAAAGAAACCCAGAGAAGCGGCTTGAATTGGACAATGTCGATCTCCATAACTGGTTTAAGTATTTTAATTGTCAGCCTGAAGATAATAAGATTATTGGTAAGTTTACTGTCAAAACTCCGACATAACACAAGACAAACACACGTTTGATACAATATATGCCTTTACTCAGGCACAAAGCAGTTTTCATGTCAACTCTTCTTATTTTTCTTTTAACAGACGTCGGTTTCTACAGCTATGAAATCGGCAGGAAGCTCGGTGAAGGAGGCTTTGGAAGCGTTTATTCAGGGATTCGCCCGAAAAATGGCCTTGAGGTATTACTTATTTTACTTGCATTATTTATCTATCAAAGTGTTCTTGCCCTATCTTATACTCGAATCAATCTCTTCTTTTCAAGCGTTCTCAGTGTATCTTATGTTCACTACTTATAGCACTTGACCTCTCAGACCTGTTTAAATTGTTAGACATGCTCTACATGATTAAAATTTAAATTCATGAAATTGAACATGTTTGATCAAGGTTAATGACTGAAATGATATGAACTCTGCACACACATTGTAAATAATTCTAACACAAATCCATTTTTTGTTTTGTTGATCAGGTGGCGCTGAAATTCGCTGATACTCTTGTTTGCGCTGCTTTGTGGGCAATTTCCAGACTCAGAAGACTTGTACGAGGTCAATGATAACATCTGGACCAAAGATGGCTTGTCACAAGGTGAGATCTTAATTTCAGCAAAGGACACTTGTAATTATAAATCATACAAAATAGAACAAAGTAATACAAATGGTTTTGTGGGTAATGCAGTAATATTTAGATCTTTCAGCTTAATCAAAGAGAGCGAGTGTGAAGTTTAAGATAGTAATAGGACTTCTCTTTTCTTTCTTCACAGAATGCTGCAAATTACTTTGCTCTCTCCTGCAAAGAAACCCAGAGAAGCGGCTTGAATTGGACATTGTCTGTCTCCACAACTGGTTTAAGTACTATTTTTATTCATTTAATTAAGTAAAAATTAGCAGCCAAGGACCGGGCGGGCCGCCCCAGCTCCAGAACTCCCTGTCCCCACACACCAATGCACACCCTGTTTCAGGCAACATTACAGGTCAGAAGTCAGATTGGATCAGAACATTCAGAATATTTATCAGGGGTGGGATTCTTCCGGATAAATCCGGAAATCCAGCTTTTCCGTCCTGAAAATTATGCTCTCGTAAATCGGCGCAATGTGCACGCAAGGCACAGGTCGGGTATTGCTAAACATAATGACCACTCACCGCTGTCAACGTTTTTTGTGCCTCTGATTCATGTCTTCATGCGTGCACGCGTGTGTGTGTGTGTGTAAAGAAATGTGCTTGTGAAGTCGAACTGCCTCGGACATGGATCTACACAAAATAATACACAAAAAGTGGTGCTGTCGCCGCGTCATGGTAGGTGCGCCGTATATTTTCCTGCTTTTTTGTCCTTTGCCTGATTTATCCAGTTCCATCTGGTTGAAGATCGGAATCATCACGCCGGTATGGAGACGAGTTTGTTGAGGATCAGTGCCGATGGCTGTCGTGTCGATGAGGCCTTCACAGGGCTGATGAGGCTGACACTTCAGGAATGCATTGTGGACGTGTCTAGGCGCAGGTTCACCATCTGATCTGGATACGGCCCGGATCCGGCTGACTACAGTAAACAGTGCGCATCGTCTCCTTCCACAGACTCGAGACAAGGCAATTTTCATGTCAACTCTTCTTATTTTTCTTTTAACAGACGTCGGTTTCTCCAGCTATGAAATCGGCAGGAAGCTCGGTGAAGGAGGCTTTGGAAGTGTTTATTCAGGGATTCGCCCGAAAAATGGCCTTGAGGTATTACTTATTTTACTTGCATTATTTATCTATCAAAGTGTTCTTGCCCTATCTTATACTCGAATCAATCTCTTCTTTTCAAGCGTTCTCAGTGTATCTTATGTTCACTACTTATAGCACTTGACCTCTCAGACCTGTTTAAATTGTTAGACATGCTCTACATGATTAAAATTTAAATTCATGAAATTGAACATGTTTGATCAAGGTTAATGACTGAAATGATATGAACTCTGCACACACATTGTAAATAATTCTAACACAAATCCATTTTTTGTTTTGTTGATCAGGTGGCGCTGAAATTCGCTGATACTCTTGTTTGCACTGCTTTGTGGGCAATTTCCAGACTCAGAAGACTTGTACGAGGTCAATGATAACATCTGGACCAAAGATGGCTTGTCACAAGGTGAGATCTTAATTTCAGCAAAGGACACTTGTAATTATAAATTATACAAAATAGAACAAAGTAATACAAATGGTTTTGTGGGTAATGCAGTAATATTTAGATCTTTCAGCTTAATCAAAGAGAGCGAGTGTGAAGTTTAAGATAGTAATAGGACTTCTCTTTTCTTTCTTCACAGAATGCTGCAAATTACTTTGCTCTCTCCTGCAAAGAAACCCAGAGAAGCGGCTTGAATTGGACATTGTCTGTCTCCACAACTGGTTTAAGTACTATTTTTATTCATTTAATTAAGTAAAAATTAGCAGCCAAGGACCGGGCGGGCCGCCCCAGCTCCAGAACTCCCTGTCCCCACACACCAATGCACACCCTGTTTCAGGCAACATTACAGGTCAGAAGTCAGATTGGATCAGAACATTCAGAATATTTATCAGGGGTGGGATTCTTCCGGATAAATCCGGAAATCCAGCTTTTCCGTCCTGAAAATTATGCTCTCGTAAATCGGCGCAATGTGCACGCAAGGCACAGGTCGGGTATTGCTAAACATAATGACCACTCACCGCTGTCAACGTTTTTTGTGCCTCTGATTCATGTCTTCATGCGTGCACGCGTGTGTGTGTGTGTAAAGAAATGTTCTTGTGAAGTCGAACTGCCTCGGACATGGATCTACACAAAATAATACACAAAAAGTGGTGCTGTCGCCGCGTCATGGTAGGTGCGCCGTATATTTTCCTGCTTTTTTGTCCTTTGCCTGATTTATCCAGTTCCATCTGGTTGAAGATCGGAATCATCACGCCGGTATGGAGACGAGTTTGTTGAGGATCAGTGCCGATGGCTGTCGTGTCGATGAGGCCTTCACAGGGCTGATGAGGCTGACACTTCAGGAATGCATTGTGGACGTGTCTAGGCGCAGGTTCACCATCTGATCTGGATACGGCCCGGATCCGGCTGACTACAGTAAACAGTGCGCATCGTCTCCTTCCACAGACTCGAGACAAGGCAATTTTCATGTCAACTCTTCTTATTTTTCTTTTAACAGACGTCGGTTTCTCCAGCTATGAAATCGGCAGGAAGCTCGGTGAAGGAGGCTTTGGAAGCGTTTATTCAGGGATTCGCCCGAAAAATGGCCTTGAGGTATTACTTATTTTACTTGCATTATTTATCTATCAAAGTGTTCTTGCCCTATCTTATACTCGAATCAATCTCTTCTTTTCAAGCGTTCTCAGTGTATCTTATGTTCACTACTTATAGCACTTGACCTCTCAGACCTGTTTAAATTGTTAGACATGCTCTACATGATTAAAATTTAAATTCATGAAATTGAACATGTTTGATCAAGGTTAATGACTGAAATGATATGAACTCTGCACACACATTGTAAATAATTCTAACACAAATCCATTTTTTGTTTTGTTGATCAGGTGGCGCTGAAATTCGCTGATACTCTTGTTTGCGCTGCTTTGTGGGCAATTTCCAGACTCAGAAGACTTGTACGAGGTCAATGATAACATCTGGACCAAAGATGGCTTGTCACAAGGTGAGATCTTAATTTCAGCAAAGGACACTTGTAATTATAAATCATACAAAATAGAACAAAGTAATACAAATGGTTTTGTGGGTAATGCAGTAATATTTAGATCTTTCAGCTTAATCAAAGAGAGCGAGTGTGAAGTTTAAGATAGTAATAGGACTTCTCTTTTCTTTCTTCACAGAATGCTGCAAATTACTTTGCTCTCTCCTGCAAAGAAACCCAGAGAAGCGGCTTGAATTGGACATTGTCTGTCTCCACAACTGGTTTAAGTACTATTTTTATTCATTTAATTAAGTAAAAATTAGCAGCCAAGGACCGGGCGGGCCGCCCCAGCTCCAGAACTCCCTGTCCCCACACACCAATGCACACCCTGTTTCAGGCAACATTACAGGTCAGAAGTCAGATTGGATCAGAACATTCAGAATATTTATCAGGGGTGGGATTCTTCCGGATAAATCCGGAAATCCAGCTTTTCCGTCCTGAAAATTATGCTCTCGTAAATCGGCGCAATGTGCACGCAAGGCACAGGTCGGGTATTGCTAAACATAATGACCACTCACCGCTGTCAACGTTTTTTGTGCCTCTGATTCATGTCTTCATGCGTGCACGCGTGTGTGTGTGTGTGTAAAGAAATGTGCTTGTGAAGTCGAACTGCCTCGGACATGGATCTACACAAAATAATACACAAAAAGTGGTGCTGTCGCCGCGTCATGGTAGGTGCGCCGTATATTTTCCTGCTTTTTTGTCCTTTGCCTGATTTATCCAGTTCCATCTGGTTGAAGATCGGAATCATCACGCCGGTATGGAGACGAGTTTGTTGAGGATCAGTGCCGATGGCTGTCGTGTCGATGAGGCCTTCACAGGGCTGATGAGGCTGACACTTCAGGAATGCATTGTGGACGTGTCTAGGCGCAGGTTCACCATCTGATCTGGATACGGCCCGGATCCGGCTGACTACAGTAAACAGTGCGCATCGTCTCCTTCCACAGACTCGAGACAAGGCATGTCTTGTCTTGTCTCGTTGTCAGGTTGAGACATACTTTCCTGTGATGTACTTGGAAGTTGAACTGCTCCAACCTAAGAGTCCACAAGGTCAATCGAGATGAGATTTTGGGACTACTGAAGTTTGACCTCCTGATCGCTGAGGCCATCCTTAAAAATATTCTTGTTTGCCGTAACCCGACCGACCCTGTCAATTTAGTACCGACCCAATTATTTATTTTTTTCGCCTTTTAGTCCGACCGACTTGCCGGTTGTAAAATGCGTTAAGACCGACCGATTTTTTTTTTTTTAACTCTTCAAACAACTAATACAAATGCAATAAAATAATATTAGTTATTAAGTATTGTGAATATAAATTGCCTAGACCTACATACAAACATAAGCTACGTTCTTTCTTTTAAATAAAAACCCGTGGCGCGTCATCTATGATTATGTTTACACCATTGGTTAACGCATGTCACACTACGGCCTGTAGGCTAAGTTCGCTTCGTTTCATTCACTGTCAATGGTTCGCGCTTGGTAATGATGGCTGCGGCTTTACTCTAAAGATTATTTCATTTTTATATGTTGTTGAATATAGTTTATTAAAAAATAAACATATGAGAGCGTGTTATAGGCTATATGTCATGTTTTAGTCAGATATGACGACGCTACTGCAACACGCATCGCCGCAGATAAGAAGCTGAGCATCAACGTGCTATCGCAAATCAAAGTGAAAGTAAGTCGCAGACGCACACAATCATCTTCATTAAATGTAAAGAAACGAAATGATCTTACCAGGGCTGTTTCCGCTTTCTCTTACTGCGGGCTTTGATTCAGAAATTTTAGCTGATGATCAATAAAATAATGTATCTTAATGTAATGTAACTGTTGCTTTTGGTGACGTGCACTCCATTAAATCTGCATATAGCGGGAATTGAAGATCGGATTTATATCCGCAAAAAAAAAAAAAATACACACATTTGTATATGTAACCAGGTGTAAATGGAATCGTTTTGATAAATCAGATTGCAATCCGATCTGAGAAAACGCATGAAGTGGCCTGGTGTGAACAGCCCCTAGACATCGGTGAAAAATGTAAAAAATGTAAATGTGAAAAAATACTTTTTTATATATATATTTTTTATATATATAAAAATATAGACCTACCTACCGACCCTTTTTTTCTTTTTTTTTGCTGTTACTGCAAACCAAAATATTTTTAAGGATGGCCTGATCGATTGCTCCTGTCTGCCTTGTTGCTCCTGCTGCAGTTATTGCGTTGGTGTGCGTCTGAAAGCTTTGTATATCTTTCTGTTTTGAATCATTATTTACTATCATTCCTTGTTGTTTATACTGCTAAATATAACTTACTCAACATCACACATTAACCTGACATCGCTAGCTTCAATCTAAATCGTTATTGCTAGCACAACACGCTAGTAATTCGCTAGCCTGTTAGCGTGCCATCTGTGCGCTCTTTATTTATTTATTTATTTTTCTTGCGCCTTTTACGAGTCCATCAAACAACTTAGGTGAGTAAGATCAGTCAACAAACACGGTAAGTCATGTCATCATCTCCTCTTATTGTTACTCTGTCAGCACAGGATTTACATGTGATAAATGCAGGGAGATAGTAAAGCTGACCGGGAAGATTTCAGAACTAGAGACACGCATCCAAGCTTTAATCAAGGTTAATTGTAAGAGTGCAAGGGCTTTAGATACTGCTTTGGATGCGACTAGCTTAGTGAACTCTTTACATTGTTGGGTTCCGGCTGAAGTAGAGCCCGTGCAGCAGGGAAATTGGGTGACGGTGAGATGCTGTAGTCGCGGGACAAAACACCGCTCTTCCGTTCCGATTACAACTTCAGATAGATTCTCCCCACTCAGTGAAACACCCACTGAGAATCCTGTTGAATGTGAATCCCCTAGTTATTGGCGATTCTATTACACGAAACGTGAAAATAGAGACACCAGCCACCATAGTCACATGTTTGCCGGGAGCCAGAGCGCCTGACATCAAAGCAAATTTAAAAGTGCTGGCTAATGCTAATCGTAAATTCTCTAAGATTATTATTCACGTCGGCACAAATGATGTTCGACTCAGCCAGTCGGAGATCACCAAAATTAATGTTAAAGAGGTGTATGAACTCGCAAGTACGATGTCAGGCACTGTAATTTGCTCTGACCCCCTTCCTGTTCGCAGGAGTGATGAGATACTTAGATTGTCCTCTTTCAATGGCTGGTTGTCTAAGTGGTGTCCACAAAATAATATAGAATTCATAGACAATTGGAAAAGTTTTTGGGGCAGACCTGACCTGTTGAAAAGAGATGGTATTCATCCCTCCTGGGATGGTGCTGCTCTTCTCTCTAGTAATATGGCACATAGTCTTAGAGCTCAAACATGACAATCTGGGGCTCAGGTCAGGAAGCAGACAGACTGGCTAAACCGACCGTCTGCTAGCTGTCTCACGTCACCAAGGTCAGATAAATCCCATCACATAGAGCCTCTTTCACCTAGATATCATCATATTGTCAGGGATCACAGAGGATGCAGACAAGATGGTAAGGTTAATGCTTTTATTGCAGATAGTGCGGAGATGCAGACAGAAGGTGAGTAAAAGCAACACAGAATAACAGTGAATGCTTAGCTGGTTGGTAATGTCTTTCTTTCTCTTTCTCTTGTAGATGATTTCGGGTAGCAGGCTGAAGAGGATGGCAGGCAGGACGGAACGGAGAGGAAGCGTAGCAGGTAAGTATCCAGGTAAGTGAAAGGGAGTCTGTGGGTCATGTTACGACGAGACCAGACACTGAGTGAAGGGTGACTGTGGATTATATGGGGAGTGCTGGTGATGGGTCACAGGTGACGGTGATCAGTAATCAGGGGATAGTGAACGGGTGACTTGATGAGAGGGTGGAGAGAGGGAATGAGTGGGCGGAGGTGAAGATGAGCGTGGTGGTGGAGATGGAATCCTGACAGTACCCCCCCCCCCCCCTCCCGAGGCAGCTCCTGACGCCTGAGAAGAGCGCTGCCGGCGGCGAGGTCGACCCCGACCTCTGGGTGCTGGACGGTCAGGATGGTCTTCGTGGAACTGGGATAACAGGGCTGGATCCAGGATGTCATCGCAAAGAACCCAAGAACGTTCCTCTGGCCCGTAGTCCTCCCAGTCCACCAGGTATTCCAGGCGGGGACCTCGCCGCCGGGAGTCCAGGATGGTGTGGACACGGTAGACTCGTTCCTCTTCTACAGGAGCGGGAGGAGGAGGTACGTCCGAGGAAGAGCCATCTGTGGGAACAGGAATGACAGGGTCAGTGAAGGGTTTGAGCAGGGACACATGGAATGAAGGGGAAATCCGATACTGGGGAGGAAGGTTGAGCCTGTAAGTGACTTCGTTCAACTGCCTCTGGATGGTGAAAGGTCCGATGAATCGAGGACTCAGCTTACGGCAAGGCAGTCGGATGCGGATGTTTCGAGTTGAAAGCCATACCTTCTGTCCTGGCCGATACTGAGGTGCATCAAGTCGACGACGGTCCGCATGTTCCTTGTGCCTCCGAACTGCCTGTTGGAGGTGCACGTGAGCTGAGTCCCATACCCTCTCGCTCTGATGGAACCAGAAGTCGACAGCTGGAACCTCCGAGGGCTCACCCGACCAGGGAAAGAGTGGAGGCTGATATCCGAGGATACATTGGACGGGGTGAGCCCGGTGGTGTTCTGCCGAAGTGAGTTCTGAGCGTACTCCGCCCAGGGGAGGTAGCGGCTCCAGCTGTCCTGGTACTGATGGCAGTAAGTACGCAGGTATCGTCCAATCTCCTGGATCTTCCGCTCAGTCTGACCGTTCGTCTGAGGGTGGTAACCAGAAGAGAGGCTGACAGTGACCCCGAGGAGCTTAAAGGCGTGCCATACCCGGGAGATGAACTGGGGTCCCCTGTCCGAGACGATGTTCTCAGGAATGCAGAAATTCCTGAAGACATGATTGAAGAGAGCTTCTGCGGCTTCAAAGGCTGTGGGAAGACCAGGTAGAGGAATTAGTTTACAGCCCTTGGAGAACCGATCCACAATGACGAATACGCAGGTGAAGCCCTCTGAAATGGGTAGATCAGTCATGAAATCTATACTTATATGGGACCATGGTCGCCGAGGAAGAGGTAGTGGCACTAGCTTGCCCTCTGGGAGCCTCCTCAGGGTGTTGGTTATGGCACAGACTGAGCATCCGCGGACGAAGCGAGATACATCCTGGGAGATGGACGGCCACCAGTACCGTTGACTAAGGAGCGAGAGGGTACGCTTGCTACCCGGATGTCCAGAGCCCGGAAAGGTGTGAGCTGAGTCCAGAAGGGGTGTCCGAAGATGTGGAGGTACGTAGATGCGCCCTTCTGGACCTCCCGGCGGAGCGGGTTGGTGTGCTACTTCCTGGGTGATCTGTTGGTCGATGTTCCAGAGGATGGGACTGAGGATCATGGCTGGAGGGAGGATAGGTTCAGGATGAGGGTCGGCTTGAGATGCGTGATGAAGCCGGGAGAGTGCGTCCGCCTTACAGTTCTTACTTCCAGGTCGGTACGACACTACAAAATCAAACCGGGTAAAGAAGAGAGCCCAGCGGGCCTGACGAGGGTTCAGTCTTTTGGCTTTTCTGAGGTATTCGAGGTTGCGATGGTCCGTAATTACCTCGAACTGATGGTTGGCTCCCTCCAGCCAGTGTCTCCACTCCTCCAGGGCCAGTTTGATGGCCAGCAGTTCCCGGTTGCCGATGTCATAATTCCGCTCCGCCGGGGACAGCTTCTTGGAGAAGAAGGCACATGGAAGGAGTTTACGTGACTCACCCTGCCGCTGAGAAAGGACAGCTCCTACTCCTGTGGAAGAGGTGTCCACCTCCACCACAAATGGAAGATCCGGATCTGGATGGACGAGGATAGGAGCTGTGGTGAAGGCTTCTTTCAGATGCTGGAATGCTTGAATGGCGCTGGGGGATAAGGACAGAGACTTGGGCCGGCCCTTGAGAGCAGATGTGAGAGGAGCACTGATCTGACTGTAGTTTTGGATGAATCGTCTATAGAAGTTCGCGAAGCCCAGGAATCTTTGAAGATCCTTTACTGAAGAGGGTTGTGGCCAGTTCTGAATGGTTTCCACCTTCCTCTGGTCCATTTGGATGCCGTGTTGATTGATAATGTAACCCAGGAATTGTACGGTAGAGATATGGAACTCGCACTTCTCCAACTTCAAGTATAATCGGTGCTCTCTTAGTTTCTCCAGGACTTGGATGACATGATGACGGTGCTCTGACATGGAAGATGAGTAGATGAGTATGTCGTCAATGTAAACCACTACGAATCGGTTGAGGAACTCACGGAGGACTTCATTCATGTAGCCCTGGAATACTGCTGGAGCGTTGGACAATCCGAAGGGCATAACCCGGTATTCGTAGTGGCCTGAGGGGGTCACGAAGGCGGTCTTCCACTCGTCCCCTCGTCGAATTCGAATCAAGTTGTAAGCACTACGGAGATCCAGTTTTGAGAAGATGCAGGCACCACAAAGCTGTTCCAGGGCGGCTGGGACCAGAGGAAGGGGATAACGTAATTTTATGGTCTGTGAGTTCAGCTGACGATAATCGATGCACGGCCGCAAGCCTCAGTCCTTCTTGGCCACGAAGAAGAAACTCGAAGCGGCAGGGGAGGTAGATGGTCGAATGAACTGCTGCTCCATGGCTTCCTTAACGTACTCCTCCATGGCCTTCTGTTCCGGGATGGACAGAGGGTAAATGCGGCCCTTGGGAAGGATGGCTCCGGGTAGCAAGTCGATAGCGCAGTCCCATGGCCTGTGAGGTGGTAACTTCGTTGCCAGGACCTTACTGAAGACATCCTGGAACGCCCGGTACTCCACTGGGATCTCGACTTGAACCTGAGTCTCTGGGCTTTCTACCGAGGTAGAACAGACAGGGAAGCTGATCTCACCCATAGATGACTTGGAACGAGCTGAAGGTCGAGTTTTCTTGATAGAACTAAGACAGGATACGTGACAATCTTCACCCCAACGAAGAACCTGGATTCCCAGTGGAGTGTTGGCTGATGTTGCACTAACCATGGGCGTCCCAGGATGATATCTGCGGTGGACTCCTCCAGCACCATAAACGATATCTCCTCAGAATGCAAACAGCCGATACGAAGAATTAACGTGGGAGTGAAGTGATGAACACGACCTCGTCCCAGTGGCTTGCCTTGAATGGTTTGTATGGGAAGATCTTGGGCAAAGCGACGACGGCGGATATTCAGCTTCTCGAGACACTGGGTGGATATAAAGTTCCCCGCTGACCCGGAGTCGATGAGAGCTTGCGCTGGGAGACACACAGAAGACGTCAAGATATGTACTCTGGTACGGTTTAATGACTCAATTTTAGGGGTTAGCTGAATTGAACTTACCGCCGGACGCGGTGGGCGAACGGGACAGGTACTGAGGAAGTGCTTATCCGATCCACAGTAAAGGCAGAGGTGGTGCTGAATTCTACGCTGGCGTTCAGCGGGTGATAGATGAGTGGAGTCGACTTCCATAGGAATTGGTGCTGGAGGAGTGTTGGAAGTGACCGTGGGCGGAGAACTTACAGTGGGTACTGACTGATCACAAGCTGAGAGACGATGGGAGATGCGGATGGATTTCTGAATTAGATTCTCTAGACCAGGGGTGGGCAAACTTTTTGGCTCAAGGGCCACACTGGGTTTTAAAATTTGACAGAGGGCCGGCCCAGTAGCAGATTATGAAACACGATCTCATGAAAGTGCGTATCTATACCACAAATTTTATTTCTCGTGCCATTTATACGGCAAAAATATATTTTTTTGCGTGCATATGCTGCGCACTGTAAACCCCTTGGTTACTATTAGGGGTGCAGAGTGCGTGCCTATTACACGCCATTAAAGGGATAGTTCGCCCAAAAATGAAAATTCTGTCATCATTTACTCACCCTCAAGTTGTTTCAAACCTGTATGAATTTCTTTTTTCTGCTGAACACAAAAGAAGATATTTTGAAAAATGTCGGTAACCAAACAGTTGATGGACCCCATTGACTTCCATAGTAGGAAAAAAAATACTATGGAAGTCAATGGGGTCCATCAACTGTTTGGTTACCGACATTTTTCAAAATATCTTCTTTTGTGTTCAGCAGAAAAAAGAAATTCATACAGGTTTGAAACAACTTGAGGGTGAGTAAATGATGACAGAATTTTCATTTTTGGGCGAACTATCCCTTTAAGTGCGTATATCATATGCACGCGAAAACTGCGTTTCATAAGCACTACAAATACAATTCGTGGTATTCGCACTTTCATGAGATCGGGCTGAGCAAACACATTTACGTTGTGGCAACGTCTGCGCGAAATTCAACAACTGAGAAACGACATTCTGACAATACATTTTTTATGCTAGATATCCCCCATTTACTGCTAGCATGTTATGTTTTGAGGTTAATTTTTAATTAGTCAGATGTTCAATAATTATAGCCTATACTTTTAAAATATTGTTTATCCTTATTATTATTTAATGGGCCTAACCGTAAATTAGAAACAAAACACCTAAGTGTACACTTAGAAGAGTAAAAATGACAGAAGCTACGTTAATTCAACTTTATTAAAACTGCATGGCAATCAATTTGCACTTCCAAAAGTCATACATTTGTGGAAAATAATACGAAATAAACGAATATACAAATTTATTTTAAGTATAATAAAATAAAACATAAAAAGCAAAGGCAGATCAGAACATTTAATGAACAAAACCGGGTTCTATAACGTTACATGGCAGACAGGGGAGCGTAACGTTAGTCGAAAGCCGGGCGATAAAGGTCGGTAACGTTAAACGGAATCAGTCAGGAGGATACATCCACAAATCCAGAGTAGCAAAACTAAATAGCAGACAAATCAAAGGAAAAACTAAACATGTGTGCAAGCCGGTTAACTTACCAAACATTTTTTTCTCTGTGAGTTTTCAAAAACAGGAAAAAACATTAACGTGCACCAAGTCTATGCGCTTAAGTCCCTGTCTGTTTGGTTTCCATGGTGACGCGTCTAGCTTGTTACGTGACACACCGCAGCCACAACAGCGCTGAATGAATGATGATCTGCTTTTATGTCATTTTTCCTTTTTTACATTTGTTAGCTATGGCATGAAATATCTGATATTCCGATTGTCAAATATATGCAACGCAATGTATATATATATAACGCAAAGTATTGCAAGAAAAAGGCAAAATGAATGCGATCTTAAGACAATTTTTTAAATACTCGACGGGCCGGATTAAACAGCCTAACGGGCCGTATGTGGCCCGCGGGCCGTAGTTTGCCCACCCCTGCTCTAGACCCATGCTGTCCTCATACACGACCAGCAGATGGCGGATGTTAGGGTTAAGGCCATGTCGAAATGCGGTGATCAGAGCAGTTTCGTTCCAGCCACTGGATGCGGCTAGAGTTCTGAACTGTAAGGCAAAAGAACTCACCGATGAATTTCCTTGACGGAGATTATACAGTTGATCGTGAACAGACAGATCAGAAACAGTTTGACCAAAAACCTCCTTGAAATGCAGCGTGAATTCAGTTATGGATTTTACCACTGTAGATTCAGAATTCCACAAGGACTGAGCCCACTGAAGTGCTGGGCCAGAGAGGAGAGAAATCATGAAGGCGACTCGGGCTGCATCATTGCGAAACAGATGTTCGTTCATGGTAAAATAGAGCGATGTTTGGAGAAGAAACCCACTGCAGTTCTCCGCCTCGCCGGAGTAGGTCGCTGGCCGGGCCATGGGACTCGCTGAGGCAGTGAACGAAGCAGCGGGTGAATGCGGAAGTGGACGTGTTGACATGGATGGAATGGAAGTAACGGATTCCGCTGGGAAATCCGTGTACAAGTCCTCAGAAGACTCCGCTTTCTGCATGTTGGGTCTGGTCTTCTGTCAGGGATCACAGAGGATGCAGACAAGATGGTAAGGTTAATGCTTTTATTGCAGATAGTGCGGAGATGCAGACAGAAGGTGAGTAAAAGCAACACAGAATAACAGTGAATGCTTAGCTGGTTGGTAATGTCTTTCTTTCTCTTTCTCTTGTAGATGATTTCGGGTAGCAGGCTGAAGAGGATGGCAGGCAGGACGGAACGGAGAGGAAGCGTAGCAGGTAAGTATCCAGGTAAGTGAAAGGGAGTCTGTGGGTCATGTTACGACGAGACCAGACACTGAGTGAAGGGTGACCGTGGATTATATGGGGAGTGCTGGTGATGGGACACAGGTGACAGTAATCAGGGGATAGTGAACGGGTGACTTGATGAGAGGGTGGAGAGAGGGAATGAGTGGGCGGAGGTGAAGATGAGCGTGGTGGTGGAGATGGAATCCTGACACATATAGAGACTGTGTCTGTTCCCCGAATTAGGACATACAAAAACTTCCAAACCCATCTAAGGGTAAAAATTTAATTGATATTCAACAAATAAAAAACTGATATAATACAAATGAGCAAATGATAAATCTTGGGTTGTTGAATATTAGATCCCTTACTTCAAAAGCACTTCTTGTTTTTTTTTGGTGATTTTCCTTTTATTGTGACAGGACAGTAGAGAGATGACAGGAAACGAGGTGGGAGAGAGACGGGGGATGGGGTCGGGAAAGGTCCACAAGCCAGGACTCGAACTCGGGCCGCCCGAGCGCAAAGGCGCTACATGTTGGCGCACAGACCACGAAGCCATTGGCGCCGACAAAAGCACTTATTGTTAATGATATGATTACAGACTATAATCTAGATGTGCTGTGTTTGACAGAAACCTGGCTAAAACCAAACGATTACATTACTTTAAATGAGACCACCCGCAAGATTACTGTTATAAACATGAACCTCGTCTGAAAGGCAAAGGGGGAGGTGTTGCTGTAATTTATAGTAATATTTTTAGAATTACTAAGAAGTCTAGTTTCAAATATAATTCTTTTGAATTGTTGGTGCTTAATATAGAAATATATAGTATAAATGATAAATCACATTTGAGATTTGTGCTGGCTACTGTATACAGGCCACCAGGGCACCATACAGACTTTATCAAAGAATTTGCTGACTTTCTATCAGAGTTAGTACTGGTTGCTAGCCTAGAAATCTAGACGCACCCTAGTGGCAGCAAAATTTATTTTGCAGCCAGGGTAGTCTAGCAACTCTCCGTTGCCTTTCGGAGCTGTAAAAACCTAAATTGGGTCAGGCCAATCACATCGTGTATAGAGTAGGCGGGGCGGGCTTAACATAATGACGACAGAGTTGTGACGGTTCCCTGCTACTTGAAAACAAAGAATGGCTGCTGCTGGCGAACAGTCTTTTGAATCGGCTTTGGCCGTGACTCTGGAGGACTTGGAGTTAAGTTTTTCTTTGAGAAAAGAGCAAAGAACGGCACTTAAGTCATTCTTAAAAAAGGAAGATGTGTTCGTAGTTTTGCCGGCCAGATTCAGAAGTTGAATCTATCAACTAACGTTAGCTCCGCTGTTGGGAAAACGCTCTAGTTGGTTGAAGCGTAGTCCTATTGCTTGCAGAGTGAATTTGAAAGACAGCCATTTATCCTGCCCCTCGGATTGAGCCGTGTCTATGGTGAGTTGCCAGACCTAACATCTTGATGTAGGTCTGGCTTGCCAGGCTAACTGGTTGCAGATAAAGTCATAATTGTTGGTGATTTTAATATACATGTAGATAACGAAAAAGATGCACTGGGATTGGCATTTAAAGACATTCTTAACTCTATTGGAGTTAGACAACATGTGTCAGGACCTACTCATTGTCGTAATCATACCCTAGATCTAATATTATCACACAGAATCAATGTTGATGCCGTTGAAATTCTGCAGCAGAGCGATGACATCTCAGATCATTATCTAGTGTTGTGTAAACTTCATTTAGCCAAGGCTGCAAAGCCGACTCTGTGTTACAAATATGTTAGACCTATCACTTCTGCCACTAAAGATTGCTTTATTAATAATCTTCCTGATCAGTTTCATCATCTCAGCATCCCAGATAGCTTAGAATAACTCGATATTGCGACAGAAACTTTTAACTCTCTCTTTTCCAGCACTTTAGACACATTTGCTCCGTTGCGCTTAAAGAAGATTAAAGAAAATAGTTCAACGCCGTGGTACAACGAGCACACTCGGGGCCCTTAAGAGAACAGCCAGAAAAATGGAGTGCAACTGGAGAAAACAAAACTAGAGGTATTTCGCATCGTTCTATTGGGGGACTTCAATGCCCATGTGGGCAGCGACAGTGACACCTGGAGGGGTGTGATTGGGAGGAACGGCCCCCCTGATCTGAACCCGAGCGGTGTTCTGTTATTGGAATTCTGTGCTAGTTACAGCTTGTCCATAACGACCACCATGTTCAAGCATAAGGGTGTCCATCAGTGCACATGGCACCAGGACACCCTAGACTGGAGGTCGATGATCGACTTTGTGGTCGTTTCATCTGGCCTCCGGCCATATGTCTTGGACACTCGGGTGAAGAGAGGGGCGGAGCTGTCAACCAATCACCACCTGGTGGTGAGTTGGATCCGATGGCCGGGGAGGAGGCTGGACAGACTCGGCAGACCCAAATGTACTGTGAGGGTCTGTTGGGAACGTTTGGCAGAGTCCCCTGTCAGAGAGATCTTCAGCTTCCACCTCCGGCGGAGCTTCGACCGAATCCCGAGGGAGTCTG
Source organism: Abramis brama (assembly GCF_963993115.1). Lineage (NCBI taxonomy): Eukaryota > Metazoa > Chordata > Actinopteri > Cypriniformes > Leuciscidae > Abramis > Abramis brama. The sequence goes on from NC_139967.1 coordinate 44,491,539, forward strand.
GAGATATTGAGTCTGAGTGGACCATGTTCTCCACCTCCATTGCCGACGCGGCCACTTGGAGCTGTGGCCATAAGGTCTCCGGTGCCTGTCGAGGCAGCAATCCCCGAACCCGGTGGTGGACACCGGAAGTAAGGGATGCCGTCAAGCTGAAGAAGGAGTCCTATCGAGCCTGGCTGGCTTGTGGGACTCCTGAGGCAGCTGACGGGTACCGGTAGGCCAAGCGGACTGCAGCCCGGGTGGTTGTGGAGGCAAAAAATCGGGCTTGGGAAGAGTTCGGTGAGGCCATGGAGAAGGACTATCGGTTGGCCTCGAAGAGATTCTGGCAAACCATCCGGCGCCTCAGGAGGGGGAAGCAGTGCCCTACCAACACTGTTTACAGTGGAGGTGGGCAGCTGTTGACCTCAACTGGGGATGTCGTCGGACGGTGGAAGGAATACTTTGAGGATCTCCTCAATCCCACCGACACGTCTTCCATTGAGGAAGCAGAGGCTGAGGGCTCGGAGGTGGACTCGTCCATCACCCAAGCTGTAGTCACCGAGGTAGTTAAAGTGCAAGTTGCAGGTTAACCACCATAGCCAATTAATGTGTAAATTAAAGTGCTCTATATGTATATATTTAATTATTTCTGTCTTAAAATGCGTTAAAATAACATTTATTGGGGTTTCTTCAAAGGTAGCGTGTTTTTTCAGTAACTGGTGATGACGTCATAAGAGGAACTCGCAACCCATACTCTGCTAGATTCTTACTGTATTATGGCTATTTGGAGAATGACTGAGGATGTGGGAAACCATCAAACTCTTTATGGACCACAGCCCTACAATTTTTAACCGGTCAGACGTGAGAGAGGGGAGGAAATTGCCAGGACCCCATGGCACTCAAAGAGTTATTAATGCTTGGTGTGAGGAGAATGAGTGGAGGGTTGGCCAGGTGTCCTGATGAGTAGCTATGTTAGAGCTAGTCTAGGCTAACCTGGTGCAAACTTAACCCGGATAATATAAGGGAACAAGCCAGTCTTTTCAAAAGTTTACCGTCATGTAGAATAGCAAGGAGGGACAACGACTGAAGACATTATTTACTTACATGGTGTCAGTCCAAATCAGAGCTGTAAGATGCACACACTGCACAGGCACCAATCGCTAGTCTCATCGACGCCTCAAACGTCATGTAATACCCTTCCTCAATCCACGCTATTTCTCATGATTTAATTAGCGATGTTTATTGTCAGAAAAGATAAAGAGAGATCGATGTCCCCATCACTGTGTTTGTGTGGGCTATGCTACCCAATTGAATCAGCAGTGGAGAGTATGTGCTGCCGTGAGGTGAACGCGTTTTGGAGTTTAGTGGAACAGCTCGATCTGCGACCGGCTGATCTGACGTGCCTGAACCCGGTGCCTGAACCCATTTGTTTTGCGAATAGCTTATTCTCATTTCAGGCAGGATCACGGTCCCCTTGAAGTCAGCACACACGAGTATGTTTACAGTTGAGTTATTTTATCCATAATTTTTTTATCAAATAAAACATACAACCAACTTTTCTGTAGTTATGTAAGGCATCTATAGCTATGACTATGCCGGTAACTCTACTAGTGAGTTCCTCTTATGACGTCACGCCCCATCTAGTGGAAGGGAGTGGGAGCGGTTAAAACCACTGTTAAAAGTGCCAACTTTTCATATTATATTCAGCATTTTGGTATAAAAAACAATGGTGGGCGGTTCTTATCTTTATGTTTAATAAACACATTGCATTATCTTCGTGAAAAATTTAACCTGCAATTTACACTTTAAGAAGCTCCTCGGTGGCAAGGCACCGGGGGTGGATGAGATCCGCCCTGAGTACCTCAAGTCTCTGGATGTTGTGGGGCTGTCTTGGCTGACACGCCTCTGGCGTGGCGGTCAGGGACAGTACCTTTGGGCTGGCAGACCGGGGTGGTGGTGGTCCCTCTTTTTAAGAAGGGGGACCGGAGGGTGTGTTCCAACTACAGGGGGATCACACTTCTCAGCCTCCCCGGGAAAGCCTATGCCAGGGTACTGGAGAGGAGAATACGGCCGATAGTAGAACCTCGGATTCAGGAGGAACAGTGCGGTTTTCGTCCCGGTCGTGGAACACTGGACCAACTCTATACCCTCTCCAGGGTGCTGGAGGGTTCATGGGAGTTTGCCCAACCAGTCCACATGTGACCGTGTCCCTCGTGGCGTCCTGTGGAGGGTGCTCTGGGAGTATGGGGTCAGGGGCCCTTTGCTAAGGGCTGTCCGGTCCCTGTACGACCGGAGCAGGAGCTTGGTTCGCATTGCCGGCAATAAGTCAGACTCTTTCCCGGTGCATGTTGGACTCCAGCAGGGCTGCCCTTTGTCGCCGGTTCTGTTCATAATTTTTACAGATAAAGCGTTGTCGGGATAATTCCGGTTCGCGTGGCTACGTGGAAGCGATAAAATTCTGTATTATTAATTTTAAGGCCAGACAAGTAGTATGTCGAGGGTTGGTTTGTAGGGAAGGACTACACGTCTGCGCACATATATTCAAACGCACATACCTATAGACTGAACTCGTAATACGCATGTGCACGCCATCGGCGTTCTCACTGGTTCACGTTTTTGAAGTTTGCGCAGAAAGAACTGAAGAGTTTTGTTAAAACGGTGTCGTGTTAGCGCCCCCTAAGTTAATAACTAATGATCGTTGCGACGGAAGTGAATCAATCAAACTAACTTTAGCTGGACAATAACTTTATTCTGGAACTGCTATAAAGCCAAAACACTTCACTTTAATTTCCTATTATCAATGTAAAGCTGCTTTGGAACAATCTACATTGTTAAAAGCGCTATATAAATGAAGATGACTTGACTTGACCTTTTCCAACAGCCATGATGAATCTTTGAGAGGAAACTGGATTGCCCGATGAAGCCTCTCCTCTCAACTGTGTCCACAGGTTCTCCTGCATCAGGGTGTAAGTACTCCCTGTATCCAATACCGCCTTCACTTCTTTACCTTTTACTGTTACAGGTACCAAGAGAAGGGAGGTCTGCAATGCAATCTATCATGATACTACTTGGTCTCTTGATACTTCAGCTGGTATAGTATCATAAGATATGTTTTTGCTATCGCGACAATCCAAGATGTTAGCAGCAAAAAATTTGACTGGAAGGGTTTATTAAAATTACTTACTTTCGTCAGCTACAACTCGTTAAATCTAGCGCTCCGTACGCTCTAAATCAGACACAGAGATAAAATTGTGCGGTAAGATTACATTTATTTGAGTGAATTATAACATTCATTTGAATGAATTACAAATAAAGAGATGTACGCTTGTGCTTGTGAAGTACATCCGTGCAGCGTCTCAACTAACTAACGATGAAGTGGTAAGTGTAATAATTCAAAAACATCGATGTTACCACCTCGCTACTGAGAAATATGATGTAGCTAATTAGTAGCAAAGTCACGGGCCAGCGTTGACAATATGTGCTCATATCTGTCCGCGCAGAGCGATCTCCCATCTGTGTGTGTGTGTGTGTGTGCACGGGCTTCAACAAAAGCAGCGTAGTAATACAGAGCGGTGATCAAACTGACCTACCGGTGCATTACATGGTTAGAACGCACACCTTGCAGCCAATCAGAATCAAGTATTCAGACAGCCCATGGTATAAAGAAAAATAAAATTAAGATCATGTAGAACAGGCAAAGAATTGCATTAATAAAAGAATTGTAAAAATTCAAGTGCAATGATTTAATTTTACTACCAAGTTTGAGTTAAAAACTTTTAATTGAGTGAGAATTCTTTAGAAAATTAAGCTGAAAGATATTCACAATAAATTACACAGATAATCTATGGCGGGCATACAAATGAGCATGCTATGAGATGTAGCAATAATTGAAATAACAGAAAACTGAACAGGAAGAATAACAATAAAAAAAAAAAAAAATGCGCACAAATCAAGTACCCACAGTCAGTTAATAAGGTACAAATCAAATGTAACCTTTTTGTGTTTTTAAAAATCACACGATAGCAGTAAAAAGATACAAAGCACCAAAGTAAAACTACTTACAAAAGGACTGTAGTAATAGAAACAAACAATGCTTATTGTCCACAGGTGGGCAGTAAAAACAGACGACTTCAATTATTTCTTGTTTTTTGCCTGATTTCTTGGAGAGCCTTTTAGTAAATCTCGAATCTTGAGGTAAACCCCCGTTGCTTCAGCAACTTCTGTAAACTCAGGAGTGTCCTCAAAAGGAATTATTCCCGCAGCAAATCTGCTACGGTGCGGGACGAAAGCTACTTTATTTATGGCAGTTTCCTCCGTGTCATCAGCCACTTGAGCGTTTGACTCTTGTGTGCTTATGTGTGGAGAGGCTGAAGTTTCATTCGTTGCAGCGTCATTATTACTGTTTTCCTCGTAAATTTCATCCAGGACGATAATATCACTCAAATCAATCACGTTTTCATTGATTGAATGTTTTTCCTGACCATCACAGGTTGTTTTATCTATTGTCTCACCCTCGCAATTAGTTACCGGATCACCGGGTGAAGTTGGTGTGCTCTGGATTTCATAAGCATGACTCAAGTCCTCCATCTTTTCTCCTTCTTCCTCTGTGTCAAGCTTAAGCGAAGTGACAACACTGGGTGAACTTGGGACGGGGGTCCCAGAAGCTCCAGCTTCAGAATCACTGTTGGTTGTAGTATCTGCCTTTTCAAGGGCTGCCCAAAGAAGTCTTTGCTGCTCCTCCAGTTCCTCCAAAGTCAGCCCATCCTCTGACTCTTCCCCCTCCGTCATCCCCCTTCCTTGGGTGGATGGAGAATCACTTGTAGGTGGAGTTGCTGGTGGAGTACCCTTAGGGACTGGAGGTGTGGTTGGAGGCGTTCCCAGCGGTAGAGGTGGAGGAACGCTCAAGGATGAACAACCAGGAGGGAGTGGTGGGTGGAACTGGAAACCATCAGATCTCATTTGAGGCGCGTCATGATCTGTAGAAGAACAAAAACTAAATCATCATGATTGTCTTTTTCACAATTATGAAGTCTTTTTTTTAGTGAGGCACTGACATAATTCACCCAAAAATTTTAATTCACAACTACCACTTTGACACTTCAAAAAGTTCATAAAGAGATCATAAAACTAATCCATATGAATTGAGCGGTAGTAGCCTATAGTCCAAACTTTTCTGAAGAGACTCAATCGCTTTATATGGTGAACAGATTGAATTTAGGCTTTTATTCTGAGGATGAACAAAAGTCTTACGGGTTTGGAACGTCATGAGGGCGAGTAATTAATGACAGAATTTTCATTTTTGGGTGAATTATCCCTTTAAAACATGCCACCTGAGAAGTGCTAATGAAATGTTACTGCTATGGCCCTTGATTTTGGCCCTACAAAACTATTTCGTCCAAAACCGAAAATGAATCTCTACCACTTTACTACTTGTTACAGCACAATATAAACATCAAAAAGTATGTAATCGCTCAGTCAGTTTCTACAGTGAAAAGATGTCAATAAAACAGTTTGTAAACAATGTCACGAAACATTACAGTTACCTTAGGAAAATCATTCAATGTCCATAAACTCAAGAAAAAAAATTACTCTATAGTAGGGCTGGGCGATAAAACGGTATTTGTATTTATCGATGGGTACACCATTGTCTGTAACAATGTAAAAATGTACGATATAGCGCTTGATATTTTCATTAAAATGTGCGCGCATCGCCCGTAGAACGTTCCACATATCACATCTAAAAACGTGTGGAAGGCGCGGCTGTGCCGCTGTCTCCTTTCCAAAGCGCTTGCGCAAAGCGCTATTCATAAGTGGACTGAGAAGTTAAAGATGGCGCGACCACCACAACGTTGCCCAACATCAAATGGCAAAAGTAATGAAAGCGGAACGAAAACTGCGCTACTCATTATTTTGTGCTTCACGCTCAGTTTGGACCAATGTCTGTGCAGCGCGAGCCAATCTTGATCAAGCGACACTCTTACTACACAGTGCTAAGAGATCCAGAAAAGAAAGCATTTGAATTCGCCACAGAAGTAATAACATCACTGCGAAATCTAGGGAGAAGCATTCAAATTTCTCCGTTATTAACTGTAGATCTCTATTAGATCAAACAGCTCTGGCGTGGAAACCAGGAGAAATATTGTGCCATGAATAATCTAGTTATAGGCTTCAAGTCCACAGGTCAGCAACATTCACCATGGATTTAATGTAGTAACACTAACTGTAACCATGAAAGTTTGGCAGGAATAGTAAAATGCTTTCAAGTACGTCACACATCTTTTTCCAGCACTTCAAAACTCCAATATAGAACAAGAACCCAGACCAACCTCTCCCACAGCCAATAACCTTGTCTTCTCCTCCTCTCCACTAACCAAGGAAGAAGTATCTAAAGTTCTCCTCTCCAGTCATCCTACCACCTGCCCTCTAGACCCCATCCCCTCACACGTTCTACAAGCCATCTCTCCCACACTTCTACCAGCACTCACACACATCAACTCATCCCTCCATACTGGCATTTTCCCTACTGTATTCAAGCAGGCTTGGGTAACTCCACTTCCTAAAAAAACAACATTAAACACATCACTTGTAGAGAATTACCGATCTGTCTCCCTCCTATCATTCATTGCGAAAACACTTGAATGAGTTGCTTTCAACCAAGTAACATCCTTCTCGTCTCTGAACAACCAGCTGGATGTCAACCAATCCGGCTTCAAGAAAGGGCATTCAACTGAGACTGCATTACTGTCGGTCACAGAAGCCCTACGGATTGCAAAAGCTGCTTCCAAATCTTCAGTTCTCATTCTCCTGGATCTGTCTGCTGAGCTCTTCCTCTCATTTCAACCATATGATCCCACAGTAGCTGCATGGATCTCAAGCTGTCTGGCGGACATCTCGGCATGGATGAAAGAACATCACCTGTAGCTCAACCTGGCAAAGACTGAGCTTCTCGTCCTCCCTGCCAATCCGTCTCTAGAGCACGACTTCACTATCCAGCTAGATTCATCATCAATCACCCCATCAAGGTCGGTCAGAAATCTTGGAGTAATATTGGATGACCAGCTGACCTTCACAGACCACAGATCATGCGCATGCGTCGCATCGCGTCTGAACGCGTTGTTGTCTTTGGAGCTCTATCGATTTGATTTATAATTCTTGATTTTTCCCTTTAAACTCACTTACAACGAACATTTTCTACTTTTCCTCACTGAGAAGCACTACTGCTCAAACCTCATAGTTACAACGCGGACTGTTGAGCAGACGCGTCTCTAGCCTATTAGTGATCCAACGCCGGATACTCTTATAGGTTACGTCCGTGGATCACGGCTGAACGCGTCTTCTCCACACTCACTTACAAACAAACATGGCGAATATATCAGATGTAAGTAGTCTACCTCTTGGTGCAGGTGAGGACACATTTGAGCTGCACGCATTGCAGTCTGAGCTGGAAGCTGTTGAGAAACAGATCCACGACCTTTTAGTGAGACAGGCCGAGCTGATAGACCGGCGGTTAGCTCTTGAAACATCACGCGCCGATGCACACAAATCAGTGATTAACGTTACTAACCCGCTGACTCCGACCTCGTCTACTCCGCGCGTTACTCAGCATCGGTCCCGAGCGCCGAGGTCGCGATCAGCCATGGTCTCATTCACTCCGGCTCCAACACGCCACCACGAAGCCTGGATGGTTCCGCAGCGGAAGACGCGAGTCAGGTCTAGACCAAGACTCTCTCCGACCCTCCCGGTTTTCGAGTTATCCACACAAAACCGCTTCTCCCCTCTTCGCGAAACTGAACGCGATGCTGTGATCATCGGCGATTCCATCGTTCGGCACGTACACGCTACGTTAGGTAAAAGTAAGGTGCACAGTCACTGCTTTCCTGGTGCTCGTATTTCTGAAATCGCTGCTTGCGTTCCCGAGATTCTGAACGGTGACGAGCGCGTCGGAACTGTGGTCCTGCACGCGGGAGTGAACGACATCAGGCTGCACCAGACGGAGGTTCTGAAGAAAGACTTCAGGAATCTGATCGATACGGTACGCAGCACATCGCCTGAAATAACGATCATTGTGTCAGGACCGCTTCCCACGTACCGACTAGGACATGAAAAGTTTAGTAGACATTTAAACTGGCAGTTATAAAACCTCACATTAAGAAACCACATTTAGATCATAATAATCTAGCAAATTATAGACCCATTTCAAATCTTCCATTTATGTCTAAAATACTAGAAAAAGTTGTGTCCGCTCAACTGGGCTCTTTCTTGCAAGAAAATGATATCTATGAAAAGTTTCAGTCAGGATTCAGGCCGCATCATAGCACTGAAACTGCGCTCGTTAAAATCACAAATGATTTACTTTTAGCTTCTGACCAAGGCTGTATCTCAATACTAGCTTTACTTGATCTAAGTGCTGCGTTCAAAACTATAGATCACACAATACTCTTAGATCGACTACAAAATTATACTGGTGTTCAAGGACAAGCATTAAGCTGGTTTAGATCATACTTATCTGACCGCTACCATTTTGTCTATTTGAATGGAGAAAAATCGATCATAACTTCAGTAAACTATGGAGTGCCGCAGGGATCTGTGTTGGGCCCTCTGTTATTCTCAATATATATGATGCCACTTGGAAATATTATAAGGAAACATGGAATTCGTTTCCATTGTTATGCTGATGACACTCAAATATATATTTCATCACGGCCGGATGAAAACGCTAAATTATCCAAATTGACAGAGTGTGTTAAAGATATAAAAGATTGTATGACGCGTAATTTTCAAAAAACGCCCACAGAACCTCTTACAATACAACTTTGACATCGTAGGATGTCCTGTTACTTTATCCTCTACAGTAAAAAACCTGGGTGTTATACTCGATTGTAACCTGTCTTTTGAAAATCATATTTCATATGTTACAAAAACAGCCTTTTTCCACCTTAGAAACATTGCTAAGCTACGTAATATGCTATCAGTTTCTGATGCAGAAAAGTTAGTTCATGCATTCATGACCTCGAGACTAGATTACTGTAATGCTTTATTAGCTGGTTGTCCTGCATCCTCAATAAACAAGCTACAGTTAGTCCAAAATGCAGCCACTAGAGTTCTTACTAGATCAAGAAAATATGATCATATAACACCGATTTTATCATCACTGCATTGGTTACCTATAAAGTTCCGTATTAATTACAAGGTATTGCTACTGACTTATAAAGCCCTAAACGGCTTAGCTCCAGTCTATTTAACGGATCTTCTATCGCCCTATAATCCATCGTGCTCTTTAAGATCACTAAATTCGAGGCTTTTGGTCATACCTAGGATATCCAGATCCACCAAAGGAGGGAGAGCATTTTCACATTTGGCTCTGAAAGTCTGGAATAGTCTTCCTGATACTGTTCGTTGCTCGGACTCGCTCTCCCAGTTTAAAACTAGATTAAAGACGCATCTTTTCGGCCAGGCATTCATATAATATTTTTAATCTTACAGTTCAAACTACAATCCGGCCTCTAGTTCATAAATGCCAGAGGAGAACTGGCCCCCGACTGAGCCTGGGTTCTCCCAAGGTTTTTTTTTTTTTCCATTAGGTCACCTGATGGAGTTTTAGGACACCATTAGGTCACTTGATGGAGTTTTTTCGGTTCCTTGCCACTGTTGCCTTTGGCTTGCTCAGTTGGGGATATTTAATTTTATTTTATCAATCAATAAATTCCACTAGAAACAAACCTTGTTGTATTATTTTATTTTAATTTAATACTGTGAAGCTGCTTTGATACAATCTGTATTGTGAAAAGCGCTATACAAATATACTTGATTTGATTTGATTTGATATTTCAAAGACAGCTCGATCATGCAGGTTTGCACTGTAAAACATCAGGAAGATCAGGCCTTTCCTAACTGAGCATGCAACACAACTTCTCGTCCAGGCCCTGGTCATTTCGAGGCTTGACTACTGCAATGCTCTTCTGGCTGGACTTCCATCATGTGCAACTAAACCTCTACAAATTATTCAGAATGCTGCAGCTCGTCTTGTCTTCAACAAGCCAAAAAGGGCCCACGTCACTCCTCTCTTCATCTCTCTGCACTGGCTACCACTCGCTTGCTTACAGATCTACCACAGGCTCAGCTCCCGCTTACTTTCACTCGCTCCTAAGAGTCTACGTCCCTACTAGAAGCCTACGATCGGTCAACGAGCGACGGCTCGTGGTTCCATCACAAGAGAGCCACAGAATCACTTTCCAGAACATTCTCATTCACGGTTCCATGCTGGTGGAACGCTCTCCCCACCCTCATCCGGAGTGCAGAATCCCTGACAACATTCAAAAGACAACTGAAAACTCATCTCTTCCGTGAGCACTTAACCTCATAATAAAAATAATAAAACTTTTCTTTCCTTTTCCTTTAATCCTCCCTTATCGGGCTTATGCTACTCTGAACAATGCCTGAACTTCGTATTTTGAGCACTTCTTGCGTTGTTTTTGTCTCTTCACAATGACTCGCTTAATTTAGTCCTAAATTGTAAGTCGCTTTGGACAAAACCGTCTGCTAAATGTAAATGTAAATATTACAGCCCTACTCTATAGAGACGAGCATTTTGATAAATATATGCACTATTCCATATTTATTATATTTTTACTTAACCTTTTGTCTTTATTATTTAATGTATGTTTTAATAAATCTGCCACGAAAACATGTTATTACAGTCACTTTTAAATGTTTATATTTCAACAACGAATTAGAGTAGAAAGTATCATTAAAAAGTTAACAGAGAACTGCCTTATGTGCAATTTAAATGTTTAATTTAATTATACAACTTTTTCACTTGAGTGTTGATTATTAAATAAATGTGATTGATTATTAAACTATTGTCCAGCTTTTTGTTTCAATGAAAACTTTCATTTTGGTGTTTCTGTAAAAAAAATATTAAAAAAATAAATCACAGTTACATACTATATGTAAAAAAAAAAAAGAAAAAAAATTGTTTCACTGCAAAGATGCTATGCAATAAAACCTACAGTGTTTAACAAAATGGAAGCTGTGTACCTGACTCTATCTCCATATCCGATGCCTGGTGTGTTTGCTCTGAATTAGATCTCAATTTCTTTGTCTTCTGGAGGGTGGATTCAGACTCATGACGCCTCTTACTGCAGCTGGTGGCCTGCTGTGCACATACAGAGATCATAAATTCCTTGGGAAATATCAATAAATGCAATAAACCAGAAAAAAAAACTAAAATATATCGAAAAGGGTTTTTACCGATGGAAAGTTACTGCTTAAAAAAGCAGCAAAATTTTGCTTCCATTGCTGAGGCTGCATTGGAATAGACCCGAAAGACCTGTAATCCTGTATATTGGGGACAACACACACAAGGGTTTGTTGGATTTCAACAGAACAGGCTTAACAGAGGGAAAACAGGATTTTGCATTAACAGCCATCCACAGCCACATTTGTAGACTGTCAGCTTGTAGAAAAAGGGTGCGTCTCAATCAGCTCCCTAGTTCAGTAATCAGGGAGTCATCCATTTTAAGGGCTGTCTCAATCCCAAAATCTTTCTTGTGCACTGAAACGTTCGCTCCCTAAAAAAAATCCCACAATGCACAGTGAAAACTAGGGAGCCTCAATGCTCACTATGTTGCCTTACCGGAAGTTTTTTTAAGCCATTACTGTATTATATTTCAGCATAAACATACATTGCTAGATAGGTAGTGAACATAATTTATTTAAGATTTATTATAAATTTACAGCAGAAAGGTTGCAGATATATGTAACAATCAATGTTTTTATCAATGTACTTTTAAATAAAATAAAAAAATAAATATCTGGGGCCGAATTCACAAAGCATTTTATCTTACCACTAGGAGTACTCCTAAATCGCACTAAAAGATTTTAGCTAGGAGTTTTCTCTTAAAAGTTATTCACAACGCCTTTCAGACCTACTCTTAGTAAAGAAAAATGACAACTCCTAAACTAAGAGTGAGTCTTCGTTGCTATGGATGACGTCATTACTCATGCACGAGCTTGACTGAAGTGACCACCTTGATTGGCTGATGATTGTAACGCGGGAATGATTCCAAACACCTTCCCTACGATGATGAGTGACAGGTCTGAGAATGCGTGCGCTACACAAGTAGTGCGAAGGACGGAAGATGATGAATAACTGAATAAATAGCCTAAATGAACAAAGAGTAAGGCAAAACAAATAGCCTAGTAGCCTAATGAAACATATGGATTGATGCAATATCTTTGCAACATTATTGAATTAATCTGTCACTATATGCCTCTGCCTACGTTTGCAAAGAGAACAACATTTTAATTTGATTCACAATGAAACGTTACAATTAGTTTACATGCAATGAGTAGCCTAGTTTTGGTTGTTGTTGGTGGCGTTATTGCATCCCTAGTTATGCCTACAATGCAAAATTGTTCCCTTGCGATCGGAAGCTCCTGTAGCCGCCGCATACGCATTTCAAAACATCGCACCGTGAAATGCCACAAAAAGCGGTTTGTGAATAGGTCTTAGTGAGTTAGGAGTCCTCTCGACTTCTTTTAAGCTGTCCCAGGCTTAGGTGCTACTTTTAGGGCTAAAATGCTTCGTGAATTACTCTTAGTCAAAAAAATTAGGAGTCCTAAAGTTACGAGTGACACGCCCATTATTTTTAGGAGTTGCTCCTAAATTCGCCAGTTAGAAGCTACTTTTAGCCTTAAAATTCTTTGTGAATACGGCCCCAGAAAGATATCTGTGCTGATGTTGTTCATAAATATCAGAAGTGATGTTGTACATCGAGGATGTTGCCACGCAGCCAGAAATAGAGCCATCACTGTCCCAATGTGTAGTGAGTCGGGGTCCTCACCAGTGCCTGATTTCGTGTACGCAATATACTGATTCACGATCTAGGGAGCTGATTGAGTCGCACCCAAGATGTTCTATGAAGAAGAGAATGTCAGTGGTAGATGTTGCATCATTTTCGTTCTGTTTGTAGCTTAAGTTTCACCATACCAAGCTGCATCATGATGTGGAAACACAAGCATTTCTTTGTTTGTTTCATGTACAATTAGAGTATCTGCACACTTACATCTCTTATGTTGGGTGGCGTAGAGACATTGAAGCCAGGAAAGTCAACCAGTTTGGAGACATCATAAGATGTCTTTTGGATGGGGTGATTTTCATCTTCATCATTTGATCCTTGCAAAGAAAAGTTAATAAGTCAATGGCAGCATAATTGTATTTAAAACACACTATCCTTCCTTAATCACGCTTATGAAAGGTGAAGGTCTTGCCGTTCTGCGGTCAGCTGCAACAAACCCCTCAATATGAAAACCCTTAGTAATAACTTACAATTCTGGGGTTTCGTAACCTAAGGGATTTGTTGCTAACACGGGCCATAATAAAATACCAAACTCAGTCTTACCATCATAGAGAATCAGGCCTGAGTTTTCCATTTCTGCCTCTTTTAACCAGCCAGGCGGGTAGCCGAGCTCCCTCATGCGGTAGATGAATGGAGGAAGGGTGTTTACAGTGATCCCAAGAGCATCAAGGAGGTCTTCACTACAAAAAGTCAATATAAACTGCATATCAGCTGAGTCGACTTTCAGAAAAATGACATTTCACAGACCAGGCGTAAGCCTAGTCCCGGACTAAAACGCATGTTTGAGCTGTTTTAACTGAAAGCAACTTGCACTGATATATCTTAAAATATGTCAGTTCCATTGTTTTTCTCAAGATGCACAACCAGTAATGTTTCTTTTTTCTAAGGCACATTTATAAAAGCTACTTAAATGCCTTAATTGAACTAAGGCCTCATCCTGGCTTAATCTAAGCTCTGTCTGTGAAACCAGGCCTAATCCTCCCAGGTTAAAATATTTGGGCAAAGAAATGTGGGTGGAAAGACAAAATGCCTTTATGTTATGTTATCAGTACTTGAGTCAATTGTATGTACAAGTCTAGAATTGTGCATGCAATATTTATTAACCCATTCACTAAATCAGTAAATATATAAGATTGTACTAATTTAAAGCAGCTGCATAATTATCAGGGCCCGTATTCATAAAGATTCTAAGAATCCTCTCAGAAAACTCTTAATTTAGCTTAAAAACTTTTACGTAGGAGTCTTAGCTTAAGAGCGATTCGGGACCGATCTGAGAGCAACTCTGAGTAAGGAAAAGACAAAAACTTTCATCTTAGTGAGGAGGCGGGGTTGACCCCGTTGCTATGTATGACACAATCTTTTGAAGACTGTGATTGGTTGGTTGACCAAGAAGAAAAAAAAAAAGTGATTTTAAGTATAGGGTCTATTCTAAGCCTTCACTTTGAAATTACATGCGTAATTTTTCCTATTTGACCGTTCTCTCAGAGTCACACACACACACACATTATATATGTGTATATAAATCCTTTTTTTATTTTCCATGCTGTTAATTTCCTATAAGGTATTTGATTGCTTAGAATGATAAAAAATGTTCCACTCTTTCCAGTTACACTGATTGTTGGCATGTCTATTTAAGTGGTGGTTTGAATGTTGGTTTTAATGTATCAAACATGGAATTTTCCCAGTTGCCAAATATCGTAATGTAGTGATTACTTTCATTTCTGGCGCTATGGCATTTCTGCGCTGTCGGAGATGTTAGCGTGTCTCTAAAAAGATCAGACACAAACATGATCCCTGCACGATCTAATCTAAAGCGTCTTATTAACTCACTGTCATCCATTGTCTGCAACACATTTCTTCTCCCTCTTTGTCTTTCTGCCATTTTCTCCTCTGCTAAAGAAACTCTTAAGCCTCTTAAAAGTCCTCGTCCGTGCTCCTAACAATTTTGACCTTAAGACATCTTTTAAGGGTTAAGATGCTTTCTGAATTACTTTTTTCTTTACTAGGATTTTTTCTTTAAATTTAAGAGTAAACGCCCACATTTCTAAGAATTTTCTTAGAATTTTGTCACTAGGAGCTACTCTTTGCATTAAGATTCTTTATGAATACGGGCCCAGATTTGTGATTCAGTTAAAAGTAGACGGGTAAAGTTGGTAAGACAAACTTAGATGTTGGCTAACATTGAAAATAGCTTTTGTGTTTCAAAAATGAACAAAAGTTTTAAGGGCTTGACAATTTTCATATTTGGACGAACTAACTCTCGAATGCAATAAATGCAAATCTGCAGAAGGTACGCTGATTCATTTGTTTGGAGATGCTGTAAAATTCACAGGTATTGGACTCATATTTCAGCCCGATCTTTTGTTGGCCAGTTCGGGGGTTAATGCCTGTCTATCTCTTCATGTTCGGTTCTAGCAAATACAGTGATTCTCCAGAAGTGGAAACTAGACATGCTTTCAACATTTGATGTGAGTTGATGAACATTATATATATAAAGATAGCCTACAGAGATTTATCAATGACAAACTAGATTTATTTGGGAACTTCTGGAAGCTTATATTAAGCTATCTTAGAATCGCTTCATGCCTTTTTTGCATTTTTTTTAATGGTTTTATGATGTTTTGATCTTAGATTACCTTATTAGGAATGATAGTTTTCCATACTCTTTCCTAGGGCTGTTCCCTAATATTCAACAAAACATTAGTTGACGAGAAGAGGCTTAATCGACCAAATTTTAATTAGTCAGTTAGTCACAACAACAACAAAAACCTCCACAGGAGGTGGAAACAAAATAATTCACTGACCTCAAACATGGCTTATCAGTTGAAACATGCAAGTAGTAGCTCAACGTTTTACATGGCCGCTCGCTCTATCGTTAACGCTATTATTAGGCACATATCCACGTGTTTGTGTGGAAGTTAAATTAGTACAGCGATTAATGCATGACATTTAACTTAACATGCATTTCTCTCTATTAGCGCATCTATTATTCTGTGGAGATGAGAGTCAGTCATCAACATCTTTGCAGCCGAGAAAACACTATAAATTATTAAAACGTTCACAATCATTACTTTTGCTAGTGCGCTTGAATTATATTTGAAAGGCTCATTATTGTTTAGCATTTCTCTGTAATGTACAACAACAGTGATACATATATGACTGAAGGGGGACTTTAAGTGTTTGCCTTATGTGAAAACTAAGAAATTACTAAACAAAAAAATGCAAAAATTGGCACTTCATAAGATGACTGACCTCATTATTCCTGGCTTGTACTTTGCAAATCGCTCCTCGACCTCTTCTGCATGGTAGCGTTGGTTGCTCTGATTGCTGTTCTGTGAAAACTCCTTTCTTTTCTCATTGATACGAGCCATATCTTTGGGCTTAAACAGTAGTATAAAAAAGGTTAAAAGGTTTGAAAGGCTCAAAGTTTGATTTATAACAATATGTCGATTTCACCATATAACAATGCAACAGTAAATTTGAATCTAGTACATATATAGTCAATAACTGAAGAGAAAAACACCTTCGGACAGTCTCGGAGTTGATGGTCCTCAGAACAGCAGTTAAAACAGCATGGTCTAGGTCTGGAAAGACAACACAAGCAATCGAAAACATTACTGACTTGCACAGCAAGCTGGTAAAGGCAAGCATCAGTCTTGCAAAACCATCAAAACGTCAATATCCAAAAGCTGCGATTGTAAACTCTTTCCATACCTTCTCTCCTTTACCTGCACATCTTGGCCCTCGAGGGCAATGATCTGGCCAAAGACCTGCTGGTATCTTTGCAAAAAAATGATTCAGGAGCAGTGATGTGCATAGATGTGTAAAATAGAGAGAAAGCATTATCTAGATTGTGAAAAGCACAGTAAGTATAAGCTGGCTATAAGCTTTAGGATACTTGGGAACTTCCCATCCCTCGGTCAGTTGGGGGTTTTCATTCAGCAGCGGCTGGCCAAGTTTATCAACACAGAAGTTGGTGAAGTATAAAACACTCCCTATTATCTACAAACCAAAAACAAGATTGATTAGTAGTGGTTTCAATAGTCGAATAATTGAATATGAATAATGTGTTCTGCTGGGTCACTCACACTGAAAGCATTTTTTATAAGTTGGGAGTCACTGGAAGTCTTCGCTTTATAGCTCTCCTCCATGACGAAACTTGAATGCTACAAACAAGGACAAAACAGAATTTGTGAATACTGATGGAGACTATTGTATTAAATTCCTTGTCCAGTGATATTAAAGATGTACATGTGGGTTGACATGAAGCGCAGAGCCTTCTGGATCATTGTTACACTCATGTAGGCGTTTCTCGACAAGACAGTAGATGAAGTCTTCGATGTCTTTCCGACATTGTCTAAACACACACACAAAAAGCATATAAAAAAACTACATTTTTGAAAACTGTTAAACTTTATAATCAAGGATATTACAGAAAGTACCTACTTGGAAATGATGCTGTTTCCATAATTAACCTGACAGAGCGGTCCATCGGTTTTGGAGTCTGCTATTTTTATACCCCTGCCATAAAAATAATTTCCATTGAATCAAATCAGTAACTGCAAATGCCGTTTAACCGTATATTGAAACAGAGTGTAAATAATTGTTATTAACTCACGTGGGACGACTTAATATGTTCAACTTTCTCTTCAGTTCCTCATGTGGATCATCATTAAGGTACACAATTCAACACTCAATATAAAGACAGACAACAAGCAGTAGAAAAAAAAAAGTAGAAGTACACCATATAGCTATTATTGATCAGTATTAGCATTTTTCATCTGTTTGATGAGACTAATATTGAAATTAGAGAGCATATTTATTCCAGTGAACCATTTTTCTGTTCCAGCGGCTGTTTTACAGAAACTTCCCGTCTTAATTCTTGACTGAAGATTTGAAAAAAGTTATATATTACAGAAAAGGTTTCTAAATACTAAACATTCAATCTTCTTGATGCTTGATGTCACTTGCAGCATGTGAAATTGTAAATTTAGGAGTTTCAGTATGCTTTTTCTAAAAAAACATTCAAAATAGCAGTTATTATGTTGATTATCGACCATAACAACTAAAAAGTCGGTACAAACTTAGTGGGATAGTTCACTCAAAAATGAAAATTCTGTCATTAATTTCTCGCCCTCATGTCGTTCCAAACATAAGACTTTCGTTCATCTTCGGAACACAAATGAAGATCTTTTAAATTAAATCTGAGAGATTTCGGTCCCTCATTACAGTAATCCACATGATTCCAGTGGTTTAATCTAAATTTTATGAAGCCATAATTTACACCTTTATTTACAAATCTCGCTTTCACAAGAGCAACACGACACGTGTGTGTTGTTGACACGAGAGCGGACGTTGTTAGGTGAGGGCACGTTGGAGATTCATATAATAATGGTGTAAATTATGTTTGTTTGTTTGTTGCGCAAACAAGGCACTTGCGTCGCTGGGGCTTGAAAGTGGTAGTTACGTAACTTAGCTGTCAATGGAGGGACAGAAAGCTCTCAGATTTCATTAAAAAATATCCTCATTTGTGTTCTGAAGATGAACGAAAGTTTAAGGGGTTTGTAATTATTGACAGAATTGTCATTTTTTGGGGGGTGAACTATCCCTTTAATCGTAAATGAACTAAACATAACTGATCTAACGTTACACTTACACAAACACTGTTCAACGTCTGTTGAACACAATCGAAAAGTGCAATAATAGATACAGCTATATCCAGTGATACAGCTATCTTCAACACGCAAGCAAAGCTAAGCAGTCAAACATATTTCAGCCGAAACCGAAAGCCAGCACGCTCACTGGATGAAACACTATAAGGATATTCTCTGCCTTCAGACGCTCAACTGTTTCTTCGCACACTTCTAATGTCTGCCGAAGCCCCCGGAGTCGATCTGAACTCTCACCCTCTTCCTCATCACCTTCATCTATTATACGAATGTGCGTTGGCGCTTTTTCATCGAATTGCTCGAACAATTCTGCATCTCCAAAATCCACCGCCGCCATGTTTGATGATCACAAAGCGCGTCCGGTTCGAAGGACAAATCCTACAACGCGCTGACGCTTGACTGTTGATTGGCTAGAGACCAGAATCAGGAAGTAAATAATATACACTCATCTGTAGATAGAAACAACGCTGCGTTTGGGGAATACTTCATACTTAAAGCATAAGCAGGCTATATGACCGTTCCTAAATTAGAGTTTGCGGTTTTACAATGCCCTTTTGTAACCACGTTAAAGATTATATCTGGCATGTCAGGGCGTTTGCAATAAAACTATTTATTTCTTCACTATTTTAAAAATTTCTTGTCTGTAAATCATCATGACATCTGGAGGAGTTTCTCTCATCAATATGTCATATTGGGAGAGTGGGAAAAGGAGAATACGATTCTTGTATCTTACAAACAATAACTCCTTTAACGTTTCTAAACGAAGCACAAATGAGGTAAGTGTACCACTAACACAAGTAACATATCACTGTTGATTTTTGGACATTACATACCCTGCTGGAAAAACTGAAACCAGCCTAAGCTTGGTCATATCTGATGATTTAGTGGGCTAGTTTTAGAGGAGTTCTGGACACTTTTTGTGGCAGTTTATTTTATGCATGGAAACAACTGCATCATAGTAAAGCAGTGCGTTCCCCTACGTTCCCTATTTTTGTCTTCAATTTTTAATAAACTATAGAGATACCTGAGAAGTACTTTTTGCTGTAAAACATTTTTGTAGGACCTGATGATACCTAAAAAAAAAAAAAAATTTAGTAATCTATGTACAATTATTTTGTATGGATCCTCAAATAAATTAAATTTTGTTTATACATTCATATTCATTTGTTGATTTTTTTTTTTTTTTTTTTTTTTTTTTTTTTTTAGGATCAGATGATCCCTCTCTTTCTTGGAGCTGATCTGTTCTCAGACACAGACATTCGCAGTGAAAACCAACCCAGATACCATGCGAAATATGCTAAACGAGGACTGGCAACTAAACTGGTTTTCTCATCAGGTATGTGATGATCATTTTTTGGCCTGGGCATTGGATGATAATAGTTAATTTTCATGAACTATTAGAGGATAATATTTACCTAATTGCTCTCTAGACTTCAGATTCCAAGGGCTACGACTTCCTTTTTCCAACAACAGTCTGTGGTTCTATAGTGTTCAAGGAGTTTTTCGAGTGGCATTTGAACTATATAGCAAACAAGACCAGCTCTCAATTATGGAGTCATTTCAGGTAATTTGAGTTTATCATATTTTATGTCTTTGTATCTTCACGATTTCTAATAAGTCTTGTTTGTTTTTTCTTACTTTTCCTCGTAAGGATCTATGGAAATCTCGAATAAATGACAACAACTTAAACACGACCTATCATCTGGGTGCCCAGGATGTTCAACCCCAAAATGATCAAGAGGCACAAACAATTTTGGCAAATAATAAAACATGTCCATCATACCAAGGCCATCAACACTCAGACGGAGGGGAAATGAACATCTTTCCAATAACCACAGTTCAGTCAGATATTTCATCATCTACAGATCATGACTACTGTTCCTTAACAGAGCAAACGAACTTAAGCCAGTGTCGTTTACTTGCTGATAAACTTCACAGCCTAGCGGAAAAACTGAAGTTACTTACAAATATGGAAGCAGAACAATTAAACACTACCACAAAGGTCTTGGACTATGTTGAATACTCTATCACCGGGATGATTGAAGAGGAAAGACTAACGGATACTGTGATGGCACTGATTCACACTCATTTTAAGAGCTACTCCATCTACTCAAGCAGTCTTTTAAAGGCTGTGGCAGGTTGGCTTGGCCAGCAGTTCAATGCAGCCAACAGCACCATTAGCCACCGGGTTGAAGGTTTTAAGACCCAACACATTGAGCACATTACGAACTTGCCACCTCCAGAGGAGCTGGCAACTGAACTTTTCCCAGAGGCAATGCGAAATCTTCTTGCACACTGGATGGGTCTGAGTGACGAGGCAGAACACTGGAAACGACACAGCGAATACCCAATTTTATTGCTTATCCTTGAATTTGCCAATCACAATCTTATCACTGGAGTGGCCCATGTATTGTATTCCAGTCTAATATGCAAATAAATGTAGTTATTTGCATATTATGTCCTGAGGTGACATTTTTATAGTTGTATAGCCAAATTATTCCAAATAAATTGTTTACCGTTAAAAAATCATGTTTTTATGTCTTTTCCACACATGTTGGGGGCACAAATGTAGTATTTGTTCATAAAAAGAAGTCTTGTGATTTTAGGCCAAACTATTAAGAATTTAAAAGGAAAATGACTATCTCTCATAGTTCATATCTTCATATTTTTAACTTAAGCTTCACATCCTTTTTGCCATGCTCAGCTTAAAATATGTTGAAGCATTAAACAAGAATGTTTTGTTTTATCCAAAAGCTTTTGGTAACTTTTAGCCAGCATGGTTTAACGATGATCTGAGAGGCACAGTATAGCTGGTAAAACAGGCAGAATCCAAATACATTTACATTACATCTCAAATATAGTTACAACTGACCCAAACATACCTACTAAACATCAGGAAGAAGAGGAGTAGTGAAAACAAAAGTAACAAACCTGCAAAGTAAACTTTACAGTGAGATGGAATATCTCCCTTTTTTCAGAAGGAACCTAATATGGAAGAAATGTCCATTTTCAAGCAGAAGTACTTATTGCATGCTTTATTTTGAAAAAATGTGTATTTGGTAATATGTGCAAGTTTGTATACATTTAACCCTTGCAGTGCATTAAAAAACTGTATACAGCTGTTGCATTCCCGGGTCTGTTTTTATAAAACAATTATAACTTAATATTTTTCAACTAAAACCATATTGTATCTGTTCAGTAACTTCTCACTGATGAGTGAATGCACACTTCTTTTTTTAAAGTTTTGAATGTGACCATGTTTTATCAAGCTATTACTACAGTACATGTACCCCCTATTTATTAATTTAAAAAATGTTTTTGTAAAATGTTACAAGAACTACAGCAAAAAATGTGATGCAAGAAAATATTTGTATCAATATTTATGAGAAATAATTTAATTTGAATATATCATTATATGAAATGTATAAGAACATATAGTATGAGAATTACCAGTGTGAACTCCATTGACTTCAATGGATTGAATTAAATTCCTTTTAACTTAAAACTCATGACTGCTCAAAACAGTCTAAATGTAATAAAAATGTATTAAATGTTTCCAAACAAAATATATTCATTTTACTTGCATTTTATTTTCTGATCGAAATAGATGATAAACAGCCTGAATAGATGTTGTGCTTAGTGACACACATCATAGTTTATCTTTCCTCAGGGTGGAGCACAATACCTCTGTGGCCACGCTTTATTACAAGCAAAGACACGCACGATATACGTATGTTAAAGTGGGTTAATAAAGTGGGCGATGCATTTTTGCAAGAAAAATATCCATATTTAAAACTTTATAAACTGCCATCCTGTGACAGCCGTACACGAGTCGTGTTCTGGCGGAAGAGTGACCTCTGACCCAACATATGAAGTAGGATGTAGCGTAAGCTTAGGTGAGAGTAAACGCCTCTCGTGGTTCAAACAAATAGAGCTGGGCAACAAACTCAAGATCATCTTCTCTCATATAAAAAGACTTGTTTTTATATGACCAGTGTTTTGTTTTGCTCTTTCCTCTGCGCTTCCATGTTCATCAATACGTCATGCGTCGGGTCAGAGGTCACTCTTCTGCCGGAACTAGACTTGCGTACGGCCGTTACCGGAAGCCAGTGATTACAGTTTATGAAGTTGTAAATATGGATATTTTTCTTACAAAAATGCATCTCTGCCTGGCTGCACATGGGTGGAAATCTACACCATCGCTTCCCTCAAATCCGTGCCGAACTACCGCCCATATCGCTAACAAAGTGTATACGGCAGTCGACCAGGCAACAACGGCCATTCATTCAATGGTAGTGCTCCAGGTTTTTAAGCCAAGATGCAACTTAAGGCTTTAGATTAACGGGGTCCGGATTCTGAGTCCTTCAGGAAGTTGCACTTGGACCTGGTGCTCAGGGCGACTAAGAAGGCCACTCAAGGTATTGCAGTCTTGTTGTTCTTCAGTGTCACTTATGGCTCATGCTGACAGACATGCAAGATTCGGAGAAGGCACGGCTGTTGGACATGCCCATAAGCCCCCATAGTCTCTTTGGCAATGCTGTGGTATCTCTCTCAGAATGAATACAATTGTGAACGGCTATACTCTTCAGTTTAGCACGCAGACCACCCCGCTTCTGTGGCATGATGCAGTCAGTGGTGCCAGATCAGCATGTGTCTATTTTGCGAGCAGAGATTCAGTCTCTCCTGGCGTAGCAGGCGATAGAGGTAGTGCCACCAAAGCACAGGGAAGGCGGTCTATACTTTCTATTCCCCAAAATGGATGGAGGTTCTCCGGCCCATTTTGGATCTGAAACCGCTGAATCATGCACTGGTGAAAGGTTTGTTTAAAATTATTACTGTGAAGCAGATCCATGTGCACATTCAACCTGGGGACTGGTTAGTATCAGTGATTTTAAAAGATGCTTATTTTCATATCCAGATAGCATCTTGTCACAGAAGCTTTCTGAGATTTGCATTTGAGGACGCTGTGTATCAGTTCAAAGTCCTCCCTTTCGGGCTGATCCTAACTGCAAGTACCTTTACAAAGTGGAATTTGCATTCTAAATTATCTAGATGTCCGGCTTATCATAGCCCAGTATCAGGATGTTTTGAAAAGCCACGAGCATCAGCTTTTGGACCACTTAAAATCTCTGAGGCTGTCTATAAACGTGAAGAAGAGCGTACTTCAACCTTGGCAGAGCATTGCGTTCTTGGGGCTAAACCTAGATTCATGTGTAATGCGAGCCGCGTGTCTCAGGTGTGTGTGCAGTCCATGCTCAGAGCCCTCGCCATATTTAAGCCATGAGATCAGTTTGCCTAAAGTGTTTTCAGAGGTTACTGGGCCTGATGGCAGCTGCAGCAGTCGTGTGCTGGCTGGGACTTCTGCATATGAGGCCGCTTCAACTTTGGCTAAAAGCCTGTGTCACGGCAGACGTATGCCACTGTATGCACACTTACACCCCTTTGCTCTACAGGACCATGTACGAGCAAGGGATTTCGGTGGGCAGAGTGGTCAGAAGAAAAGTCATGATGACGGATGCATCTTTGATGGGCTGGGGAGCCTTCTGGCTTACAGCACTCGGACGAAATTTTAAATACAGTATATTAAATACTGAAAAACTATCAATGTTTTTCAAACTGTGGTACGGATACCACTGTTGGTGCTCTTTCTAGTGATACTCACTATACTCACTTTCTAGTGATACTCAGTTAACTGCTATATTGAATATTATATTCTGCTATATTGCTTTACTCCATTTTGAATGAGTGACTCCGGGCAGGAGTTATCGAGTTTATTTGGATCCTTTTCAGGGAGGCGGAGATTGATTTATTCGTCTCAGAGGTGAACTCACACTGCCCGCTGTTCTTTTCGCTGACCAATGCTCCCTTGGAAAGGGACGCTCTATCGAGTCGCTGGCCAAAGGGACGCAAATGAGCTTTTCCCCTGATCAAGATCATGCCACTAGTGCTGCACAAGATCAGGGAAGAGTGGAAGACATTGTTGGTTGCACCGAACTGGCCCAACCATCCATGGTTTCCGAAGTTATTAAATCTCCTGTTAGCTCCCCCGTGGCTGATTCTGTTAAGCAGGGACCTGCTATCTCAGGCGATGGGCACGAAATGGCACCCCAGCCCAGAGAAACTTGCATGTCTGGCAGGTCAGCAGGACAATAATCATATGAATTGTGAGTTTTGGACACGAATGCAGATGCAAGTGCCCCTTCGACCAGGTGCCTCTATTCTTTAAAGTGGATGGTCTTCGTGTCTTGGTGTAGGATGAAAAATGAAGATCTGGATAGTTGTGCTGTGTCTGTCATCTTATCATTTTTACAAGACTGTCTGGATAAAGGGCGTACATCTACTTTAAAGGTGTATGTCCATCCATCCATCTTCTTCCGCTGCCCCCATGAGCGCTCACGGGGGCAGCAGTCAAAGCAGAGATGCCCGGACTTCCCTCTCCCTAGAAACTTCCTCTAACTCTTCCAGGGGGACAAAGAGGCGTTCCCAGGCCAGCCGAGAAACATAGTCCCTCCAGCGTGTCTTAGGTCTTCCCCGGGGTCTCCTCCCGGTGGGACGTGCCCGGAACACCTCCCCGGGAAGGCATCCAGAGCCACCTATCCGTATCCGGGATCTTGTCCTTTCGGTCATGACCCATAGCTCATGGCCATAGGTGAGAGTAAGAACGTAGATTGACCGGTAAATCGAGAGCTTCGCCTTGTGGCTCAGCTCCTTCTTCACCACGACAGACCGGTACATCGACCGCATTACTGCAGAAGCTGCACCGATCCGTCTGTCAATCTCCCATTCCATCCTTCCCTCACTCGTGTACAAGACCCCAAGATACTTGAACTCCTCCACTTGAGGCAGGAACTCTCCACCAACCTGAAGTGGGCAAGCCACCCTTTTCCGACTGAGAACCATGGCCTCGGATTTGGAGGCACTGATTCTCATCCCAGCCACTTCACACTCAGCTGCAAACTGTCCCAGTGCATGCTGAAGGTCCTGGTCTGATGAGGCCAGCACGACAGCGTCATCCGCAAAAAGCAGAGACAAAATCGTGTGGTCCCCAAACCTGGCCCCCCATGCGGCCCCTGGCTGCGCCTAGAAATTCTGTCCATAAAAATTATGAACAGAACCGGCGACAAAGGGCAGCCCTGCCGGAGTCCAACATGCACCGGAAACAAATCTGACTTACTGCCGGCAATGCAAACCAAGCTCCTGCTCCGGTCAGGGAATGGACAGCCCTTTGCAAAGGGCCCCGGATCCCATTCTCCTAGAGCACCCTCCACAGGACACCATGAGGGACACAGTCGAATGCCTTCTCCAAATCCACAAAGCACATGTGGATTGGTTGGGCAAACTCCCATGAACCCTCCAGCACCCTGGAGAGGTTATAGAGCTGGTCCAGTGTTCCACGACCGAGACGAAAACTGCACTGTTCCTCCTGGATCCGAGGTTGTACTATCAGCCGTATTCTCCTCTCCAGTACCCTGGCATAGACTTTTTCATGGAGAGGCTGAGAAGTGTGATCCCCCTGTAGTTGGAACACACCCTCCTCACCCCTTCTTAAAGGGGTGGTTTACTGCTTTTTTTCTTTGCATGATTGTGTTTATGGGGTGCAATATAACATGTCTTCGGGGTTTTTTTTGTTTTGTTTAAGTCTTATTTTTCATAAATTTCACCTTTATTGTAAGCCGCTTTCTCCTCTGTCATTTGAACGACCGGTTGACTTCCTGATTCTATGAAAACACTCCCTCGGAAACAGGCAATGGGCTCAGATTGGTTAGTTGGGCCGATGTGTTGTAATTGGCTAAACTGCGTAGTGCATGTTGTCCGTAAACTTCACGCCCATTACCTTTACGGGCGAAAGTTGCATGTGCTCCGGTCAAATGTAAATATCAGACCCAGAAAGTGGCAATGAAGAGAGTCAAGCAACCTCTGCAAACACGGCTCTTACAAAACGTTTCTGAATGGTACATTTTTTATTATTATTATTCTATTCTAATCTACTATTATTATATATGTATTTCGATATGCTGTTACTTGAAAATGCTACTGCTGCTTGTTAGCTTTTGAGATACGGTTTTCTCCTGATTAAACATTTAATATAACTGAATAAATGACTGAGTAATACCGTTTTTTAAAGTTATTGTTTTAACTTCAGCAGCTGAAGTTTGCTGTTGCGATTAGGCTACATATATTTTTTTTTAACTTTATACACGTTTGTCTTATACACACAAAATAGCATCGAACTAACTGGCTATAAACAAACAGCGTTGGCATTGGTTTACGTTCTTGATCAAATCGATCGTCATAAAATATACATGGAAAATACATTTACAAAATTAGTGCATAATTACAAATTCAGGTTCAAAATGTTTGTATGCGTTTGTACGTGTAAGTGGCTACTAAAGCCAGCGCTGGCATTTGTTTACGTCCTTGATAAAACTAAAACATTACGTCTGAAATTATACATGCAAATACATTTCAAATTATTTAGTCTTACTTACAGGTTGTGGCCCAACAACTGCTGTCTCTGGTTGTAAATTTGGAACTGCTTCATGTTTTAGTAACAGTTTCTTGTTGAATCCGGCATTGAATTCGTGGAGATTCTGGAAGCTGTCTTCCGTAAAATGCGCAGCACAGAGAGCTATTACGATTGAAATTTTCAGGAACATAATCAAACATAAATTTTAGCCATTGTTGACGAGCTACAGCGTCCGTATGAAGCCCGAACACAGAAGACCTGGCAGCTGGGTGAAAATAACACACTTTCGACAGCATGGCTACAGCTCTCCACTATAACTCCTCCTCTTCGACAAAGCCGCAGAAATATGGCCATGCCCCCTTTTTTGCATGGGTTAGTTACGTATAAAACCCGGGAAGTACCTCGTTGTAGTCCCATTCGAGTCGTTTTTGTAGGCATTAAACTTCCTGATTTTTAAAAGTCGATATCTCTGCTTACATTGAACTTTCAGCGCAGCAACTTTGCAGATAATGTTCATGCACCAACAGCAACATTACACACTATTTAAAATGAAAAAAGTGAAATCACAATCAACCACCCCTTTAAAAAGAGGGACCACCACCCCGGTCTGCCAGCCCAAAGGTACTGTCCCCGACCGCCACGCGATGTTGCAGAGGTGTGTCAGCCAAGACAGCCCCACAACATCCAGAGACTTGAGGTACTCAGGGCGGATCTCATCCACCCCTGATGCCTTGCCACCGACGAGCTTCTTGACTACCTCGGTGACTTCAGCTTGGGTGATGGACGAGTCCACCTCGGAGCCCTCAGCCTCTGCTTCCTCAATGGAAGACGTGTTGGTGGGATTGAGGAGATCCTCGAAGTATTCCTTCCACCGTCCGACGACATCCCCAGTTGAGGTCAACAGCTGCCCACCTCTACTGTAAACAGTGTTGGTAGGGCACTGCTTCCCTCTCCTGAGGCGCCGGACGTTTTTACAGAATCTCTTCGAGGCCAACCGATAGTCCTTCTCCATGGCCTCACCGAACTCCTCCCAAGCCCGATTCTTTGCCTCCACAACCACCCGGGCTGCAGTCCGCTTGGCCTGCCGGTACCTGTCAGCTGCCTCAGGAGTCCCACAAGCCAGCCAGGCTCGATAGGACTCCTTCTTCAGCTTGACGGCATCCCTTACTTCCGGTGTCCACCACCGGGTTCGGGGATTGCTGCCTCGACAGGCACCGGAGACCTTATGGCTACAGCTCCGAGTGGCCGCGTCGACAATGGAGGTGAAGTACATGGTCCACTCAGACTCAATATCTCCAAACTCCCTCGGGATCCGGTCGAAGCTCGGCCGGAGGTGGAAGTTGAAGATCTCTCTGACAGGGGACTCTGCCAAACGTTCCCAACAGACCCTCACAGTACGTTTGGGTCTGCCGAGTCTGTCCAGCTTCCTCCCCTGCCATCGGATCCAACTCACCACCAGGTGGTGATCAGTTGACAGCTCCGCCCCTCTCTTCACCCGAGTGTCCTAGACATACGGCCAGAGGTCGGATGAAACGACCACAAAGTCGATCATCGACCTCCGGCCTAGGGTGTCCTGGTGCCACGTGTACTGATGGACACCCTTATGCTTGAACATGGTGTTCGTTATGGACAAGCTGTAACTAGCACAGAAGTCCAATAACAGAACACCACTCGGGTTCAGATCAGGGGGGCCATTCCTCCCAATCACACCCCTCCAGGTATCACTGTCGCTGCCCACGTGGGTGTTGAAGTCCCCCAGTAGAACGACGGAGTCCCCAGTCGGAGCACTTTCCAGCACCCCTCCCAGAGACCCCAAGAGGGCCGGGTACTTTGCACTGCTGTTCGACCCGTATGCGCGCACGACATTGAGAGACCTATCCCCGACCCGAAGGCGTAAGGAAGCGACTCTCTCGTTCACCGGGGTGAACTCCAACACATGGCGGCTGAGCTGGGGGGCTATAAGCAAACCCACACCAGCCCACCACCTCTCACCATGGGCAACTCCAAAGTGGTTGAGTCCATCGTCTCTCAAGGAGTGTGGTTCCAGAGCCCAAGCCGTGCGTGGAGGTGATCCCGACTATCTCTAGTCGGTACCTCTCAACCTCACGCACAATCTCAGGCTCCTTCCCCGTCAGCGAGGTGACGTTCCATGTCCCTAGAGCTAGTTTCCGTGTCCAGGGATAGGGTTGTCGAGGCCCCCGCCTTCGACTGCCGCCCGATCCACTAAGCACCGGCCCCTTACGGTCCCTCCTGCAGGTGGTGAGCCCATGGGAGGGCAGCCCCACGTCACTCCTCAGCCGGACCCCATGGGGGGAGGACCGGCCACCAGGCGCTCGCATACGAGCCCCAACGCTGGGCCTGGCTCCAGGGTGGGGCGCCAGCTGCGCCATGCCGAGCGACCGGTCCTTGTTTTTGAATCCATCATAAAGGGTTTTTGAACCCTTCATGCTTTATAATGCAAGTCAAATGTAACAAATGTTCATAATGTAATAATTTTTTGTGTAAGTGTAATAAAATTGTGAATACAATGTTTTTGTTTTTTTTGTCATTTTATGAGAAATGCATAATGTACGTAATTTGTCATGAAATAATTTTATAAGGAAAAAAGACGCATTCATTTAATAGTAATCCATAATTATAATTTCCCACAAAAGTACACCAAGTTGATTTAATATTAGTATTATACACTTCTAATATAGTAATCACAATAATAATGTAAATACATGTTAAATGAGGCACTTCAGTTTGAAGAGGATTTTAAATGTTAAAATTTTGATTGGAACGGTTTAGCAAACATTGTGAGGGAACAATACTGAAGGGCCATTTACATGATACCATTTTCAGACCCATTATTACATTTAGAATCAATCATTATGGTTGTGTCCATCTTTTTAACTAAATAGGTTGGTCTTTTTGAGCGTCAGTTTAACACCAAGATTACATCAGCCAAAAGGTAAAAATTAGGAAACTTTTATTCAGGCACTCCCTAATGACCACACTAAACAAGTGCAAATACGGTGTGTTGCTGACCTTCAGTTGTAACACACACACATAGCAGCTTTTTCTAATTATTTGGGTGGTAAGCTTATTTTATTAAGTTAAGATAGCTAGGTTTAACTTGCCTATTAAGAATCACAAGTAACATTGCAATAATCTAAGATCGCACAAATGCTATTAAAAGTGGGTTTCAGCTGTTCCAATCTCAGTTTCTCTTAGTGTAATAAGAACAAGCCAAATATCAAAAATGTTTGATCTTCGTTTATGATGAGAAGTATTTTACATGATAAATTGTTTTTATTGTTTCCAGTGTGAAATGTATTGGTCTGTTTTTTTGTTTCCCAACCGAAACCAATGAAATGTCTGCCATGTTAATTGGTGCCCTTAATATATTTATGTAGTAACCATTTTATTAAAAGCAATGAAGCATTAACAATATAGCATCGCCCCTAGTACCCAAGGCAGAAATGGACCCGTTGGTCGTTGATATTTCAGGAATTGCTAGATTCGGGGAGTTTCAATACAAACACAGTGAAATATACAATCACATTCCCCACCCAAAATCTAAATGGAAGCTTTACAATATTAAACACTTGTCAGAGACCAAGCAACAATATATGTTTGTGCAATCAACTGTATTTACATGTGAATTTTGCAAAATGAATAAAACGACAGATCTGATGAATTATACATGCAAGCTAATGCACCAGCATTCTCTACAAGCACGTACAAACCAGCTTTACAGGGGCAACATCGGCCAGAATTTACAGAGACGTGAAGCACAAGTACAGAATGTTCAGACAGCATCCATGCCCCTTGATGAAAAAGAGGAGGAGAAACCAAGGCCCATTCCCCTCTGCGTGTGCGTCTGTGAGCGGGCCATCTCGTACTGGACGTCCAGGTTGCGAAACATCTCTTCCTGCTGCTGCAAGGTTTTAAGACCTTCTTCGTTAGTAGCTCCTGATGAAGTACCTTCCTCTTCACCCTAAGGGGAACACAATCAATCAGAACATTTCTATATTAAAGAGGACTTATTATGCCCTTTTTCAAAGTCTTGATTTTGTTGTTGGGCTAGAACTACTTCGAGCGAGTTTGGGAAATGTCCCGCCTCTTACCACAGCCACCCGTTTCAACACACTACTAACTCAACCAGACCTCGTCCCTTTATTCTATGTTTGCCTTGGGCAGGAATTATTTAAATGAGGAATATTGTGACTAGGGTTGGGAACAAAGAATCGGTTCTTATCCAGAACCGTTAGCGTTTTTGAAAAATACCGGAACCGTGTGAAATTCCTAAGTTTCGGTTCCGAAAACGGTTCTGGTGCGATGTGTGGGAGAAGTGCTGGAAGCTTATCCTTTAATAGAAAATGAATATTCTCATGAATATTAAAATAGTAATGAATGCACTGAAAAGCCCTCGCGCTATATATATATATATCCGTTCACAAGTTTGGGGTCGCTAAGATTTTTAATGTTTTTAAAAGAGTCTCTTCTGCTCACCAAAGCTGCATTTATTTGATTAAAAATACAGTAAAAACAGTGAAATTTTATTCCAATGTAAATCATATGTTTTCTATGTGAATATATAGTAAAGTGTAATTTATTCCTGTGATCAAAGCTGAATTTTCAGCATCATTACTCCAGTCTTCAGTGTCACATGATCCTTCAGAAATCATTCTAATGATGATTTGATGCTCAAGAAACATTTCTGATTATTATCAGTGTTGAAAACACTTCATATTTCTGTGGAAACGGCCATACATTTTATTTTTCAGGATTCTTTGATGAATAGAAAGTTCAAAAGAACAATTTATCACACTTTTGATGGACAAAATAGCCTAAATAGGGTTTCACAAAAAAAGTGCCCAAAACGCACAGAATTTGCGTATTTTAACAAGAACTGGAATAGGCTATGTCAGAAAAGAAAACGAAGACTAATATTTATAGAATGTACCCATTTAAACTTGTTTTATTATTCAGTTTGTACAAGTGACTGCAATAGGCCTGTGTGTGTGTGCTTTGAGAAATATCTTTATACTGCAAGGCTATATTTATTTTATTTTTTATTTATATATTATTTTATTGCCATTCCCTGTTTTCATACAGACGTTTAGTTTGCTAAATACATATATATAAAAAATTATTGGATATTGAATGTGAAAAGGAAATGGTTCTTCCATAACACTGCACTTTAGATGTGTGTGAATTACCCACACCTGGAGTAATTTATATAGTTCTATTTTATAGCGTTTATCTGTTAAAAAAATATGTACTATGCAAATTGTAAAATGTTCTATTACAGAAAAGATATAAAATAAATATTTGTGTGCTGTAAAGTGGTTAGAAAAAATGAAATCGGAATCGGCTAAAATCGGTATCGGCAGGTCAAACTCAATGAAAAATCGGAAATCGGAATCGGCCCAGAAAATTGTAATCGGTGCATCTCTATTGAATTTGTTGACATTACCAGTCTGTTAAACTCATTTGACAAGTATAAGAAATAAACAAAAAGGATTGTGCATTTTTCCTTGCTACTAGTTTTTATTAGTTGTTTAAAATAATTTTTATTGAATGGGAACTGGAAAATTTCTTACGATTCCCAACCCTAATTGTGACGTGCTTGTTCCTGGAAGAAAACTCAAAACTACAATGGAGGCGTTTCAGAAACAGTGACACTGATATAGAGAGAATAATAACTCCCGCTGGAGTAACTTTGTAACTTTGCAGATTAAACAACAACATCACAGACTAAAGAAAGTTGAACATGTAAAAAAAGCATAATAGGAATATGAATATGAAGATTTCTCCATTTGACACATTAAGAACATTTTAAATAGATAATGCAATATTTAATACAGGAAAACACTTACTTTAATTCCCATAAGCTTGCGAAATTTCACATTTTGGTCTTTATTGCCAAAATTCAGCTTCTCCCAAAGCTCAGCTGTCTGTGACTTGTCCTACAACATAAACATATACTTTACATAATGAAAATAATTTATTAAGTTCAAAACTGTATTTTCAAAATTCAGCTTTCTTAATCGACTCCTAAATACTGCCATTTATAAAGGCTATAGTTATGAGACAAGATTATGAATGTTAAACCACATGACTTATGACGTCTCTCCAACAGAGCACAGGCTGCTTTTACTATCAAACGTCATGATTATCTCTGTTTCAATTGTTGGTTGTTTGTTAGTTGTGCCCATTTAAGAGATTGAACAATGATCATATAGAGAAAACAGGCCTTTAGGCATGACAAGCTTGCGTAGAGTCCAAGTAAAGCATGATTTCTTTAAAATCAAAAGAACTGGAGTGTTTGATTTTGAAGGAAATGTGTACTTTTATTATTTTAAAAGTTTATTTATTATTTTATTAAGTATGCAATAAATTGATCAAAATATTTATTTTTACAAATAACAATTTCTATCTGAAATAAATGCTAATACTAAAACTGTGTTCAAATAATTTGCTCTAATGTTACCAAGTGGTGTTAAATGTATATCATGTTCTTAAACTATTGTATTCGCATGTTTTTTGCAACACTAGTGCAGTCCAAACAAGACAATGACACTGCATGCTAATTTTGAATTCAATTGAACAGTTCTGTAGTTTAAAGATGATGCTAAACAAATGTTAATAAAAGCTTAAATTAAATCGGTTCAAGATATAAAGCAATTCAGAAGACTTTACCATCTCTTTTTGGGTGAACAGACTTTTAAGGGAGGGACAAAAATCTCAGATTTAATTAAAAATATCTTCATCTGTGTTGTGAAAATGAATAAAAGTCTTAGGGGTTTGGAACAAAACGAGCTTAATTGATGGTAGAATTTTTATTTTTGGGTGAACTATCCATTTAAACCATTTTAATGTTTTATTGTACTATAGCGCCCTAAGTGGCCTAGCCTTACATAATGGTCCAATTCCATTTAAGATATAAAGTGATTTATATTTATGTGCACTTACAAAGACGACCCCCCCCCCAACCTCCCCCACCACCACCCACACCCACACTTGACTGCGTTTGTTCAATTTGTATTGTATAAAATGTATAATGTAATAAACAGAACAATTAATGACCCATCCAAACAATTTAACTGATACCACAATATAACTTGGCAATATAAATAGATATAAATAATATATATAAATATAGATATGTTAAAATCTATTTACTACACGGTTCTGATCCCTCTGAAGTCGGCGCTTTACACTTGCTAGGAATGTTTTTTCCCTGTGGAAGTTTTGTGTTTGGTGAGCTAATAAAATATTAAAACTCAAATCAATATTTTGTGTAGTTATTTAATTGTGTCATCCGGGTATCGCGGACTTGCTCTCGTTTCATACAAATACAGCTGCTGTCATTTTGCAACGATTGTTTTGTACACTGTAATGGATTAAAGGACAACAAACAGGTACGATTTTAAAACAGTTTCATCTCAAATCAATATCTTTTATCCCCATAATTATTTATGTGCTGAAATGCCGTGTAATAAGTGCTATGACTGTACCGTATCCATTAAACGTCCGTCTAGTTTGAACTTTCCGCACTAGCAATTGCTCTCTGCGGAAGCTTTGCATTTAAAGAGCTAATAAAATATTTTGACTCGGATCAATATTTCCCGTCTAATTATTTACTTATGTGGCAAGTAGCCGTGTAATAAGTGGGATAAAGTACATCCAGCCGGTTGTTATCGCAGAATAAACCGATGCAAGACCCTGATAACCCTGTCAGGGTTTATTCTGTGATAACAATCGTCTGGATGTACATTATCCCTCACATAAGAGCAAGTCTTGTCCTCACCCCTTCTTTCTTCCCCTGCCACAACTTTTTCCTCTTCTTTTCCTGCTCGGCAAACTTCATTGGGTTGACCGCTGAGGGATTGTAGTAGCTTGGCACGGCAATGCCAGTCTCTGCCAGTGTCTTGGCCTGAAGCGCTGCCATCTGAGCTGCCATTGCGATCTGGGGAGTGACCTGTGTGCCCGAGGCCAGCAGAGCTGCGACGTTCAGCGCTGGACTGGGAGCAGTGGTGACCGGATCACACAACAGTGGCGCAGCCGCTGGTGGAGAAACAACCAACAGAACGTCAGATGGAGTGGGTTAGATGTGAAGCCACTCCAACAATAGCTTTGACTTGTGGCGGGTACTTGCCTGCTGCTTGCTCTTGTTGCCGTTTTTCCAACAACTCTTTTTCTTTCTGTTCTTGAAGCTTCTTTGCTCTCTCCAACCTAAGAGTGTGAAGTGAATGTGTTTACTGAACATGAAGACTAGAGAGCAGTTAACACGTCACTAATCAGCTAGAGGTGGTTTTCACACTGGGCACGTCTGCTGCGGTCCGAATCAGAGTGTGATTACTCCCGGCACAGTTGGTCTGCTTTCAGACCCATTGGATTCTGTAGAACAGTGGTGCGTTTCCATTCATTTTGCATTACAAACGGGCATGGTGTGCGCATTTTTGAGTTTTTTCTTTTTTATTTGATTCTATTATGCGCAATAACAGACCAGACAAATAGATGTCTAGGGGAAGGTGGCTTTATGCTGTTCGCAGTCTTTTTTTGAGGATACAGCTGATTGTGAGCAATTCATTAAAAACGCTGGATGGAAATGCCAAGATGGAAGTGCACAAATTCTAAAAATGCACATGCGCTCAATTGAGGCGGATAATTTTATCCAATTAAGACGAAACAAATGGAAACACATTTACTGAATAAACAAGAGGATGTGATTGGATAACTGGACTAACCAGCAGATCAGTTTCATTGCACAGCTTCTCAAATGTTGGTTTGATCATTCAGAAAGCCAAAGTCTGTCATCAGAAAGTCACTCAGGATTGTGTTTTCAAACGCCAGGCATCCGAACGCAAGTCAATATGAAATCAGTTTATTGTGTTTTGAGGCTCAAGTGACTTATGATGCATGAAAAAAAGAGCCACAGTTGCTTCCCCGAAAGCAGCAGCTTCCATTTTTACAGATATCTTGCACCAACTTCCCAGGAAGTGAGAGTTTTGTTCTCGTGAACAAACAGGACAGAAATGGTGCTTTGTTGGCAAACGTTTTGTGTGATATGCCTATTTTGCGCATAAGTTAAATTCGCACCTTTGGATGGAAAAATAGCTACAGTATTCACATCAGTACCGCACATCAGCATTCAACATAACTCATCTGTCATGCAAACCGTGCTCTTTATCAGACTAAACTGCCAGTGTGAAAGCCTGATTATTGTACTAACAGTCAGCATGTTGAAACCCTCTCAGAAAAGTTGTTTCTTAATTCATCTCTACTTCAACAAATGTCAAAGCATTTAGCAGTGTTCACATTAGTATGCAGAGACTACAGGTTTGTGAGGTGTTGTTGAGACAGTAAGTTGCTTGTATGTTGTTTTAATAAACTGGGGCCGGATTCACGAAAACCTTCTTAAGAAAGAAGAAAATTATTTTTTTTTAAAAGTTCGTAAGAATGTTCCTAAAAATTCTTAAGAAGTTCTCAAATATTTTATTAAGAACATCTTTAATTTTTTTTTTTTTACTTGAGAAGAAAAAGAAAGGTGTTATTTGATTGATATGCTATTTTGAACGATTTGTTAATTGGTTTAATTGCTGAAGACTCGCTGAATGAAAAACACCTCAAAGCCCGTCTTTTAGCACTGCCTGCAGATTACAGTAGATATAAGCATACAGACTATTTTCATCGCGACTGGCTTGACAAGAGTTAATCTTTAAACTTAAATTTTAATCAAGTTAAAATCGTTATTTTAAAGTCCCACTGTAGTCAATAATTTTATCCCTTAAAACTCATCTTTGATCACCAAAATGACATATTTAAACGTTTTTTTTTTCCTGTGAAAAAAATGTCTTCATGCCTTAAAATAGCTTGAATGTAACTCTACCCTTGCTTCATTTAGTTTAGGTGGATCTATGAATATGCAAATTAGCCCCGCCTCCACTCACTCACACCAGCTCAGAGATTCACATTCAACTTTACTGAGGTAAACGCTGCAGTTTATTCATTAAATCGCTCTTAACAAAGTCGGACACATAACGGTAATTAATATGACTAGCCTTTTGCTTGACTATTTTATCAAACAGCTAATAATGTTACACAAACCATGTTCCCAATCGCCATCTCAGTCTGCCAAAATCAGCATCCTTAGAAATGCTTTGAACAACTCAGTACGTCAGTGGAGAAAGGCATATTCATTATAACATCGTAAAATACATCATATACATCATTCACACGCTATGTTGCTAAAAGCACCTGATTTTTCATATCAACAGAAAAATATTACCAGGATAACCTGTCTTTTCTTGAGACGCCCCTGCTTCAGAGCGGTCATAGTTTACGACATGCTAAAGCTCGCCCGCACGTCGACGTGATTGGTTACAAGGTAGTTTTTGACGTAAGAAAAGAGCCTCTCGAGACACAGCGGTCTTTGCCATTTATTCGCGCTCCGTCTTTCTTGCGCTTTCTCTATTGTGAATGCGTCCTGTATCTGTGATGTCTCGCTAGTTCTAGCTTGAGTGAGTGCATCATATACGCGCAAGTCATCAATCGGTGTCACTTCAGACTGAGTGCTTGTGCACATTCATGGTACTAGTAGTAATATGCATTATATTTAGCTAATGTTCTGTTGTGTTGAAACAACCCAATAAAATTCATTAAACATCTTACATTTGGGTATTTAAGACAGGCTGGAAGTTATCCTAAGTTTGAGAAGTTATTCATGATGATTTTTGAGAACATTATTTTTCATAGGAATACGAATACTTGAATTTGAACTTTAAGAACAATCTTAAGAAAAAAGATAAGAACATTCTTAGGAAAGGTTTTTGGGAAAACAAAATATCTTTTTTTTCTTAAGTTGGAAAAGAAGAAGAAATTGTCAGTAAAGAATTCTATTCTTAAGAATGTTTTGTGAATCCGACCAGTTAGGTAGAGTGGAAATTCAACCGATTTTGACAATATTTCTAATGAAACAGTTATAACCTTTTCTGGGAGTATATCTACACATACACAGTATACAACAAAAGAGAGTAAACCCGCTTTAATTATAATTTGACAAATAAAGTATTTCCTCTTATGAACAATCGAAAACAAACACCTTGAAAATACAGGCCACAAGGTACAAACTCAACGCCAAAAAAAAGGTGAGGACATATGTTCAACTTAGATGGTGATACAAGTCGACATGAAAAAGAAGATGCGACAGTCTTCCCTATTGTGACCTATATCGAGCGAAACGGCTTCTCGGGCAAGAAAAAAAAAAAATGTTGAGCGGGACTTGATTTTGTCTATTGGGAATTGATTGGATGGTTGTGGTTTGCTATTGGTCGATCTCATGTGAGTGACAGGTTGCTCCGCCCTCTCGCCAGTAAACACATCATCAGAGAAGAGCAGTCAATGCAAGAGGGAAGGGAAATTATTTTGATTAAAGATTATGAGGGCACATGAATTTAAAATAATAATAATAATGCTTTTGATTTCATGGTGATTTGAAGTAATATTGCACAGGTGCGTACTCACTTCTGCTATATACTGTGTATAAAATCCAAATAGTTTATTTTGTGCTTCCAGGCAACAGATGTCACTCTACC
Organism: Abramis brama; assembly: GCF_963993115.1. NCBI lineage: Eukaryota > Metazoa > Chordata > Actinopteri > Cypriniformes > Leuciscidae > Abramis > Abramis brama. Next base: position 44,530,099 of record NC_139967.1, read on the forward strand.
TTCTAGCCAATGCTTCCTGAGCATCCATGGCTGTGTTTCTACCCCTGAAGGTCACAGGGCTAACTGACCGACTGCGACTTTTTCTCCGCGCTTTCTCTGTCCTCTTCTTCTTCTCCCTAGATAAAATCGGACCATCTCACGGTTTAAGCACAAATCAGCATTTTCATTCAGTTTCACTCACAAAAAAGAACCCAAACACAAAATCTTTGTCCACCTGCTCTTGCTACGGCTCCTGCTGTGATGTCTGTGTTTGCCTCTGGAGTTTGAGCGAGACCGGGCCCGTCTCTTTTTCTCACGACTCCTCGATCGCCGTTCACCACTGCGTGAGCGAGATCTTCTTTTGTCCCAGTTTCGACCGTGATGTCGTCTTCGGGAAAACATTAATTCACATCTAAGCACACTAAGCCTGACACGTTTGCATGAATGAAATCAAATCGAAATGACAAACGTCAAATGAAAATACCTTTCCTTGGAACGTGATCTTGATAGGCTTCTCGGTCTGGAGGACTTCTTGTCTTTTCTGCGATGTCGTTCCTCCACTTCTTCAGACAGCCTGTCTCGGCCTTTATCTGACATCTCCATCTGCTCCTCTGATCCACTCTGACATTTCAGAGCTTTCTCAGAGTCTTTCTTCCGTGCCTGTTTTAAGAAGAATTGGTCTCTTTCAGGAAAATAGTGCAATAAAGAGAGTTAGTAAGTTGATTTAACAACAAACTTGCCAAAATAATTCTGACAAGAAAAACACTATTTAAATTATCATTTAAAAAGCTTGTCCACCACCATCCGAGTGCAGCATGTACAGTTACATTTAACACAAATGAGTGCACTTAACCAGCACATTTACACCGAGTTCAGTACCAAAAAAAAGCACGGGAGATCTTTTGTCTACCAGATCGCAACATCTTCAATTTGTGAGAATTCTACAGATTTCATTAATTCGTTTTTCTCTTACGCAAAGTCAACATGAAATTCAAAATAAACCCCATTTACTTGCATGTTCCTGCTCTTATCAGTCACATTATAGCTTTGGGATTTGTTGAGTGAATTTGAGCTAGCCACTGTCTTGGATCCCAGCAGGGAGAGTCTCAAAATATGGCCTAATTTTACATTTATATCCCCACATATCAAGCTCAGATTTGATCTCAATGGACTACTTGCACTGAGCTTCGTGACGCATTTCCGTTTTGAAAGAGTACGACTCATTTAATTCCGGTTATGTATATTTTTCAATTCCGGTTATGTATATTTTTCAATGTGCTGTGTGTCACCTAGTTGACTAAACGCTACCTAAAATGAGTGTCAGCAAGAAGATTTAAAAATATAGACTTTTCAGGGACAGGAGAAGAGATATTCTGATGATTACAGTGTAAAGTTTTAATCCAACCCAAGCTGATCTGAGAAAAGGCTGTTAAACATGCATGATTTTCCACCACATGTTGTCAGAGCTCGTCTAACTAGTGACCGCGATGCTAAAGTGTGTGAGACCTGATGAATACAATCAGTACAAACATTTATTTTTATTAAATATTTTAATCACTATTCTGTGTCATTTTTCATTGTGAATCATTTCACTGTATTTACGTTTAAGCCAGAATTCTTCATTTTTATTCAAAGTAGTAGCGCTGTTAATGCATTACCGTTTAAGATGAATTAAATATCAAATATTGTTAAATTTATTTGAGGCGCGCATTCATTTTAAACTATTTTAAAAGACTGGAATAAGAGCACCAACGCACACAAGCAATCCTTTTTAGCATTCAAATTCATTTAAAAATGTAAACTCGACAGGTATGAAATATGTTCAGTAAAGGAAAAATGCTGTTAATGAGAAGACGAGCACTGGACTGCTGCAGGTTAGTGGGGGAAATATATGTATTTATTATTCTGAATTGAAAGAAAATATTTTTATGGAAACATTTCAGCAGGTTCAAGATAATTCATGTTAATGCAGAGATCATGATTCATCGTTTTAATCAATTGACAGCCAAAAAACATATAATAATAATCTGCGTTGTCATGAGTAACTGTCTATGTAGGCGCACTGAACGCCGTTACTGGAAACTCCCGAGTAGCAATAAGTAGAAAGCGCAAGTGGTTGTGCAAGTAGTCCACTGAGTCAATTCAAGATAAAGTAAATTGGGTTGGGAATGCTGTTTCATGTTGACTTTAAAGGGAATTTTACATGATACGAGAAAAACTTTTCTTGCAATCTTGCCATCTCTTATGTGTACAGGCACTGCCATACATATAAGCAATGTAAAACACGGAAGTAATAAATGGTAATAATTAATGATGCCCACTCGTGCAAGTAAACAAAAAAATCCTATTCTGACATGTTTACACGTTTAAACATCGCATTGTGTTGCACGCAAGTGAGAGCTAATAAAAAGAGTATTTATTCATTTTAGGTGTAATGGCATTTAATTATCAATAAAATGTGTGGGTGTTCATTTGAGAAATGCAAAGATAATACAGCCATACAAAGGCAAAACAAAGGAACAAAAATGGCTTTAAAGTGTGTGTTAGAGTGGATCTTATATTTAGTGCGGCAGGGTTATTATTAGAAAATATGGTAAAACTTTATTTTAAAGTGATGTAACATGTAACTTACTATAAATTATGCATAATTACAAGTAAATAAACCTAAACCAAACCCTAACTCTATAGTAAGTACATGTAGTTAATATTACTCTGTTCTAATTTAAGTACAATGTAACTAACTACATTACCAAATGTAACCAAAAATATTTCTGTTCACTGAAAAAGCTAAAATAAAATATAAATATTAGTTGAAACTTACAACAATGTACTGAAATAAGTTTGTGTTGTAGAACTAAAACGGAAAGTAAAATAAATTAAACCTAAAGAGCAATATTTAAAAACAAAAAATAATAATAAAATGACAAAAGCACATGAACATGAAATTACTTGCATGCAACTAAAATTAACATGCAAACTAAAAAAAATAAAAGCCAAATCAAAATATGAAAAAGACTCAAATTAACTAAAACACTGCACTGCAGTTTTCACATTTAAAAAAAAGATGTGTAATCACCGTGTTTAGGCTTTGTAGGGCAGAATAGGTTAACTAAATATTAAATATAATATGATTGGAATAAATCTCAGCGGCTGCGGTTGTACACAACAAAGTGGCATGATTCCTGTGAACGAGCCTGTTCTACCTCCTGCCCTGCTCTCCCATTGAAAGTGAACTCACGGTCACCGTGTACAGCGTAAAAAGCCAATTATGACCAAATTCATCTTTAAAAAAAACAATTTTTCAGTGGTTTTAAAACGGATTGTAACATTTTGCAAATCTGCAAGCATTCATATGGGAAATGACCACTCATTTTATTCCATTGCAATTCTGAGCTGGCATCTACAAAAAAAGGGGTTGTGAGACAAAAAGAGATCTATTTATAGGCAAATAAGTTTAAATGACTGATAGTTACCTGTCCAGGTAGTAGGCATATAATTTTGCTATCTGTCAGCAGCGTCTTCTGTTCAGAGTGTCTCTTCGTGCATTAGCACGCTGAGTGTAATTTATTGTACAAATGTTATCATATGATCTAAAATACAGGACGTTAAAAAAGCTCCCAAACAGACATTTCTCTCCATCTGTTATCAACATTAATATTATTTAATATTACATGCACTTGTGATTATATCAGTGCTTTTCCTCTTAGTCTGGCATTTCATTTCTTACTGTCTAAGCTGCATACTTACCACCGGCTAAGACTAGAAATGCCAGCTGTAAAACTACTGATGATGATGTGACCAGTTTAATTTAGGTCTACATGACATCAATGGACTAAAATTAGTTACCTCTTTGCTTCTGCTGTGGCTTCTTCTGTGCCTCTTGTCTCCTAAAAGACAAAACGATACAAATAAATGATTGTTTGAAGGACACTGGAGGATTAAAATCACATGTAACTTTTTAAAAATTAAATGGTTTGACCATATTTCCTATTGAAAAAGTTGGGAATGGGATAGAACATAAAAGCCTTTAGCAAATAGTAACCTGGTAATAACAGAGGTTGGTGAAACTGGACTTTTTCATAATGCATCTGATGAAGAGGCCCACAGTCATCACTGGCACGGTAATGTATCTGAACAGCAGGCTGTTTAATTATTTATTAAGTATTTTCTTACCGCTGCAGAATTTAATAAATGAGAAAAGAAAAAGAATCTTTAAATGTTTGCTTAGCAGTTTTTAGATGGACTCAGAAGCTTGACTTGACAAGGTAAGGAGATACAATGCGATTTTGATCATAATTCATGTGTTTGGGCACAATGCAGCCAGTGGACTGCCCTAAAATGTCATTGGCCACCCAAAAAGTTTACTTTATGACTGGCAATCTTACAAGATTGAGGTAGGACCTTCAATAAGGCAATATATACCGGTATATATAAACTCCTTGGTTTAAATGCTTGAATTTAGTCAAGGATAGACAGTGAAGATCAGTGACTGATGGGGAAATAACAGCTAATTTACTACTTGTGAAGCACTGCATCACTATTATCATCTCAAATGCTGCTCCTTAATTTTGATATCCTAAAGTTTGTGATAAGAAAAAAAAAAAAAATGAGATGGACATCAGTTATGCTCATCTTTGGCAGAAGACATCTTGAGTAAAACAGCTTTATATTTAATGAAGCACACATAAAAGATCTGAACCAAAAGCGATGCAACCTGTTTTATAGACTACATAACTGTTGCGCAGAACCTGCTGTATTGAGGAGAAAACTGCGATCTAGCGGAAAAAAATGCCTAAAATTCACACTTTGACATCGGCATGAAAATTTGAGAGATCATATTACCAGATCAGAAGGTCATAGAGAAGGTGTTGTGCTCATTCCTCTCTGCCTAGCAAGCAGCCAATAAATAATGACATAGCAACTCCATAGCCACACCTTGGGGCACCCTAGCAACCATTTAGGGCACCCTAGCAACCATACAGCAAAATTACTAACAGCATCTCAGCATTTGATCAATGTAGAGACATGTGGGTGGGCTCTTTTAAAAAGGCTGTAAACTGGCTTTAGGTATCACCCTGGCAACTGCCTAGCTACACCCTAGCAACCATTTAGAAGACCCTAACAACATGAACAAGCCATAACCAGACGCAAGAACATCATAGATATGAGGGTGGGCTCTTTTGACCTAGACCATCAAGTAGGCATTTAATATCACCTTGCCAATGTCTATGTGGTGTTTTTAAAGACAAAACATGTGTAGATTCATAAGCCAACACCATTGCTGAGTATTTTCTCTTTAAAACTGCAGTGAAATAAAGACAGTCTCAAAAACACGGTTTGAAATCGCTGGCGTTTCTGACGTCACAAACTACCTTGTAACCAATCACGTCAACGAGTGAATCTTTGAGCTGGTGTGAGTGAGTGGAGGCGGGGCTAATTTGCATATTCATAGTACCACGTATACTAAAGGGGTGTAGAGTTACATTCAAGCTATTTTAAGGCATGAATAAAAATTAAGGAAAAAACGTTTAAATATGTAATTTTGGTGATCAAAGATGAATTTTAAAGGGAAATTTGGCAACTCTAGCCATTTTTTCGCTGATTTTCACTTATGTTGTCTCAACGAGCTCCCCCTACAGCTGTGGGGCGTATATTTCACAACACTGTCGTAAAAAAACTCACTTGCGTCACCCTCCTCCCACTTTCTACCGCTGCTCATGTGCATTTGTTATTATCGGAGCCGGCCAACTTTATCATGTGGAGCTATGTCTACTGAGGTGGGTAATACATCATACACAGCATCATAGAACATTGACATTGTCGAATTGCCGTAAAGCAGTTTGTGTTTCTCGCTTCTCACGAGACTTCCTATTTCCAACTTAGCGGGACGTTAGTCCCCATGTTGCAAGGTTGGTTGGAACGCAAGGGGGAGCGGGGAAAGTCACCATTTTTACCAGAACAGGTTATTTAACCATCCAAATGATTTCTAAACGGTTTAATTAAGTTGAAATAGTTGCCAAGTTCCCCTTTAAGGGATAAAATTAGTGACTACAGGGGGACTTTAATTAGGGGTGTAACGATACCCTAATTTCACGATTCGATACATATCACGATACGATATTATTGCGATACTCCAAGACATATGGTAAAAGGTTAAGAAAAAATGTACTGTTGATTAAATGCTAAATTTGAAATAACATTGTGGGTGTAAATGTATAGGCTTGGACAATGGTGACACCAGAATAAATATATTCATGATTCTGAACCTGAAAATACAGAATTATTTTAGACGAATATGCTATTGCCTGGCTAGATATATTTAAAATAATGTAGGCCACTTTTTACTGGTAACATAAGACTTATCAGGACCCACTAATATTCCCCCATTATACATTATATTCAACATAATATATTGTAGTTTAATGTAGTACGGACTCTGAAAACTTCAATTTTTTCTCACAGGGTAATTTTTATTTTTGTGTGAACTATCCACGATACATATTGTTGCATTTTTGTATTGCGATATATTGTGACACGATATATTGTTACACCCCTAACTTTAATACAATGGAGATTGGTTCAATTAACAGAAACTCAAAATAGCATGTTATCTGAACCACATTAATTATCTAAGTTGATTTGACAAAAGAAAAAAAAAATGTGATAAGAAATCATGAAAATAAGTTCTACAGTGTGTTAGAGGTTTTTACAGTGTATGGGGGTTTTAATGGGAATGTCTGCAACAACATGCCATGATCAGTGAGTCCGGTTTACCTGACTTGCGCTTCCGCTCCACTGAGCGCGATCTGGACCGGGAACAATGCTTCGAGCTCCGGGATGTTTTGCAGGTTTCCAACCCGAACTCGGCGTCATTTGCCTGATAAATCACAAAACCAATATAAACATCGAGCCTTACTGTTTTGTTTAAAATGTAAAGAATACAAAAAGCATTCAAACACTCGATTATGAACATTCACACTGGAGTGTTGTCGAGTAACGTTACTAAGGACCGTAAGTCGAATTATCCAGCTAATCGCCGCATGTTTGTGTGCATTACGTGCTGAATAGCAGATTCTAACTAAATTATATTACTTGATGTCATCTCAAATACACTAAAGTTTAGAACACAATAGGTTGCCATTTTAGTTCACAGCCGTGCGATTAATTCTTTTCTATTTAGCTTAGAATATGAAATCCGCCATTTTCCGAGTCCAGAATGCAGCCCATCAATCGCTGTCTCATTAATTATAAGCTTCTGTCGAGTACGACCTTGCCCAAACAAGAATCAAACAAATGTACTTGCCGCCATGATAACGAATAAAGAAAGGCTGTAGTTATCGGTATAATTCGTAAAGCTCCGTCTATCATCCGTTTCTTTAGCGGTGGAACAACAATACCCGGATGTTTCTGTCTTCTTCTTCGGATATTCGCAGAAAGCTGCACAAGCACAGCGCCGCTCTTGCGGCTGGACATTATAACTACAGGTTTTTGGTGATGATGAAAATATATGGTGTGTTTGACTTTAACCCATGCCACCCGAGAATTATCACAAAAGAAAATATAAATGCTTTTCAGCAGCGGTGCTACAATGTGGTGGGATAAAAAACAACAACATGATGGTTTCACGCGCCCAGTGTAGTCAGACTCATTAACAAATTAACTCTTATGATCACAGCACAGCCCAGTTCATTTACTAATTGTTTTTCCATTTGTTCGTGAATCGGAAAATTACTGCTTCTTCTCAGCTAATTTAGAAGTCCTCTGAGAAATCTAATCGCGTTGTGTAAGATTAATTTCGTATAATTGTTAGTCGAGCTGATTCTCCGAACGCGCGCTCCACTTTCATGACGAACAGGCCTTTTTCCCATCAGACGAATGTAATCAATAAGAAGATCCTTATAACTGATTCAGCCCAATTTTCCGAACCATTCATTAGACACATTTCTCAAAACGTTGAACAATGAGTAAACATTAGGTGGCAAAACTGATTACACACCAATCAGAATTTTTGCATCCCGGAGAGAGCTGAATAATCATCAATTACAGTATACAGTAGCCTACCAGTACTTTAGATGAGGGAAATTTCACTATTCTATGCACAGTAAACTAGCACATGTTGTAGGCTACTCTCTTAAACTTGTAATTGTCAGTTAGCCTAATTTGCAGCAATTTTTATGTGTAGCCTTACTAGCCTACTGTATTTTTGCAGAACTGAGAAATTACTGTAGCCTACATAGTCTTGTATCAGAAGATCATAACTGCTATAGTACTGTATACGGTAATGATATTTGGCCCTGAAATATGCAGAGGATGTTGAATATACTTTTTTTTTTTTACTGTACTGTATTGTATTGTATTGTATTGTGGTGCATATTTTACAAAAAAAATGTGATGTTGTATACTGTAATAGACATTGAGCTGCAAAATAATTCCTGAATCCCAATATGAGATTTTTGTTACAGTGAATTTTGTTTATGAATTGACCACTAGTGGTCACTGGGCAGTGGAGTAGTCTGTGCGTTTGTTCAGTTTTCTGTGTCATTTGAGGACAAAGATAATATTTTTAACTAGAATGTTAAAAGGTTTTAGGTTTGTGCAAGTTGGTGTATAGTTTTGAGATTGTGTTTATAGTTGTGAGAAAACGGTGAATTGTTTCATGAATTGTGTGTTAATAGCAATCATGAAAAACTGTAATAACTAGATTGAAAAGTTTGAAAGACACATTTATGCCTTGTTATAATTCAGTTAGGCCAGAATAGATAGATGTCCTGGGTGTTTGCTAAAGTGTTGCTAGGTGCTAGGCTCTTGCTATGCAGTTGCTGGGGTGTGAGAATGTGGTTGTTAGGGTGTTCTGGGTGACCACACACAGACATATCCACCCCTGTTAATGACATAAAATCAAACATTATTTTTTTTTGCACTTAAACATGGGATTTGTACCATCCAAGCAGACTAATAATAATAAAACAGCTCGTCCTCTTTAGTAATACAAGCTCAGTAACATTTCAAATCTGCTGATGTTTTTCATATAGAGTATCTTGACTTGGTGCCATGATGTATATTGAAATTTTGTTATTAAATATTTATTTAAATTTATATGAAACATTTTGTTATTTAATTTTAAACATTATAGATGATTACTTTGTGGTAATGCATTATTTGTGAACACAATTGTATATCAGGCCATAAATCGCTTATGCTTGCTTGCTTTGGTGTCACCCCTCTTAGACCTCATGCCACCCTATAAATAATTTTCTAGATTAATACATAAAATTATAATTTTGTTATGTTATGACAAGGTTCTACATCAATGTTGTGAAAAGGGCCCTACACTGACAGCTATGATAAAACTTGCTATGTTATCTTGACACAACAAAGCTACGCCTTTTAGAAGCTAAGATAACACTGATTAAATGATATGACTTTACAATGCTTCATGCAAACAGTTTAGACAGTATGGCATTAAAATGTTTTTATTGCCCCTGACTTTAACACAATAATTGAGTCAAATATTTACAACATTAATGAAGGCACTGTATTAGGTGTGAATCGTAGACGGGCTTACATGTGTGTTAATCATGTGACAAGAGTTTTGAAAATTCAGCTTACCTAGTGGTAGCACAAAAATCATAGGCTATCCATTAAGAAAAGGATCTTAAACATATTTTTTTGCAGTGCAGTACATTCATTGCACATTTTTCTATATAACATCGGGAATGCAGAGCACATTAGTAAGGCCGCTGTATGCAGAGCGGAAATCAAAGTGTTTGATTCTTTCTGAGAATGTTTGTGTTGTTTCCTGGGCACAACCCATCAAAGAAGTCATGTGCAGGCCAGCGGTGTATAAATCGGTTCATATTAGGCATCTGATAAATGACGTTCGCTTGATAACATCTTGCTGTGACCTCTGAAAGTAACCCATTTTCTTTTACGATTTCCAGTGTGGTTGGATGCATTGATGACACGCATTTTCCCATCATCACTCCTTCCGAAAATGAAACCAATTACCATATGGAATGGAAGGACGCCAGATGGAAGGATAGTCAGAGATATAGCCTAGCCTATATGTCGTAACCACCACCACAGCTGTCAAATAAACACAAATTATTCACAATTTATTTGGTCATCTTAATTTCCTACAAACACAAAGGCAACATTATTTTTTTTTCTGTTGGATATTAATATTCTTCCAATTATGTGGCCACCTCTTCATCCACTCATTTTGCGAGCCTCTGCTATGGAGGTATTTTTGGTGCAAAACTACTGAACGCCTGTGACAGTGAAATTTGTAGTTGTAGAGAATAGCCACACATGTGTATCAGTGAATTTGAAGTCACAGAGAGAAATGTTTTAAGAGTTGCAAACTTGTAGACGTTTTTTTATCTTTCACAAACACAACACAACAGTTACACCTTCTCAAATTCTTCATTGCAGGTGCACAAATCCTATTCTACAAATCACAAATTAAGAAACTCATACGCTCACATTTTTGCTACAGTTGCTGCAGTGAATATGGTGCAAAACGCATTTAAACACCTGCATCAAAAAATGTGAAGTCACAGAGAAATTTTGCTCATCTGCAAATCAGTATGTGAATTCATCCAATGAGAGTTGCACACTTGTAGAATATTTTCTCACAAATGTCTTGTATATTTTTCTAGCACAAACACAAGTACATAACTACAGCTGCTTGAATCTGCTGCGACGAATCTCAAACACTGTTTTTCGCTTTCAAGTGACAAGTTTCGCGCGCTCTCCCTTTTGCACCAAGTGCACCGTGAAATGTGGGGCAAAAGTGAGTTGTGCATCTGTAGAGGCAGTGGGCGGAGCCTACATGAATATTCATGAGTTTCCCGGGCATGCGCGTGGAACTGCTCATTCTAGTTCACGCTCCTCGTTTCTCAGCAGGTTTAATGGATTATTTCAAAAAAAGGTAAATATAGTTTCAGCGCGAACTTAAACTACAATTGTGTATCGTTTTGTTAAACTCATAATGTTTTTATTAATTCGTCACTGACTGAATGATTGCTACAATTCACTTCGTGTAGGCCTATATACAGTAGCTACAGCAAACTTCAACTCGTCGTATAAATTGCACCTGGCAAAGCTTTAAAACTGTGGCTTTTACTAATTGTTATCATTTGTTGATTGCAATAAACTAAAAAAACCATCATAAATGTATCTGTGGGCTAACACTTTTTAAAATATATATAATATATCCTGGTGTGATTGTTCTTAAATTCTTGTTCGTTTAAATAAGCCAAATCATTTAAGACCAAACTCAAGCATGAATGTGTTGCTTTAATACATACGTACAATTTGGATTAAACAAAATTGTATGGACAAAAGTGGATAAATTACATTTGATACAACTAGGTTACTGTAAATGAGAAATAAAAAAAACACTTAGAATTATTTTACGGAATATAATAAGCCACCAATTTGATGTTCTAAAAAAATATTTACAAACATACTGGCAAAATAATGTAACAATATTATTTTTTAATGTTTTGATTGCAAGGTGTACTTGTGCTGGTTTTAATAATATATATACTGTTCAAAAGTTTGGTATTAGTAAGGTTCTAAGGTAAGGTACCTCTAAGGTACCAAGACTACATTTATCTGAGTTTATCATTTAACAGTAATATTGTGAAATATTTTTATCAACTGTTTTCTATTTTAATGTTGTGATGGCAGAGCTCATTTTACTCTAAATTTCAGTGTCACATGACCCTTCAGTCATTCTAATACTGATTTGCTGCTCAAGAAACATTTCTGATTATTATCACAGTTGAAAATGGTTGTGCTGCTTAATGAAGTGTGGAAATTGACCTTGCCTGCTTTAAAAGTATAACATTTCTTAAATCATTTTGTCATGCAAATCTTAAATGTTTATTTGGACATTGATATGGTTGTGGAGTTATTTCCCAGAGATTATTGCCAGAGATGACACAGTTGTAAAGCTTCATAAGGTAAGTTATCAGAAGAGCTTAGCAATAAATAAATTAAATGGTAATGGTTCATGTATTTAGAAATATTCTGCTCTTCTGTTGGAAATAAGTGCTGTAATCATTCAGGTGTTCAGGAATTTTTGGTTTTATGGTAAAAGTGGAACGTATTATTATTATTTTTTTTGCAGTGACATTCAACAAATGATAACAAAAGACAGTTTAAAGCATTGCAATGTACAGAGGAAAAGCACAACGAAATGAACGAGTTGAAGTTTGCTGTAGCTACTGTATATAGGCCTACACGAAGTGAATTGTAGCAACAGGGTTATGGAGGTATTTTTGGTGCAAAACTACTGAACGCCTGTGACAGTGAAATTTGTAGTTGTAGAGAATAGCCACACATGTGTATCAGTGAATTTGAAGTCACAGAGAGAAATGTTTTAAGAGTTGCAAACTTGTAGACGTTTTTTTATCTTTCACAAACACAACACAACAGTTACACCTTCTCAAATTCTTCATTGCAGGTGTATATGGTGCAAAACGCATTTAAACACCTGCATCAAAAAATGTGAAGTCACAGAGAAATTTTGCTCATCTGCAAATCAGTATGTGAATTCATCCAATGAGAGTTGCACACTTGTAGAATATTTTCTCACAAATATCTTGTATATTTTTCTAGCACAAACACAAGTACATAACTACAGCTGCTTGAATCTGCTGCGACGAATCTCAAACACTGTTTTTCGCTTTCAAGTGACAAGTTTCGCGCGCTCTCCCTTTTGCACCAAGTGCACCGTGAAATGTGGGGCAAAAGTGAGTTGTGCGTCTGTAGAGGCAGTGGGCGGAGCCTACATGAATATTCATGAGTTTCCCGGGCATGCGCGTGGAACTGCTCATTCTAGTTCACGCTCCTCGTTTCTCAGCAGGTTTAATGGATTATTTCAAAAAAGGTAAATATAGTTTCAGCGCGAACTTAAACTACAATTGTGTATCGTTTTGTTAAACTCATAATGTTTTTATTAATTCGTCACTGACTGAATGATTGCTACAGGGCTGCCAACTCTCACGCATTGAGCGTGAGACTCACGCAATTGACACTTTTCACACGCTCTCACGCCACACATCCATTTTCTCACGCACAGAAAAATTGTGGAGCAAAGAGGTACTTTTAATATTAAACTAATTCTCAGCTCTTAGATTCCGTCAATTTTATTACGAAATTCAGACAAAAATACGTTTGGCGCTTGTAAATGTGACGTGACAGATCGCTGAGCGCCTCAGTTCAAGTGCACGTGAACCGATCACCTGTTACTTTTTTTTTTAAAGATGCAGTTCAACTTACCGAAAGTATACTTTTTTTAAAAAAGATGCAGTACAACTTACCTAAAGTATACATAATATCGACCAATTAGTGTTTTTCAACCACGGAAAGAGGTCAATATAACAGCAGGAGAACAATTATGTCACATAATGTTACATTTACCTCAGGAAAGCCATTTAACGACCATAGCATGTTAATTGAATAGAAAAAATAGCTAGAGAGGAGATTTTGCTGAGCACTATGTTATATATTTATTATATTTTTACTTATGTCATTAAATAATTGTTATTATAACAAAAACTGAATTATATTTAATTTAATGTTATTTTTAATAATACCAGCAGATTGGGCCCTCTATGTTTACAGCATTAGGTGAGATTATTTTTTTAAATAAAATTTAAAATAAACATGTATCCAAATTAATCAATATTGAATCAAAATCGTAATCAAATCACAAGAATGGAATTGAAATCTTGAAATTTTTGTCAAGCAATAATAAAAACTGTATCCTATACCAGTCATTGTACAATGTAAACATTGTAACATGTTGTCACTAAACTTCATAAAATTCTATTTAGTTACCAAATGTTTTGACAATTACACTTATTGTGATGCAATATTTGTTTTTACATACCCCCCCCCCCTCGCCAAAAAAAATTAAAATCTCACTCCAAGCTAAACTCAAAAGTTGGCAACCCTGTTGCTACAATTCACTTCGTGTAGGCCTATATACAGTAGCTACAGCAAACTTCAACTCGTTCATTTCGTTGTGCTTTTCCTCTGTACATTGCAATGCTTTAAACTGTCTTTTGTTATCATTTGTTGAATGTCACTGCAAAAAAAATAATAATAATACGTTCCACTTTTACCATAAAACCAAAAATTCCTGAACACCTGAATGATTACAGCACTTATTTCCAACAGAAGAGCAGAATATTTCTAAATACATGAACCATTACCATTTAATTTATTTATTGCTAAGCTCTTCTGATAACTTACCTTATGAAGCTTTACAACTGTGTCATCTCTGGCAATAATCTCTGGGAAATAACTCCACAACCATATCAATGTCCAAATAAACATTTAAGATTTGCATGACAAAATGATTTAAGAAATGTTATACTTTTAAAGCAGGCAAGGTCAATTTCCACACTTCATTAAGCAGCACAACCATTTTCAACTGTGATAATAATCAGAAATGTTTCTTGAGCAGCAAATCAGTATTAGAATGACTGAAGGGTCATGTGACACTGAAATTTAGAGTAAAATGAGCTCTGCCATCACAACATTAAAATAGAAAACAGTTGATAAAAATATTTCACAATATTACTGTTAAATGATAAACTCAGATAAATGTAGTCTTGGTACCTTAGAGGTACCTTACCTTAGAACCTTACTAATACCAAACTTTTGAACAGTATATATATTATTAAAACCAGCACAAGTACACCTTGCAATCAAAACATTAAAAAATAATATTGTTACATTATTTTGCCAGTATGTTTGTAAATATTTTTTTAGAACATCAAATTGGTGGCTTATTATATTCCGTAAAATAATTCTAAGTGTTTTTTTTATTTCTCATTTACAGTAACCTAGTTGTATCAAATGTAATTTATCCACTTTTGTCCATACAATTTTGTTTAATCCAAATTGTACGTATGTATTAAAGCAACACATTCATGCTTGAGTTTGGTCTTAAATGATTTGGCTTATTTAAACGAACAAGAATTTAAGAACAATCACACCAGGATATATTATATATATTTTAAAAAGTGTTAGCCCACAGATACATTTATGATGGTTTTTTTAGTTTATTGCAATCAACAAATGATAACAATTAGTAAAAGCCACAGTTTTAAAGCTTTGCCAGGTGCAATTTATACGACGAGTTGAAGTTTGCTGTAGCTACTGTATATAGGCCTACACGAAGTGAATTGTAGCAATCATTCAGTCAGTGACGAATTAATAAAAACATTATGAGTTTAACAAAACGATACACAATTGTAGTTTAAGTTCGCGCTGAAACTATATTTACCTTTTTTTGAAATAATCCATTAAACCTGCTGAGAAACGAGGAGCGTGAACTAGAATGAGCAGTTCCACGCGCATGCCCGGGAAACTCATGAATATTCATGTAGGCTCCGCCCACTGCCTCTACAGATGCACAACTCACTTTTGCCCCACATTTCACGGTGCACTTGGTGCAAAAGGGAGAGCGCGCGAAACTTGTCACTTGAAAGCGAAAAACAGTGTTTGAGATTCGTCGCAGCAGATTCAAGCAGCTGTAGTTATGTACTTGTGTTTGTGCTAGAAAAATATACAAGACATTTGTGAGAAAATATTCTACAAGTGTGCAACTCTCATTGGATGAATTCACATACTGATTTGCAGATGAGCAAAATTTCTCTGTGACTTCACATTTTTTGATGCAGGTGTTTAAATGCGTTTTGCACCATATTCACTGCAGCAACTGTAGCAAAAATGTGAGCGTATGAGTTTCTTAATTTGTGATTTGTAGAATAGGATTTGTGCACCTGCAATGAAGAATTTGAGAAGGTGTAACTGTTGTGTTGTGTTTGTGAAAGATAAAAAAACGTCTACAAGTTTGCAACTCTTAAAACATTTCTCTCTGTGACTTCAAATTCACTGATACACATGTGTGGCTATTCTCTACAACTACAAATTTCACTGTCACAGGCGTTCAGTAGTTTTGCACCAAAAATACCTCCATACAGGGTTGCCAACTTTTGAGTTTAGCTTGGAGTGAGATTTTAATTTTTTTTGGCGAGGGGGGGGGGGTATGTAAAAACAAATATTGCATCACAATAAGTGTAATTGTCAAAACATTTGGTAACTAAATAGAATTTTATGAAGTTTAGTGACAACATGTTACAATGTTTACATTGTACAATGACTGGTATAGGATACAGTTTTTATTATTGCTTGACAAAAATTTCAAGATTTCAATTCCATTCTTGTGATTTGATTACGATTTTGATTCAATATTGATTAATTTGGATACATGTTTATTTTAAATTTTATTTAAAAAAATAATCTCACCTAATGCTGTAAACATAGAGGGCCCAATCTGCTGGTATTATTAAAAATAACATTAAATTAAATATAATTCAGTTTTTGTTATAATAACAATTATTTAATGACATAAGTAAAAATATAATAAATATATAACATAGTGCTCAGCAAAATCTCCTCTCTAGCTATTTTTTCTATTCAATTAACATGCTATGGTCGTTAAATGGCTTTCCTGAGGTAAATGTAACATTATGTGACATAATTGTTCTCCTGCTGTTATATTGACCTCTTTCCGTGGTTGAAAAACACTAATTGGTCGATATTATGTATACTTTAGGTAAGTTGTACTGCATCTTTTTTTAAAAAAGTATACTTTCGGTAAGTTGAACTGCATCTTTAAAAAAAAAAGTAACAGGTGATCGGTTCACGTGCACTTGAACTGAGGCGCTCAGCGATCTGTCACGTCACATTTACAAGCGCCAAACGTATTTTTGTCTGAATTTCGTAATAAAATTGACGGAATCTAAGAGCTGAGAATTAGTTTAATATTAAAAGTACCTCTTTGCTCCACAATTTTTCTGTGCGTGAGAAAATGGATGTGTGGCGTGAGAGCGTGTGAAAAGTGTCAATTGCGTGAGTCTCACGCTCAATGCGTGAGAGTTGGCAGCCCTGTAGCAATCATTCAGTCAGTGACGAATTAATAAAAACATTATGAGTTTAACAAAACGATACACAATTGTAGTTTAAGTTCGCGCTGAAACTATATTTACCTTTTTTGAAATAATCCATTAAACCTGCTGAGAAACGAGGAGCGTGAACTAGAATGAGCAGTTCCACGCGCATGCCCGGGAAACTCATGAATATTCATGTAGGCTCCGCCCACTGCCTCTACAGACGCACAACTCACTTTTGCCCCACATTTCACGGTGCACTTGGTGCAAAAGGGAGAGCGCGCGAAACTTGTCACTTGAAAGCGAAAAACAGTGTTTGAGATTCGTCGCAGCAGATTCAAGCAGCTGTAGTTATGTACTTGTGTTTGTGCTAGAAAAATATACAAGATATTTGTGAGAAAATATTCTACAAGTGTGCAACTCTCATTGGATGAATTCACATACTGATTTGCAGATGAGCAAAATTTCTCTGTGACTTCACATTTTTTGATGCAGGTGTTTAAATGCGTTTTGCACCATATACACCTGCAATGAAGAATTTGAGAAGGTGTAACTGTTGTGTTGTGTTTGTGAAAGATAAAAAAACGTCTACAAGTTTGCAACTCTTAAAACATTTCTCTCTGTGACTTCAAATTCACTGATACACATGTGTGGCTATTCTCTACAACTACAAATTTCACTGTCACAGGCGTTCAGTAGTTTTGCACCAAAAATACCTCCATACTCTGCCTTCTTGCTTTTGGCTGAGTAGAAGTCAAATGTTAATTTCATTAGACTTATTAAGAAATGACACAGGTTAGATTAGAGAACATTTAATTATGTGAAAAGGTTGCTGCACATTGAAATAGGCACTGAATGATATTTATTTAATATGTCAAATGCTTGTAAAGTCATGTAGCCTACATGAACCTTTTATGCTTAAAGCTTTACCTGATTGAATTATGTTTTATACTTCATTTTTAGTTGCTGCCACATTCTTTTTTTTTTTCATGGATACCATGAAAATTTAGATTAGTTCAATAATTTACCGTTCTGCCAGTTTTCACCTCTGATAATATAACAGTGATTAAGAATTAAACTTGCGTATTAACTAGGAAGTGTCTGGACCTCTTTTTGTCGGGTGCTGTTGCCATGGTGAATCGTAATTTCGGAGCTCCATGGCTTTTCATAGTCATAGTGAACTCATTTCAACTGTTCTGAAACCAAAAACTCACATCCCGTATCCCGTATCCCGTCTCAGGGTAAATCAACTCAGAGTTCAAGTTTTAACTCCGAGTTGGTTGAACCTCTTTACTGAAACGGGCCCCAGGTGTACATAATCGAAATTATTAAAATGTTTGCAATGAACAAATCAAACAAAAGTTATTGAAATAGCTCAACACAACAAATGTTTTAAGTGGTTTCCCCAAATTCAACTTTTAATGACTTCGGCAGTCTCAAAATTATTCACTCCGTTGAAGAGAATCTCTCACAGCAGCACAAATATGCAAAACAGGTGCTGTCTCAAGCAACTAATCAAGGGCTTAATTTGTTGCACCAGGTGTGCTTGAGCTAGAACATATGAAATATCTGATCTGGCTAGGTTTGACGAGTGTCACGACTGCATGTTAGAAATCTGGATAAATCAAAAGAATGGTCCAAAAAGTTAAGATATCGTCGTCCTTCACAAACAAGGAACAGGATACAAAAAGAAAGCGAAGGCACTAGATGTCCCTAGAGACACCGTTGGAAGCATAGTTCGCAAGTTCAAGTTAAAGGAACAGTGGTTACAATACCTGGACGGCTGCAATCAAATTTCTGAGAAGGCATGTTCAGAAAAACCCCTGAGTGACTGCAAAAGACCTGCAGCAAGACTTGGTGGCAACAGGCACTGAGATTTCAGCTTGCACAGTAAGGCACGTACTAAACGCATGCCAGAACTCCAAGACTACACCACTACTGACTCAAAAGCACAAGAAAAATGCTCATAATCACATAAATTAGCCACAGAAGTATTGGTGCTCGGTGATGCTCTGGGGCTGATTTGCATTCTCTGGCACTGGAAACCTGCAGCGTGTGGAAGGCAAGATGGATTCATTGAAGTAATGAGGAAATCCTAGGAGAAAACATCATGCCATCAGTGAGGAAACTGAAGCTTGGGTGTCTTTGGACCTTCAAACAGGACAATGATCCCAAGGATACCTCAAATTCCACCAAGGTGTGTTTGCAGAAGAAGTCCTGGAAGATTCTACAGTGGCCACCACAGTCACCTGACTTGAACCCCATAGAAAATCTCTTGTGGGATTTGAAGGCGGCGGTTGCAGCACACAAACCCAAGAATATTACTGAACTGGAGGCCATTGCTCATGAGGAATGAGCTACTGTAAGATTCCTCAGAAATGCTGCCAGAAGCTGGTGTCTGGTTATACATCTCGTTTGCAGCAGGTCATAACAGTAAAAGGGAGAACTAAAGATGCTTTCCATGAAGGGGCTGAATAATTTTGAGACTGTAAGTGTCATTAAAAGTTGCATTTTCAGTTGAATTTGGAGAAACCACTTAAAACATTTGTAGTGTTGAACTATTTCAATTACTTTTGAATGATTGGTTTATTGCAAACAGCCGAAAGTCTGTAAATTTTGCCAATAAAACCTGCATTAATTTGCAATGGGGGTTGAATCATTTTGATTACAATATGTTTCAATTTCAAAACACTATTTGTCCCCAAGGGGCAATTAACGAGGCCACGTAGTCATGTAAACAATATACATAAAAACATCATCATACATTAAATAAACACAATGTGCACGGAATACATATTTATAATCTGCTAGAGTAAATTACATTACTCTACGAGCCAAACAGTCAGCCACACAAGCAGTGACCAGCCAGCCAAGCCAACAGCAGCCCCGGTTTATACATGTATGATTTATATTTGAATAGACAAAGTCAAATGTTACAACTGACCACATAACAATCCACAGGGCAGTTGCAACATTCATTAAAAGGGACATATAATGAAAATCTGACTTTTTCTGTGTTTAAGTTTAATCGGGTCCCCAGTGCATCTACCAACCCAGAAAACATGAAAAGTGAACCCAGTAACTTTGTTTTGGTAAGCCTTTCTCTGCAAGCATGTCAAAAAATAAGCTGATCAGATTTCACTCCCCTTCTGAGGAAGGGGATCTTATTATAATATTACCGCCTCTTAATCTGCACGTTTCCATCCACGGCGCCGCCATTTGGTTTCGCAAGTGACAGCAGTGTAACTTCTAACGCAATGGCAAAAGTTCGAGCAACGCATGCAAACTGTGAGACTTGTGTAAAAGTTAAACATGACTGTTTCAGCTCATTTGCATTTAAAAGGATACCTACACAAAAAACGGCGCGTTTTTGTTCACACCTAAAAAGGGGCAAATTTGACAAGCTATAATAAATGATCTGGGGGGGATTTTGGTTGTTTGGTTTGTAACAACCAGGTTTTGGTAAATTAAAAATATATTTTAAAATCAAAATCAACGCACTGAAGTTTAATTATACTTCTGTGTCACACTACTGCAAGGATGACGATACATGACGGCAACAGGATCATTTTAGACACTGCATGCAACTCCTGAATACCTACAGGAAAGGCTTCGAGATCCACATAGGGAAGCACAGGAAGAATAGGCTACTTGAACTTGATGCAGCCTCATAGATACTTGGAATTAGATTCTGCCTCGGAGATACTTGGAATTAGATACTTGGAATTAGATTCTGCCTCGGAGATACTTGGAATTAGATACTTGGAATTAGATTCTGCCTCGGAGATACTTGGAATTAGATTCTGCCTCGGAGATACTTGGAAAAGATGACCACGGGAGACCTGACTAGAGATCTGAGAATTCACTGGAGAACACGGAGAGGCAGTCTGGAGAATCCTGGAGAAACGCCGCACACAGATGCTGCTTGGAAGGAAGGAAGGAAGGAAGGAAGGAAGGAAGGAAGGAAGGAAGGAAGGAAGGAAGGAAGGAAGGTGGGAAGGAAGGAAGGAAGACAGACAGACAGACAGACAGACAGACAGACAGATTAGTGTAGAACTTGAATATACTTGCGGAGAGTATAGGCTACTGGAACCAGACAGAAGTGTTAGGATTAGGAACCGGGGAGTCACTGGCGTCGAAAGACGAGACCGGACAGTGAGCTGTAGACTGACTGGGGTTTATATGCAGAGCTGGCGTGGCGAGTGTAGTGATGAAGTGCAGGTGCTGTGAATCAGAACTCCGGTGATTGTGATCGGGACCAGGTGTGCTGAGTTGATGCTGGCTGGGGTGTGTCGTTGAGTGAATCCGTGACACTGTGAACTTCTGTGAAAGACTAACGCCGGTTTCACACTGCACGCATTAGCAGAGCGTAAGCAGCGCAGGAGCAGTGCATATGGTGAGCAGGAGCAGGACACGAGCGTTTTGCTTTCACACTGGCAGCGTTTGTCACGCGCGGCTGAACCGCAGCGTGTGTATAGACAGAGTACTCTATAATCAGGGTAAGTTGGCATTGCTTTATTTCGTTTTCAAATACATTTAAGAGAAAAGACTTGTCAAGAAGCTTATTTTATTAACATTTCATTTATATAACTTTTGATTCGTCTTTGTTTTTATTGTTCGGGCAACAAGTTTGTTTTTGGACATTTGTTTTCTTTTTAAATTGCTGTTGGTCATTTGAGTGACTGTTTAAAACACAATAGATATCATCAATGCGCTTTTTGGGTAAAACTGCGGTGTATTTTGGCCATGATCAATGCATTGTCACTTTAATTCAGCGTAAGCGGCACGTTAAAAATAGACTGGGCGCCGAAACTATCGCGGCACTGCTGTTCCTGCTCTGCTCCTGCTACGCGCTGCCGCGCCGCTTCTGCGTGCGGTGTGAATGCACTCATTGATTAACATGGACGCCGAAAAAAATACGCGCTGCTCACGCGCCGCTGACGCTTGCGGTGTGAAACCGGCGTAACGCCGGTTATATACGTTATAACGTATGTTATATACGTTACGCCGGTTTCACACCGCAAGCGTCAGCGGCGCGTGAGCAGCGCGTATTTTTTTCGGCGTCCATGTTAATCAATGAGTGCATTCACACCGCACGCAGAAGCGGCGCGGCAGCGCGTAGCAGGAGCAGAGCAGGAGCAGCAGTGCCGCGATCGTTTCGGCGCCTGGTCTATTTTTTGCTGCGCCGCTTACGCTGAATTAAAGTGACAATACATTGATCATGGCCAAAATACACCGCAGTTTTACCCAAAAAGCACATTGATGATATATTGTGTTTTAAACAGTCAATCAAATGACCAACATCAATTTAAAAAGAAAACAAATGTCCAAAAACAAACTTGTTGCCCGAACAATAAAAACAAAGACGAACCAAAAGTTATATAAATGAAATGATTAATAAAATAAGCTTCTTGACAAGTCTTTTCTCTTAAATGTATTTGAAAACGAAATAAAGCAATGCCAACTTACCCTGATTATAGAGTAGCCTACTCTGTCTATACACCGCGCGTGACAAACGCTGCTAGTGTGAAAGCAAAACGCTCGTGTCCTGCTCCTGCTCACCATATGCACTGCTCCTGCGCTGCTTACGCTCTGCTAATGCGTGCAGTGTGAAACCGGCGTAACGGTGCGTGTCCACTACAGCTGCAAAACTCTGCTCAGTGCCGCTGGCAACGCTATAACGCCTCCGCTTTGGGGTGTGTCTGTTGCGAGTGTGTTTAATCTAAGCTTTTTACAACACACACACAGTATAATCATTAGAGATTCACGCGATTACATTTAGATATAGACCAGCTATGTTTCCAAATGCACCAAGCAAAGATATCCTTTCTATTGTATAAACTTAGATATCCTTTCAATTGTATAAAACCATGCAGCCAATATAATTACAATAAACACATCCAAAATGAAATATTTAACATATATAACAACTGCAAAGCGTCTAATTTGTAAACAAAATGATTTACGCACTAAATCCAGCATAAACTCCGGCACAATTTGCATATTTTTAAACTCTCAAAAAAACAGACGTCACATCCCGAACCTCACAGCAATTGGCTGCCGACCGCGTTTTTCGCTTGATATTTGCATAAAGTCGAGAACTGCCCAACCTTTTGACGCTCTCGGTCGCTCTCAACGCTTTCTCCGGTCCGCTGTCAATCCCAAAATGCACTGCGCGAGCGTGAAGCTCGACTTCCATAGGAATGAATTGAAAACGCTCGCTCCGCTCGCACCGCGCCAGTGGACACGCACCGTAACCCCTCATTTACACCGCACACGTCTGCGGCGCATTACGGCTGCGACACGGCTACCGGAGCTGATCGCGCCCATTCTAGTCAATGCTTGTGTTTACACTGGCCGCGACGCGGCGCGTTTCAGAAGCTTCCCAGAAGCGGCTCTCCGCGCCGCTTCGCTAAATATAGGCGCCTAGTCTATTTTTGACGGACGCGCGTCCAAGTCGCACCGGAAATACAAAATAAAAGTAAAAAAATACTGTCAATTTCAAAATAAACACCATGTGCAGACTCCCAATTGTATTGCACACCAATATATCCTTGGTAGAAAGCATAGACTGTAAGGTAGAAACCTCCAAAATCAAGAAAAACCACGTCGGACAGGCAAATCACGTGCTCTCGCGCATCCAGTTGCTCCGCTTCTGAAATGCTCCTGGTGTGAGTTGGCACCGCGTGGAGGACGGAATAAAACCTTGTCGCAGACGTAATGCACCGCACACGTGTGCAGTGTAAATGAGGGGTAACGCTAGGTTCACACCGGACGCCGAAGCGGCGCGGAACGGAGACCGCTTCCTTTCGGCGCCCATGTTTATGGCGTTCCGATCGGCTCTTTAATATGACTTTGCTACATGCACTCGTCTCAATGAACGTCTCACTCAACGTCTTATTTTTTTTTTCTTTCTGCTATTTATTCCATTCATTTTAAGACGCAGACGTGACGCAGACGTCACGCAGACGTCACGCTGACGTCACGTAAATCACGCGTGGCAGTGAAGTGTCGGGTCAGACGTCACGCGTCATTCACGTGTGGCAGTGAAGTTATTAATTATTTTTTTCTCTAACACGTATTTAACACGTATTTAACACTCTACTCAACATGGCTCAGTGCAGTGTGCCAGCGGTTGCGATCGGTTCTTTAATATGACTGTGCAACATGCACTCGTCTCAATGAACGTGACACTTGCGTCTGTCTTATAACGTGACGTCTGCGTCTGTGATTTATATATAGGATATTATGTGTGTGTGTGTGTGTGTGTGTGTGTGTGTGTGTGTGTGTGTGTGTGTGTTGTTTAACCCACATTTTGAGGGCCAAATGCCCCCACAAAGATAGAAATATGAAGAAACAAAATTGATATAGGCTATTGCATTTTTATAGCTTATTGTTGGGGTTGTTATTGTGTTTTTAATTTTTTATAGTTTTAAAAGGCCTAGGCTACAGCACTTTGGTAGACTAGAAAACAGACAATTCGATCGCGTTTCTGTAGATCCTTTAAATAGAAGAATAGAATTGAAAAATAGGCTACTATTTTTATATATAAGTCACCTGTGTGAAAAAAACCCGACTGTAAACCTTTTTTTTTTTTTTATAGTTTGTAAACTATTATTTGACTTTTTGTTCATGACGTTTTGCCCCTTTATTAAACATTTAAAATATTCACAAATTAATATGGATTTTTTAAAAGATTTTACTGGTTTTCTAAGGCCAAAATATTTTCCCGCAGTGCTGAATGAGAAGAGCCATCTCTGGAACCATACAGAGAGCTGATTTATAGGTGGTTTATAGGCTAATGATAATAAATGTGTCTGAAAAAATAGCGAGGCATTTTAATTGTTTTTATTAATAAACTAGTATTTTCTAAATCAGTGTCGGCTGCAAACATCTCCATCTCCGCTGTAAAGCGGATGCGCCTTTAGATAGAAATGCACCGTTCATGCGGATTATCAGACAGTATTTGCTTTCGATTCGAATTTGTTCGTTTAAAATTGGACATTTCAAGCTTTATTTTGTTTCAGTTCATTTTTGAGACGCGCTCCAGTTCACGGAGATCATGAAAGCGCGCCTGATTGTTTTCTATTACGAAATCAAAACGTTTTCTTGTTATTGTGAGTTTACTCAAATAAAAGTAGTTGCGAATTATGTATTATTATTTTCTATATGACCATACATTATGAGCATTTTAAGTTGTTTCCACTGTTGATAGGAAAATACAAGTGTTCGCGCCCGCGCCTCCGTGCCACGCAGTGCGCGCTCCACTCCAAACAAACCATTGGATATGCGTCAAAATCTTGTGTTTATTTGTGATAATCAAATAAAACCCTGTATTATTATTGTCTAACCTATATTATGACTGACATATGACGAATTGCTTTGTTCCTTTTTTCGATAAAAGCGTCTTCTAAATATTGTTTGTTCTTTATTTTTTGTCATTGTTATAAATAACAACGAAATAACATCAGAGAATCTTACAATATAAGTGCAATAAAAACTTCATTACCTAGAGATAAAATTAGGGTATACAAAATACAAAAAGTAGTCAAAACGCATAACAGAACATAACTTCTTTTTTTTTTTACAATATTATATGCTTATTATTTTTAATTAACGAAATGTCAATCTTCATCTTTATAACAGAAGATACAATACAACAATCTTCAAGATACAGTATAATCTTCACGTATAAAGGATTGTCACCTTTAAAACAGTCCTTTTCGTGTAGGAACAAGCAATGCAGAAATATATGGTTAGCATATTAATTTAATGGGGTTTTTTTCCGTTCATTTACTAATTAAACACTTGGAAATGCGTCAAAATCTTGTGTACTTTATATGTGATAATCTTATATTATGACTGACATTTGACGAATTGCTTTGTTCCCTTTTTAGGATAAAAGCGTCTTCTAAATATGTAGCCTAGACTAGCCTGATATTAATGATAATTATTATTATTATTTGCGTTTATACCTAACTATAAATGAGTTAAATCAGCCCAAATGTTTACAACTACGTTATTTTGTGTTGGTCAAGAGACTCCTAGTGGTTAATAGTAGGCTACATACATGCTTTTTATGATTTCTTGATAAGTTGGCTATCTGTGGATATGTTGACAATGGTAAACAAATATTTTAACATGAACATTTGTGTAAATTCATATTTACTATTTGGAATAAAAGCTATACATAGGCAAGGTAAAATCACTTAATTGCTAATAAAATACAACTGAAGATCAGTGGGAAAAAATAATAAAGAATGAGTGTGTGGAATGTGCTGGAAACCGCCCTTGCAGCAGACTATGGCAGACGCAGACGAGACGTTCGGCACACGAACGAGTGATGTGGCAGACGCAGACGAGACGTTAGGCAGACGCAGACGTCACGTTCGGCACACGAACGAGTGATGTGGCAGACGCAGACGAGACGTTCGGCAGACGCAGACGTCACGTTCGGCAGACGCAGACGTCACGTTCATTGAGACGAGTGCATGTTGCAAAGTCATATTAAAGAGCCGATCGGAACGCCATACATGTTAACCTATGGTGTCGTTCACACCAGACGCGGAGCGCCGCGGCCGGCCCGCGCCGTGAAGCGCCAGTTTCGGCGTCTGGTCTATTTTTTGCGCGAGCCGCGAGTGATCCGCGTCCATTCCGGCAGGAAGTCACACCAAGAAACACGAGACAATCCGGTCAAAATATAAGCAATTTTCAAATTAAAATACCGCGAGTGACAAATGCGATCATATTTGTGTATCTAAACAGACTAGAAAGATGAAAACAAACAAAGAAAAAACACAACAAAATAGATGTAATAAATTTGAAGAGAGGATGTATATTTCAACGGTATATCTACACTACTACTGTCTACCATATTCTCTGGCTGTGTGTGTGTGTGCGTCTCGACAACGGATTAATAAAATAAGTGTACAAACTTCTTGGTTACAGAAACATGGTGTATTCATTTTATGAGGTTATTTACTTACCCATGATGTAAAAAATAGCTCTGAATAAACAACAACTGAGCAGAAGCGCTTGTCGACCGCCGCGGAGAATACGCGTCTGGTGTGAACAGGCAGGCGCCGGACCGCGCGTGATTTTCCGTTCCGCGCCGCTTCCGCGTCGCTTTGGCGTCCGGTGTGAACCTAGCGTTAAGAACTGTGTGTGTTTAAGTGCATGTTAGAATATATTCTTATATAGATTCTTATATAATTCTTGTAAGGTTATGTGGCAAATGGCGCAGTCTTTTGCCTCAGACCTCAGTGTCCTGCCTTTATGCTTCTCTACGTTTGCTGCTAACATCTGGGGCTGGTTGCATAAACTATGGAAGTAAAATAATGTCAAATGTTTTTGAAATAAAAAGCCTGTTGAATTGCACTACTTGAAAAAACATAGGCATTGCATTAACCATGCTTGCATTTTAATGCATTGTATTTTTAGGGCTTGCATTTTTATGGGCTGAAATTCAACATGGTTGAATATTTAAGCTGTGAATATTTCAATTAAAAACATTTCAAACACCTTTTCATTATTAAAAAATCAATAATCCATATTCACCTTTCATATTTCACTTCCAAAATATTCAAATTGTTTAAAAATACAACCAATAATATTCAACAGGCAATTTTCGGTCCATTTTTTTTCGCTTTGCAAATTCGCTTCCACAAATTCAGTGGTTCAAATTCGACAGTAAATTCAACATTGACGTCCAGGAACTGCAGGAAAAGCAGAAGATTGCCGAACATACTCTCCATCTGCTGTTAGTCGACTTCACCATCAGATGGTGCAAAAGCGCTTGTTGTTGACGAAGACATTCATTCATAAAATGAAAATGATTATCTGTGTCAGTATATGCGGAAAAGATGATAAACACACAAAAGCTGTGTTTATGTTTCATTCAATAACTTCATTATTACTTTCCCTGTGTAGCCTACATGTCAGCAGCTTTCTCTACCATGAACGGGATTATAATCGGTTTCCCTCAATACCTCATACTCAAGGATTCCCCTTCCGTTGGGACAAAAAGCTTAATGGACTATTACAGTGATATGAAAGACCAATCCCCAGCAAACACAGAACGTTGGCACAACGTAGCCAACCTTCTAACAACGTTTTAACAACATGGCCAAAAGGTTGCTATAACTACGTTGTGTGGTGAAGTTGTTACAGCGTTGTCACAATGTTGACATTAAACCATCGTTCAGGGCCATTGCTTAAGGTTGTGCCTAGGGTGTCTTGACAACCACTGGACTACATAATGTACTCGTCACTGCCCTGAAGCGGGAAAATCAGCCTTTTAAATTCCAACCACCTGTTGTTGGGCTCATTGTGTTCTCATTCATCATCGAGCAAGGATACGTGAGTATTGCGTTTAGCCTAACAGTTACCTCAGCTATCAAACACAACCTACAGCTTTAATTTCTAATGTGATTAATGTAGCATCGCTCGCACTGTTTAGTTTTTCGTTTGATTTTTCCGCTATTTAGTCTCATTCGTTTCTTTGCTCCTCTGGATTTGTGGATGTTTCCCCGGTGACACCTGCTCGGCTACTGTCTGCCATACAGACCCGGTTTTGTTCATTAAATGTTCTGATCTGCCTTTGCTTTTCATGTTTTATTTATTATACTTAAAATAAATGTGTATTCGTTTATTTCCTTTTTTTTTTTTTTTTTCACAAATGTATGACTTTTGGAAGTGCAATTTGATTATATGCAATTTTAATAAAGTTGAATTAACGAAACCTTCTGTCATTTTTACTCTTTAAAGTGTAGGCTACACTTGCAGGTGTTGATAGCCCCATTAAATAATATAGATAAACAATAAATGAAAAAAAGTATATAATTATCTTTTTATCTAACAAAATACATCATATAAAAATATTGTCAGAACGTCGTCTCTCAGTTGCTGAATGTCGCGCAACAACGTTGCTACAGCCCTGTCACGTCTTACAATTCTACGTTGTTACAATGTTGCGAGCACGTATACAGCGACGTTGCCATAGCAGAAATGCAACGTGCCAGAGACGTTGCCACAACGTAAATGTGTTTGCTGGGTCTTGCACCTTATTATGGAAGTAGGCTGTAGGCAAGAAGATGGACTCAGAATATGAACTTAACGCGCAAAGTTTCATGCTGAGCGTTTCGTGATATACTGGCATAAAATCAACACTTAATCAATTAATACTAACACTCTCTCTCTCTCTCTCTCTCTCTCTCTCTCTCTCTCTCTCTCTCTCTCTCTCTCTCTCTCTCTCTCTCTCTCTATATATATATATATATATATATATATATATATATATATATAGTAGGCTATGCTTACGTGTATTGCATTAGCTTAAACTGTCATAGCACTTGCATATTGTTGTCCTATTGTTAGTTTAACTGAAAATCGCTTTGGAAAAGCTTCTGCTAAATGACTAAATGTAAAATTGGCTTGACATTGGACATTCGCACATTTAGGGACCGTCTCTAAAGTTGCATACAACATTGGCATACAAGTTTCTAACTTCAGTAGCAAACTTAAATTTATTTGAATAAATATCAAAAATCCAAAGGGTGCGCATTATGCCTGACACTACATGAACACTTTACAGTTGGTTTTATGACTGTAACTCGTTCTATTCAAATGCTATCGGAGTTAGAAACGTGTATAGGGGAGACCGGGTATGGTTGTAACACAAAGTCGTATACACTTTAGAGACGGTCCCTAAATGTGCGAATGTCCATCATCAAGCCAACTTTATGCCAGTCGATCACTGGGAAACGCTCAGCATTAAACTTTGCGCGTTATTCTGAGTCCATCTGCTTGCCTGCGAGTTTGGTCTTTTACATCACTGTAACGTTAGTCCATTAAGCTAAGTTAAGC
The DNA here is from genome assembly GCF_963993115.1 of Abramis brama. Lineage (NCBI taxonomy): Eukaryota > Metazoa > Chordata > Actinopteri > Cypriniformes > Leuciscidae > Abramis > Abramis brama. The sequence continues at coordinate 44,559,921 of NC_139967.1, forward strand.
GTTGTATATGTCCAGCAGGGGAATCCTGAAGCATTGAGGGAAACCCTAATAGCCTGCATGCAGCACATCGCCACAATATAAAGTTAAGGCAACTAAACAACCAAGAGAAATATATGTCAACCTCAAAAATTTAACATTGGATCTGTATATCCGCATCGGGGAATATTAATCTCGTTCACGGTAGAGAAAGATGCATGTAGGCTATACAGGAAAAGTAACCGTGAAGGCACTGAATTTAACATAAAACAGCCGTCATAATAATCACAAATACACTTACATTGCTGTAAATGAGTTTTATGAATGAATGACTTGCTCTAATTTTGCTGGTCTTCGTCTACAACACGCGCTGTTGCACCACCCGCTGGTGAGGTCGACTAACAGCAGATGGAGAGTATGCTCGGCAATCTTCTGCTTTTCCTGCAGTTCCTGGACGTCAATGTTGAATTTACTGTCGAATTTGAACCACTGAATTTGTGGAAGCGAATTTGCAAAGCGAAATAAAATGGACCGAAAATTGCCTGTTGAATATTATTGGTTGTATTTTTAAACAGTTTGAATATTTTGGAAGTGAAATATGAAAGGTGAATATGGATTATTGAATTTTTAATAATGAAACGGTGTTTGAAATGTTTTTAATTGAAATATTCACAGCTTAAATATTCAACCATGTTGAATTTCAGCCCATAAAAATGCAAGCCTTAAAAATACAATGCATTAAAATGCAAGCATGGTTAATGCAATGCCTATGTTTTTTCAAGTAGTGCAATTCAACAGGCTTTTTATTTCAAAAACATTTGACATTATTTTACTTCCATAATAAACATAGCTATTATGTTAAGACAGTGTCTAAAGTCTTACGTTTCTGTATCAAATTAGTCTAATCTACGTTTTATGTAACTGATTTAAAAAAGCTATGAACAGTCTTAAAGAAAAAAATGTAATGTATAAGTTGTAAGATTCGCAGTGTATGCAACCGGCCCACGAACAGAGGGACAACACACGGTTACACTTTATTTTAAGGTGTCATTGTTACAGTGTAATTATATATTTAAGTACTGAGTAATATTAATTAACTGCATGTACTTACTATAGGGTTAGGGTAGGATTAGGATTTGGTTGAGGGTTAGTTGCATGCAATGATGCATAATTTACTGTTATTGCTATGGTAACATGTAGCAAATGTAACAAGGACACTGTAAAATAAAGTGTTACCCAACACACTATCTGTTGTGCATTTCCTCTCTTGTGGCATACTGAAAACACAGAACAGAACAAATGTGTGCCTAGTCATGTTGTGAAAAGGGCCCTACACTGACAGCCATGATAAAACTTGCTATGTTGTCTTGACACAATAGTTTTAACACATACTAGCTACGCCTTTTAGAAGCTCAGATAAGGCAAGGCAAGGCAAGGCAAGGCAAGTTTATTAGCACATTTCATACACAGTGGCAATTCAAAGTGCTTTACATAGAAGAAATTAAAATAATAAAAAGAAATAAGGTTTTAGAAATAATAATAATAACCTCTCCCATCTAAGTATGACCTGAACCATTTTAGGACTATCCCAGAAAGCCCCACCCAGCTTTCCAGCCTGTCAAGAAGTATGTTATGATCGACAGTGTCAAATGCAGCACTGAGGTCGAGTAGTACCAGCACTGATAATATGCCTGAATCAGTATTTAAGCGAATATCATTTATTATCTTTATGAGCGCTGTCTCTGTGCTGTGGTGCGGTCGGAAACCAGATTGAAAATTGTCAAAGTATCCATTCGAGCATAAGAATTTGTTCAGCTGATTGAAGACAACTTTTTCAATGATCTTGCCTATGAAAGGAAGATTTGAGATCGGCCTATAGTTGCTTAATATGGTCTTATCCAGATTGTTCTTTTTCAGGAGGGGCTTGACAACTGCAGTTTTCAGGGAGTTTGGAAAACTCCCAGAGAGAAGTGAAGCATTTACCACTTCTAGAAGATCTGCTTCTAAACTGTTTAACACACTTTTGAAAAATGATGTGGGAAGTGTGTCAAGAGCGCAGGTTGATGTTTTAAGGTGCTGTACGGTTTCTTCCAAAATGTTGCCATCAATTTCTTTGAAGTCAGGCATAGTAACTACTTTCTATGTGCTGATCACCTTTCTGATATTATTGATTTTCTCAGAGAAGAAAGAAGCAAACTCACTGCACTTGTTGTCTGAGAGCATTTCACTGGGAATCTGGCTTGGGGGGTTTGTCAGTCTCTCTACAGTAGCAAAGAGTGTGTGTGTTGTTTAAATTACTGTTTATAATATTTGAGAAGAAAGTCTGTCTAGCTTTGCCTAGTTCCATATTAAAAGCATGGATGCAGTCTTTGTAGATGTTATAATGGACTACAAGTTTTGTCTTCCGCCACATGCGCTCTACTTTTCTGCATTGTCTTTTTATATTTTGCACTGCTGTTGAGTTTCTCCAAGGTGCTTTTTGTCTGCCACTCTTCTTCCTGACTTTAACAGGAGCAATATCATCAATTACACTTTTAACTTTTGAGTTAAAGGAATCAAGGAGAAAATCAACAGAGTCTGCAGATATGCTTGGTGTTAAGGATATAGCCTTCATAAATAGTACACTAGTGTTCTCATTTAAGCATCTCTTCTTGACAGACACAGATCTAGCTTCAGTGGCAGGAGAGATCAATATATCAAAGAAAATACAGAAATGATCAGACAGTGCTACATCCTTAATAACAATCGATGAAATGTTTAGACCCTTACTGATGAGTAAATCTAGAGTGTGTCCACGATTGTGTGTGGGTCCATGTACATGCTGAGTCAGATCAAAAGTTTTTAAAACAGTATTGATTTCTTTTGCCATATTGGTTTCTGCATTATCTATGTGGATGTTTAAATCTCCATAGAAATAAGCCATGTTGCAACCATCCCGGTTCTCCTTATCATCATATAAAGGTTTTAGCATCAACCTGGTTCAACTGGATCCTCAACAAACTGCATTTGGGCTCTCTTTCAAACAGGTGAGACAACTAAGTCTTATTAAGTCTTATTAAGTATCACCTACCCATTTTCACAAAGGTGCGTTAGAATTAAAGAAACTGATGATTCCTTCAGGCTGTTGGTCAAATACTGCCATAACATCATGCTTTTATTCTTTACCCTGCTTCAGCTTTAACCCTCTTCCTATGCGTGTGTATGTTAGAATATAGTCTGAGACGCAATCAATCAACTTTGTTACTCGGAATATAATCATAAACTGCATTACTAATTACACAAGTGTTACCTCTTAAAGAACTACTAGTGATCAGGACTGCGTTTCCCAAACGCAAAAGTAGATTATAGAACCATTCCCACTATGTTTTCTACAATCAACTTATCTCACAATGCTTTTGAGAATCACAGCCCTGGACCATTATTTTAAAATGAGTAATTAGTGATGCGTTTTATGACCACGTTGAGAGATAATTGCTCACATATTTGATTGCCTGATAAGGAACTATCTTGGACCTAAATTTGATATTACTAACTGATTAATTAATCTTGTATCCATGAGTTAGCAGAAGCTGACGTGTTAATGTACTCATTTCTCTTGCATTACTTCCTGTAGCCTATAGTTATCTGTTCATGGGAAATTATTCTAAAGTGTTACTGTAAACTGTTTTTGCTCTTAAACTGGAATCCCCAATCATGCCGATCACAGCTAGATGCTCTTACAAAGTGTTGGATAAGTATTATGATATTAAATGACTTAGAGAGTGATATAGGGGTAGACTGAGTACAGTTGAGACACTTTTTGCGTTTTGATTTTTCACACAAAAATAGATACTGAAAAGAAGTGAACTTCCACAGACATGCCACATGACATTTCATTAGCTTCTAAGATATTATCAATCAATAATACCCACAAGTAGTTTATATTTTCCACAATTAGCTCATAAAAATAAGGTGCTTTTTGTCTCAACTTTGTCTCAACTGTACCACATATGGGTACAGTTGAGACAAAGTTGAGACAAAAAGCACCTTATTGAGACACCCATTTTTAATGATGTAAAGGTAACTAACCATTCATTGTAAATATAAAAAATAAAGACAAATAAAGAAAATAACAATTGGGAAACATTTTGTTTATTCATCCATTTATATTCATTTATTTTATTTAAATTAGCACTGGTCAAAATTTATAAAGCAGGAACAAGATATGAAACAATATTTAGGCTATTAATAACACACAGTTTAAATATCACAAATATCAAATTTTATTTTCATTTGCGTCCTATGCTGGCTAATTACGACGTTTAACCTGTTATTATAACACTGCACAACTAAACTGTGTCTCTATCGGGGGTACAGTTGATACACGTCTCAACTATTCCCCGCTGGCCACCTCGCACATTTCTCTAGATTTTGCAATTACCTTGCATGACACAATACCATGAAATATGCCAGTTTTTAGAGCACAGAATAACGTTTGTGGTGATACCAGTTACGTTTAACAGTCACATAAGGATAATAAGCTATTCATTGTGGAGAGTGCACGGTGAAGTGAACGTCATACCTTACAGAAAAAAAACTTTTCCTGATATCTTTGGATCGGAGATGCGTCCGCTGTTCAAATTTCCCACGATCAAAGAGGACACTAATACGCATGTGCACAGCACAAATAATAACTTGTGCTTGCTGCGAACGCAAGTTATTTAAGGTGTCTCAACTGTACACATGTCGTTGTACACAGTCCACTAAGTAGTCCAGTCATTTTATGAAAAAAGGTTGAACAAATTGCAACAGAAGCAAACTCAACTGATTTTGTATCCTCAATATGTCCTGAGTAAGGAAAAAAAGTCCCGAAGAATCCCATTAGGGGAAAGTTTCGAAAAAGACCCAAATATAGCCTATTCATACGCCTATTCATTTTTTTTCTTACGTGAGAAAAAAACATTTTCGAGGCTTAAACGAGGCTGGTTTAAACTACTTCTTCCTGCCTCTATGTATTAATGCTCATGGGTAGCCTAAATGGGTTCCATTCAGACCTTAACATTAAGTATTTTACTGTTATGTGTCAACAAGATTCAACAAGACATTTTCACCTGGCTATACCCAATGTTTAGATCTGTTGTGGTATTAATGCAAATTAGCTTATATGTAATTAGATTATGCTCCGTTTGTCCATGTTAACAAACAATTTCAAAAAACTTGTAATACATTTTTTGTTTGTCTTGATGTAAGTAATCAACAAAGTAATTTTCATGGTGATATCTAAAGGTTAAAAATTTTACCCTATTCACGTGTGAAAAAAAATGCATAGGCATATGAATAGGCTGTATTTGGGTCTTTCTCCTAATGGGATTCTCCGGGGCATTTTTTTCCTTACTCAGGACATATTGACAGCTTCTGTTGCAATTTGTTCAAGGTTGACCCCCATTTTGGTTTAAAATGACTGGACTATAGACGTTCTTACTGAACATCGCTGGACGAGTGTTGGCGGGATGTCCAAGTCCCTCGAACTTGATCCAAATACATTTATTCATAATGTATTATATATTTCCCTTTTGGGCTAATTTGCTACAAATGGATTTATCTGACCACCATGCGACCAGCATCATATGATGTTGTTTTCTTCTCTGGTGGACATTTTAAACACATTATTGTAAAAGTCTTCTCTTTTCTTTCAATATTTTATGTGTCCAGTCAAATTATGTAACTTTTTTATTTGACATTTTATTGTAAATAACTAGAATACTGCTTTTTATTTCCTTTCAGGGTATATTTTATTGCATAACATCTGTGACCAAATGACCAAAATTATCTTTATAAGTTTTGTTTTTGGGGTGTACAATGCTTGATTGTTCAAAAAACACATTATTTTCCACATATTTTACATTATTACAGCTTAAATTATATTTAAAATATATTTAAAATTGTATAGGCTAACACATGTTTCACATTCTTTTTGCAGCAGTGTTTCACTGTAGCATAAGAAGTGTTATTTTAACATAAGTGTAAACCTCAGGGTTTAGGGGTTCAGGTTATCCTATATTAGGTTTATTTAACAACAGAAACTGAATAATCAAATGTAAAAAATAAAACACTGCTTAGTTTCCACTGTATGAATTAAATATATCCTGATTCTTATTATTCTTAGTTATTCAGCCAAGAGCAGTGAGTGATTTTCTCTTTGTCTTTTGTTCATGACCCCAGTTATTGCAAGCTGTTGCGATATGCATATCGCGATATATACATCTGCGATATTTCGATAATTTCAATAGCAATATATTGTGCAGCCCTACTGACAATGTTAACAAACAAGTGTGTTTCGTGTATGGACTTTGCAAGCACGGATTTCACAGGACGTTTTAGAGTGGTATGTTTTTGTTTCGTTTTTTCTGATAGATTATAGTCACAATGTTATCCACCATTTAATTATATTTGTCGGAAAACTATGGTAATACAACCAGTAATCGATCACAAAACCATGGATACTTCTCCTAAGGGGCGGTGAACAGTCTTACAAAAGCGAGAGATTACAAAAGCTACAAGCACACTACATCAAGACTGTAATGATAGTTATTGTATTGTACTCTGTCTGCTGTTCTCCGTAAAATGTGCAGCGCACAGACAAACGTTGAGGTTATAATGTTCAGGAACAGTTTTAAAATAAATTTTAACCACACTAAGTTCGTCAGCCTTAGGACAAACTTTTTCCGGGGTGTAAAAAATAGCGACAACAACTCTTCCTCTTTTCTAAAGCAGCACAACATGGCATCGCTCCCTTTGTTGCTGGGCAAGGATTTATGTAAATTTTAGGGTTTGTGATGTCACAAACATGGGAAGAAGCTCGTTGTAGTCCCAACCAACCCTTTTTATTGTAGTCTTTAAAAAGCGAGAAAATATCTCCCTCTGCTTAGAACTTTGAGCTTCGTAACTTTGCAGATGTTGTTTATGCTCGAACAGCAACATTACACACTAACTAAAGTTAGAAATGTGAAATCTTAATATAGGACCCCTTTAAGGTAAGTGGTGATTACGTTGCTGTCAGTGGAGGGACAGAAAGCTCTCAGATTTAATTAAAAAGATCTCCATTTGTGTTCTGATGATGAACGAAGGTCTTACGGGTTTGGAACGACACGAGGACGAGTAATTAATGACAGAATGTTAATTTTTGAGTGAACTATTCCTTTAAAATTTCTTTCAGTTTGTCTATTTTGTTTGTTTGCCTCGTCTATTTTGTATCTGTCACACGTAAATAGTGTCACAATCTTTTTTTGCATAATAAAAAAAGAAAGAAAAAAAAGAAAAGAAAAATAATTCCTTTCAAACAATCACCGTATGCATTTTGTGACCAATTCAGAGGGCAAGAAATACTTTTGTTTGATCTTATCTTGATATCTCTGTTAACATGTTAAAACAAAAGCTGATTTATTGTCTTTTTTTCTTTCTTTTTTTATCTCTCTTGTTGAAAAGCATCAATAAAACGATTTCAATCACATATGGCAGAACAGATCAATTTAATACGTGTTGCTTGAAGTATAACGCTAAGTTGACAAATTCACCAGTCAATAAATCTTTTCCCTTTAAAATCAAAATGGTGCGTAATGATTAATCATAGGAATTATATAATCTTACAATAGTAGTAATTTTATTAAAAAGGGAATTTTTTGTTACTGTGATTATAGGATAAGCCTAATACAGCTATCAAAAAGAGAATGAGTGACTTTGGTGATCTTGTGGAAATCTTGCATCAGCAAAGGGACTGCAAGTATAACATGATGAAGGTCTTCCCCAGTTACACAGATCAAGATTATCCATTCAAAAGGGGAATCACCAATTCTGTCATGATGCATTAACCATGTGGAAGAATACGCACAGCAATGATGGAAAGATATCGCTGCTAAAGACTTCCTGTACTGTTGCAATGCAGGTCCTGTTATACTGTAAACATGATTATTATTATTAGTTAAGATTATTGAAGTATGTTTTAAAAGAAAATACTATTTTTCAGTCATTCTACTTCAAAATGTCACGTTTAATTCAATGTGCTACTTGCTGTTTCTTTGTAATTGTGAAATTTCTAGCAATTTCTAAATTATTTCAAAGTCAATCCTATACCATTTTTTTTTTTTTTTTTTTTTTGTAGGAAATTGTTTAAAAATGGAAGCTTTTTGAAAAAGTGCAATGAAATTATTGCTGGACGTTCTTGAATATTGCTTAAAACTTTAAGGCAGCAGTTACACATAAGTTCAAATAAGTGAGTGTTCAAATAATTCCACTGGACTGAGAGAGGAAAGTCATCTTAGGAAAACCCAAAAATTTGGCTGACATTTGGATGGCATTTAGATAAAAAAAAAATCCATTAGCAAAGTTTGGATTTTAAAACTAGATATGATCATTCTCACTACATCAGAGCTTTAGGTCTTTTACAGTGGGTGCAATATCCCTTACTTAGCAGTTTAGTATGTAGATTCTACTTAGAAATTTCAGCATGATCTATTATCATAGTTCTTGACAGATGGAAGCATTTTTGAAGCTACAAAAAATGTGTATATGCAGTAACCAATTTGGAGCATCAAAACTATTGACTGACAATTCTCAGAATAAATTGCACACTGATTCACGGACCGAACCAGAAATGTCTTCCTTTTAATAATTCTTACAGCATATCATTTCGCTTTATCATTAATATTCTTAAAGTGACCATTGTAAAACCTAACAGTCAAATTCACTAAATGAAACAAGTTCGGTTTACTCAAATATTAAGAACTCAATAACTGATTATATTAAGCAGAACTGAAACTGAATGTGTTACAGCAAGATTTATTTGTGCTCAAGATCTAGTGGGAGATATAATGTTCTGCTATGTAGAAATTAAAAGGGTTTTTTGAATTTTGGGGGGTTATTACATTGTGTTGAAGAGCAGAGCCTGTAATTAGGTTTAGGATTGGCCGAACCACATTAATATGTTGCTTTATTTAAAAAGCAATGGCTGTGCACCCTTCGGCTCAGTGATAGTCTCTTTGCATATATTAGCAATAAGAGATTTGAGTTCTGATTTTAATGGTTTTATGCAATTTAACTAAATTTCAGCAGCACAAAGTATTGAAGTAGATTTATAGATTAATTAAATATTCTCTTTATGTGGACTCAAATAGAAAAATTAAGTTCACAGTACTCATATATATGTTTTTTTAACTTAAATGGTTTGAGGCAATCAAAATGGTTTGAGTTACCTTAACTCGTTGGGTTTTACAATAATGTTTCCCTTTAATGTATTCGATACTGTGGGTATTATTATTTCACATAACTTCAAGTAGTTTCTTCCCTCTTTAATGAGACACCTGAGCTTGTTTGTCATAAATTTGGAAAATTATACAGGCAATCACAGGGTTATTATCGTTAACTAAAACCATAAAAAATCACTTGAAATAAAATAAACATTAACTGAAGAAAAAAAAATCTTAAACTTATTTTATTTCAGATATATGACAAGGGAACATTTCTCATTTTTGTTCAGATTAAGTAAATTAACTAAAACTAATTGAACAAAACTATACAGACATATTAAAAAAAAACACTAATGAAAACTAATAAACCAATAAAATAAAATAAAAAACACAACAAACTACTAAATCTTTAACTAAAATTAAATAGAAAATAGAAAAATAAAATCTAATTCAAAATATTAACAAAATACTATAATAGTAGGCTATTAATTATACTAAAATAACAGTGTCACAGAAAAAGACTACATTTTTATGAGCTTCTTAAAACTAAAATCATTTCAAGCCTTTTATAGTGAAATTCAAGAATCATCAAAGCTTCTACAAGCCAAATATAAAAGGTTTTATATAATATTTTTTGTGTTAAAGTCCCCCGTGGTGAAAATCAAGCTTTTAATGTTGTTTTTATGTCTATGTGGTGTTTTTAATGTGCTTTAAGACGAACCATGTGCAAATTCAACACCACTGCTGAGTGTTTTCTTCTTAAATCTGCAGTGAACCAACGACAGTCTCAAAAACACGCTGGTGTTTCTGATGTCACAAACTACCTTGTAACCAATCAGGCCAACGTGTGATCGTCAACGAGTGGATCTCTGAGCTTGTGTGAGTGAGTGGAGGCGGGGCTCATTTGCATATTCATGGCACCGTGTATACTAAATGAGCCAAGAGTGTAGAGTTACATTCAAGCTATTTTAAGGCATGAAGATTTTTTTTTTCAAGGAAAAAACTTTTAAATATGTTATTTTGGTGATCAAAGATGAGTTTTAAGGGATACAATTATTGACTGCAGGGGGGCTTTAATAAAACATATTAAGCAAGTAGGTGGACTGGACAACTGGGAATTTTGTCCCAGAAGGAGGGACCCAAAGGTCCTCTAAACTCTACTCATTGTCCCAGGCCTCATAAATTGTGATGATGACCCCGGCTCCTTAACAGCTTTCTGAATGTTATAACACAGCTGTATTTTTTCCATTCAAACAGTAGTGTGGTCTGTGTGGTCTCATCATTTAAATCACTCCACACTCCTCTCATCTGTCCCACAGAATATTTACTCTTTCCCCGCCATTGACGGAAATTTCCGTGTTTCCAGTGTTATATGGTAGGGGCGCTATGACACATCTTCTGAAAGAGTACAGAATCTCCTGATCAAAAGACAGGCATTGAAGATGCAGAAACAAGCAATATCATATGTAATCATAATCATGTGAAATAATGCAATCATCAACATTAAACAGCATATAAATCAAAACTGCCTAATGTTACCGTATGAAATGGCGAGCTATAGGAGCGCGATTGGGGTGTTGATCGACTTGATCTACTCCATCTATGTTTTAATCATCGTTCTGAATCCCATCCGGACGGAGTCTGTGACAAAACTTGATTTTCTCAGCTTTTTGCTCAAAATGTTTGTCTGATTGTCTGATCAATGTTTTCATGCAAACTGAATAAAGCAAAACCAGATGTTCAAATCATCATGTGCATCTGAGAACTCTTTACTGTTTACATAAAACATAATCTTATCATTTACCATTTTTCAAAGTGACGTACAAATGAGGAACACAAAAAGAAAGAAGTGTTACAAAGTTTGAAACATACAGTGTTGGGGGAAATTACTTATGTTACAGTTATGTTACAATATTTGCTTTTTTTCATCTTGGCTGAGCTTGCTTGTTTGATTTTTCAGTTCAGGGTAGGATCAAGTTTCTCTCTGTGAAAAAGAATGTGTGTAATACTCCAAATAGTTTGTGTGTTTTAACGTGTGTGTGTGTGTATCCACACATGCACAGGTCCAAGGGCTCGATGTTCGCAAGCACACATGCACATATGTGTACATAAACATAATGAACATGCTCCTGAAAAAAAAATTTTCTCTTATTTTCAGTCTCTACCATTCACTTTCAATGGCCGGCCATTTTTGACCGGGAAAACCACAAGTGTGACTCTGTGCCATTTTGTACAAAATAAAAGTTTTTCAAAACAAACTTCCAGGTGAAACATTAAAGTAGACTAGTGTGATAAACAGTGCACATTTTTTTCCATATTTTATTTAATATTTCCAAAATTATTCATAAATAATGCTCAAAAAATTAGATGGCTACTCTCAGATAAATGAGGCCTACGATTAATCAGATGCAAATAGAAATATAAAACCAGTCCTAATTGAAAGAGAACAAGTTGACAAAAAGATTGAATCCAATATTGGGTGATAATATAGCATAACAAGTGATTTATAAGCTATTTTTTGTAGGCCGGTCATTTTTGACCGGGAACATCACAAGTGTTATAATAATTAATAATTCGTTACATTTATATGACGCTTTTCTAGGTACTCAAAGCGCTTTACATGGAAGGGGGGAATCTCCTCAACCACCACCAATGTGCAGCATCCACCTGGATGATTATAGGGTTATAGAGTTTTGATGATTATAGGGTTATAGGGATTTTAAAAATTTAATGACTAACTTGTTAGACTAGTCTTAACAGTTTATGCAAACAAACTCAGATTTCGTAACTCACATTACTTGTACCCCCAACACTGCATGTGTGGAATA